>NC_090649.1:409853631-410183631 GCF_040937935.1 Hyperolius riggenbachi | reverse complement strand
GTAACAGTGACAGGTGGTGATAGGGGGTGATTGATGGGTAATTAGTGGGTGTTTAGAGGAGAGAATAGATGTAAACACTGCGCTTGGGTGGTGATCTGATGTCGGATCTGCGGGCGATCTATCGGTGTGGGTGGGTGATCAGATTGCCCGCAAGGGGCAGGTTAGGGGCTGATTGATTGGTGGCAGTGACAGGGGGTAATTGACAGGTGATCAGGGAGGATAGATGCATACAGTACACAGGGGGGGGGGGTGGTCTGGGGAGAATCTGAGGGGTGGGGGGGGGGTGATCAGGAGGGGGCAGGGTAAAAAAAAAAACGTTGACAGATAGTGACAGGGAGTGATTGATGGGTGATTAGGGGGGTGATTGGGTGCAAACAGGGGTCTTGGGGGTGGGCAGGGGGGGGGTCTGAGGGGTGCTGTGGGCGATCTGGGGCAGGGGGGGGAGAAATCAGTGTGCTTGGGTGCGACATAGGGTGGCTGCAGCCTGCCCTGGTGGTCCCTCGGACACTGGGACCACCAGGGCAGGAGGCAGCCTGTATAATACACTTTCTAAACATTACAAAGTGTATTATACACTTTGTATGCGGCGATCGTCGGGTTAACATCCCGCCGGCGCTTCCGTATGGCCGGCGGGATGTTGCGGCGGGTGAGCGGAGACAGGCGCCGGCGGAGGATCGCGTCACGGATGACGCGATCGCTCCGCCCATGCCCCTACAAGGACCGCCGCCATTTGTCAATATGGCGGTCGGGAAGTGGTTAAGGTTAGTAGTAAAAAAAAAATCATGCTGTGGGCATTTCTTTCTCCGCTGCACTTCTGGGTAATTAGGCTCACTTCCTCTGAAGCTCAGCACCAATGCAAAGGTCAGAGCTCAGTAACATGTGAGTAGAGCATAAAGGTGGCCACTGGCGGTCCAATTAAAAAATCATTAGAGCGATCAGAAATTCTGATCGGATTGGTTGTAAATCATTTCCATTGATCGATGCACAATCAATTACAAACGATTATAAAAATAGTCGTCCAAATAGATTTTGGTCAAACCAAAATTTCTATTTTCTAGTTGGTTGTGATAGATAGGAAGCTAAGATTGGTTCGTTGATGGTGTAGCGAACGATTTTTCTTCAGATCAGAATTATCTGATAGCTCGAACGATTTTTTGCTAGAAATTGGATCCTTAGTGGCCAGAAACCTACTAGGAGCGATTTCTAATCGCTAGTGATTTGAAAAGGCTCTTGCTAATGCAATGCTATGGGGGATTTTTATAAAATCACATCGCTCAAGTGGGATCACACCCATAGCATTACATTAGCAAGAGTTTTCAAATCGCAAAGCAGTCAGAAAATCGCTTCTAGTAGGTTTCTAGCCTTATGGTGCAACTACATGATACAATAAAAACGTTCGATTTTTCCGTTTATTCGATCTAAATAATCGAATCGAATGAAAGTTGAAAATATTTTTTTTTCAATCAAGAAATTCAAACGATTATCCTGTTTTTTCTAGAAATATCTGATCGGACATGCTGGAAAAATCTTTATATTTGATCTAACGGAATAATCGAACTAAATTATCTAATCGGAAAAAAAAAAGAAAAATTGTACCTTAACCCATTCAGGTTCCGTGGTTTTCACGAGAGAAATGTTCACCTCCCATTCATTAGCCTATAACTTTATCACTACTTATCACAATGAACTGATCTATATCTTGTTTTTTCCGCCACCAATTAGGCTTTCTTTGGGGGGTACATTTTGCTAAGAGCCACTTTACTGTAAACGCATTTTAACAGGAAGAATAATAAAAAAATGGAAAAATTCATTATTTCTCAGTTTTCAGCCATTATAGTTTTAAAATAATACATGCCTCCATAATTAAAACTCACGTATTGTATATGCCCATATGTCCCGGTTATTACACCGTTAAAATTATGTCCCTATCACAATGTATGGCGACAATATTTTATTTGGAAATAAAGGTGCATTTTTTCCATTTTGCATCCATCACTATTAACAAGTTTAAAATAAAAAAAATATAGAAATATTTCATCTTTACATTGATATTTAAAAAGTTTAGACCCTTAGGTAAATATTTACATGTTTTTTTTTTTTTATTGTAATGGTTTTTTTTATTTATAGTAAACATTTTATTTGGGTAGTTTTGGGAGGGTGGGGGGTAAACAATAGATTTATAATGTAAATGTGTGTTGATTTTAATTCATTTTTATTTTCAGGTGTAGTATTACTTTTTGGCCACAAGATGGCGGCCATGAGTTTGTTTACATGACGTCACTCTAAGCGTAACACACGCTTAGAGTGGCGCATCAGGAAGTGAATGGCCAGAAAAGGCGCAGCTTCCGAGAGAAGCTGTCGCTTTTTCAGCGGGGGAGAGGAATCAGTGATCGGACTTCATAGTCCGATACATTGATTCCCTGACTACCGAATCCGCGGCCGGGAGTGCGCGTGCACGCGCGCGATCGGCCGCGGGGGCGCGCGGTAGCGCACATGGTTTCTGGACGTAGTTTCTATGTCCAGAAACCAAAATAGGTTAAGGCCAGAAACCCACTGGGAGCGCTTTGTAAGCGTGAGTGATTTGAAAAAGCTCTTGGTAATGCAATGCTATGGGGGGATTTTTATAAAATCACATCTCTCTAGTGGGATCACACCCATAGCATTACATTAGCTAGAGCTTTTCAAATCACAAAGCGCTTAGAAAAGTGCTGCTAGTGGGTTTCTAGCCTAAAGGTGGCCACACACGATACAATAAAATGATCCGATTTTACGGCAATTCGATAAAAACGATCGGATCTCCCGAAAACATCGAAAGCTTTTTTTCATTCGATTGAAAAATCCGATCGGATTTCCCGTTTTCTTCATTTTTTATCAATCCGGAAGGCCAGATATTTTTCTTCAATCTTTCTAAAGATTGTATGGTGTGTGTTAGATTGTCAATGTATTAATATACACACCCTAGCAATTTTGTCAGAGTTTCCAATCATTTTTATCATAATTGGGGAAAAATTTTACATACGTGTGTGGGACATTGGTCAGATTTTTTTAAAATAATACAACCAGTCAGAAAAACTGATTGCAATTCTTAAATTGAACAGATATTTAAAAAATGGTATGGTGTGTGGCCACCTTTAGGCTGATTATTTAGACTGGTAGCACACTTGTCTATTTTCGTGCATGTTTTCTGCATAGGAAAATTGAGAACCAATGTTTATCAATGTAGCAAGTGACTGGAAGAGCCCAACAAAAGTATGAAAAACTAAAAACTGCTTAAAAGGAAGACAACTATGAGCTTATCTTTAACAATGACAGCGTTCAGCCCTTGTTCACACTAAAAGAGCTTTTTTTTAGTGCTTTGTGATTTTAAAGGGGAACTGAAGAGAGAGGTATATGGAGGCTGCCATGTTTATTTCCTTTTAAGCAATACCAGTTGCCTGGCATCCTGCTGATCCTCTCTGCCTCTAATACTATTAGCCATAGCCCCTGAACAAGCATGCAGCAGATCAGGTGTTTCAGACTTTAAGGCTAATTTCACACCAGGACGTTGCGTTAGAGGGGGTGTTAAGGTCGCATAACGTCCCCCTAACTCAACGCCTGGTGGTGCTGGATCTGGACGTCAGAGTGAGCCGCGTTGTGCAGCTCACTCTGGCGTCAGTGATGCCGTTATGCGCACTCTTGTGCGCATGCGGCATCACGTGGTCCCGCCGGCCAATCGCCGCACAGAGCGGCTGCTCCAGGAAGTAAACACTGCACGTCATAACGTGCAGTGCATATTAATTAGCCATGTGCCTGGCGGCTCTCCGCTCCTCCCCAACATTACTGAGCATGTGCAAGCAGTCTAACGCGGCTCAGCCGCGTCCAAAGTACTGCATGCAGTACGTTGTCTTGTGACGCAGCGTTACAATGTAACGCAACGTCCGCACTGTGAACAGCCCCATTGATTTTTCATTACTGTGCGGTGGGCTGCGTTGCAGGCTGCTCTAACGTGCGCCTGTAACGTCCCACTGTGAAACCAGCCTAAGGCTACTTACACACTAAGACGTAGCGTTTTAGGGGACGCTATGGTCGCATAACGTGCCCCTAACGCAACGCATGGTGGTGCGGGAGAGGACGTTAGAGTGAACCGCGTTAGGCGGCTCTATCCGTATAAGGTCTCCCAGAGTGGCGCTGATTGGCCGGCGGGACCACGTGATGCGGAGCGAGACACTCCGCATCAAGTGGTTCCGCCGGCCAATCAGCAGCCACCAGTGCAGTGCATATTAAGTAGCCATGTGCGCGGCTACTGTAGCTGGCTCTCCCCGCCTCCTCTCCGCCCCCCACTGAGCATGTGCAAACAGTCTAACACGGCTAGAGGCGCGTAGAACGCACAGCATGCTGCACTTTCACTACAACGTGCAGCGTTACATGTAACGCAACATGGGCACTGTGAACAGCCCACTTGTGTTACATTGCTGTGCGTTGGGGGAGCGTTACAGGCTGCACTAATGTGCACCTGTAACGTCCCACTGTGAAAGCAGCCTAAAGTCAGATCTGACAAGACTAGCTGCATGTTTTTTTCTGGTGTTATTCAGATACTACTGCAGAGAAATAGACCAGCAGGGCTGCCAGGCAACTGGTATTGATTAAAAGAAAATAAATATGGCAGCCTCCGTATATCTCTTACTTCAGTTCCCCTTGAAAACCTCTTGCTAATGTTATCCTGTGTGTGTGTGTGTGTTCACACTGCAGCGATGTGATTTTGTAAAAATCCCCCATAGCATTGCATTAGCAAGAGCTTTTCAAAATCACTAGCACTTAAAAAGCCCCTTTAATGTGAACAAGCTGTCAAAGTTTAGACAGTTTTATTAATAAGGACAAAAAAATGTTTGTTGTCTGAAGGCACTTCCTCAGGTAAATAAGCCTTGTCTAAAACTGTATTTTTCCTAAAACCAAAAACTATTGTGGTCTACTGCAGCCCATAGAAGGATATTGCAAGCATAGTGCTCTGTAAACTCTGTGAACCCCCGTGAGCATATGGGCTAATCCAAATCCTGCCAGTTCTGTCAGATTTCTATTACTTACTGTAAGTGACAGCAACATAAGAGAAAAGTAATTTATGGCTCATTTTACTCTGGGAGAAACCTACTTCTTATTTGTATGTGTTAGCATATATTTTGAATTTTAAGATTTTCATGTCAGTGGCCCTTCAAAGGAAACCTAAAGCCAAATACAGAAAAAGAGTTTCACTTACCTGGGGCTTCAACCAGCCTCCTGCAGCCATCCTGTGCCTGCCCCGGTCCTTAACGTTAATCTAGTCCCCTGCCGTGGCTTAGTTTCGGTTTTGCAGACTGGGAGTAGGCAGGCCACTGAGCCTGCACAGGACGCTATTGCAAATGGGATCGCAAAGAAGGATAAGCGTGGCCAGGGCCGCACAGGCGCAAACCAAAAACTAAGTCGTGGCGGGGGAACGGAGGATCATTGAGGACTGGCGTGGGCACAGGATGGCTGCAGGGGGCTGGTAGAAGCCCCAGGTAAGTGAAACTCTTTTTCTTTATTTGGCTTTACATACACTTTAATTTGCATTTGTTTTGAACAGATCGCCATAGCCGGCCTTTGACCTGAGCGACCAGAGCGGTCGCACAGGGCGCCAGCTTCCAAGGGGGCGCCTAATAGCTGGTTACCTATACTGAGGGCACCTACACCTGATTTCCTATACTGAGGGCACCTACACCTGATTTCCTATACTGAGGGCACCTACACCTGATTTCCTATACTGGGGGATCCTATAGCTGGCTACCTTTACTGACCAACATATGGCTACCTATACTGGAGGCACCTACGCCTGGCTACCTATGGGGGTGATGGAGACCTTCAACTGACTTCCTATACTGGGGGTACCTATGCTTGGCAACCTATATTGAGGGCACCTACACATGAGATCGGGGGCGGTTTTTTTTTGGGGGGGGGGGGTGGAAGGGGGTGCACTGCTGCTATAACGTGTGGTGCAAATTGTTGGTGCTGTGCTATCATTGTAAATGAGGGCGGGGCTAAATGTCCCACTGATTGTTTTATTAATATTCCTGAAAGGTTCTAGCCTTCATTGCTCAGTATATTCAGGATAATTCACACTTTCCATCCATTCGTGGTTAATAGTATTTTTCCTGTTATACATATGTGAAGCGTCACAGAGATCTGAGCATTTGGCATGATGTGTCACAACGTCAAAAAGGTTGCTAACCACTGTCCTAGGAGATATCTCAGGAGAAAAGGTGAATTGCATATGGGCCCGTGTGTGTGAGTGCGTGTGTGTGTACGTGCGCATGCGTGAAGGGGGGGGGGGGGGGGGGCCACAAAAATCAGGTTTCGCTCAGGGCGCTGTGAAACCTAAGGCGGCCCTGCAGATCGCCCACTGCTCAGTGAGACCTCATCTAAAATCCAAACTCTCATTCCAATGTGCTTCACAAATGCAGACCAAATGCAAAAGTAGTGTTCATGTACACAACCCTTTATATGAACCGCCTCAGGAGGTGCTGTAATCAGTCATACAGTCATGCGTTGCTACAAGAGAATTCATCTTAAAAAAAAAAACAGAACAACAATTTTCATATACGTTCACAAACATCCATCACACATTTTTTCAGTTCGCAATTATGACTTGGCCTCACAGAATGCAGCCGCTGTTCTCCAGAAATAAGGGATTATATTTTAGGTCCGTCTGCCACGTGAGTGAGAATGATTGTGTCCTGGGAGAAGCAGCGTTCAGTATTCAGTCTCTCCTCTAGTGGCAGCACGCTTCCACCTGACTGAAAGAACGAGCGCGCCTCACAGATGATGTGACAGAAATTGTGCACAGGCTGTTCCATAGCAGGACATGCAGTAATCTATTCAACCTAACAGGAAGCTGTGCAGCGAAAATAGGTCTCCTCTCTACAGCTGCAACCTTAAACTACCGCTCAATCCAGTCCCCGAGATCATTCTTCTCTACCCAAACAATATCAACTCTGTATGGTGAATGAAGCTACATATACGCTTTAAAGGGAAACCAAATTGACTTGTGCCATGATGAGATAAAATTGTCTATGTAAAAAAGCCCTGGGAACTGTGTTCCTTCTTTTCTTGTTTCTCACTGTAAATGTTAAACATCCAGGGCTGTAAATGACAGTTTCTCTGCAGTCAGACTGTACTGTAAAGGTGCGTACACATGCAGGATTACTGCCGCCCACAGGGCAATTCCAGGCCGAGTGCCATACAAACAAGATGCCAGACCGTAAGCTAGCGATGCATTCTGTTGCTATGAAGAGAATAGGGATTATTTTTATTATTTAGTATTTATATAGTGTCAACATCTTCCGCAGTGCTGTACAGATTTTTTTTTTGTTTCTAACCATCCCTCAGAGGAGCTCACGATCTAATCACTACCATAGTCACATGTCTATGTATGTATCGTGTAATGTATGTATCATAGTCTAGGGACAATTAACTTATCGGTATGCTTTTGGGATGTGGGAGGAAACTGGAGTACCCGGAGGAAACCCACGGAGACACAGGGAGATCATACAAATTCCTTGTAGGTAGTCCACTGGCTTGGATTCAAATTGGGGGGCCAGTGCTACAAGGCGAGTGCGCTAACCATTATGTCGATGACAGCGCGGCGCACGATGGAACAGCTTCTATCAGGCAGGGTGAGTGGGGCAACAATGGGCTTGGTCAAGACGATCTGCCACCCAGTCTGCATGTTGCTCTGATGAAGGGGACTCTTTGTCATGCCCCCCCCCCCCCCCCCACACACACACACACCCCAAGACATGCAGAGTGTAGGGGCAGCAAATCTTCCCATCTGTCTGCCGGGGCTTACACACATCTTCTCTCCACCTCTGGGGCTGCTTCCTGTCTCTTCACTCCCGGGAAACTGTGTGTACCAATACTAAACACTAGCGACCCAACACTATGAGCACCATGGCACGTAACTTACATGCTCACCAGAGGGCTCTAGTATTTGGCCTCTAGTGTTTCTCACATGATACCATGGAGTGAAGAGAAATTAAGATGCCCCAGCGGTGGAGAGAAGACTTTAGGAAGCACTGTCAGACAGGTGAGCGTAGCTCCACTGCTGCATTGGTCAGCTCAAAATCGGGAAGCCGCTAGCAACACGCTCCAGACCATCCACCGATCAAATCGATTGATCTTGTACAAAAATAGATTGGTCTGTAATCATTTGACCTGTCGACTTGTAGTAGATTTGATCAAAAGATTGCATCAGCCAGATATCAGTGATAAAAATTGAGCAGTGTATGGCCTCTGATGTTTATCTGAGCAGTTCATTTTTACTTCTGGTTTACTGTAGATTACTGTTACAGTACCTGAAACGATCATTAGAGATCGCTTCAGGTGACAGTTCAGGAATGATCGCTGTACAGGCAGAATCAAAAGAACTTTGATTCGTTCAGTTGAATGAAACGTTTATTTTGATTGTACAAATATCTGATGGGTTTTTGAGACTTTGGCAGTGAATTCTGGCGAATTGCATACGCACACACACTGCCTTCATTTTGTTGTGTGTACTACTGCTATCAATTCATTTTTGATCGACTTTTTTTTTCATTAACCCATTACCAACTTCAATTGAGTCATCTCGTTTGAGATAAGTGCACTGCTTCTGACCTCATCATAACGCATTGTGCTGTAAATTCTTGGAATGCTCTGATCTCTCTCTAGTGGCAGAAAATATAGCAACTGAAAGCAGAAGTCCTCTGTTATAGTCTCGCACTGCCCCCTAGTGACAAGTGTCCATAAATACACATTACAGCAGTACTAATTAAAAGCAGGGAAACATAACAAATAAGAAATAAAAAATGTGCTAAAATAAATTGGCATGCATCACTTGCAAGCCTCTTAATAAACAGGCAGCTAAAGGGTTAAGCACAAATGACCAATTTGGGCACTGAAAACCCAGTATGTGTATGTAACTTGTGTTGTGTGTTTGCAGCAGTGGGATCCTGTATACAACAGCAGCCTCGTATGGCAGCTAGATATTGCTCATGTTTCTATTTGCTGTATAGGCATTAACAATGCTAGGGCTCATTCAAGATACTGGTATTGCTGAGTGAGGTGAATATCACCCAGCACTGCACCCACATCAGACTGTCCAAACTTTTAACATTAAAATCAATACTGTCTGTTCATAATAGTGCAATTGCAACATGCAAAGTAAAGTCCAACTGGCAGCATTCTGGAGCACTATATGAAATAAAGCCACACCAAACTGCACAATGCCACAGTCTGATGTGGGCTGGGGCTAGTGCTCATTGTTCCTCATGGCTTCTTCTTTCAACGGGGCCGAACTTTTGCACAGCACACAATGTAAAGTCTTTTTTCCACATATAGCTGCTGAAGAAATACAATACTCTGTGTTCCTGTGCTTGTTTAGCTAGATCAAAGTGTCTAAGCAGTTCTTATCAGCGGCTTTGCATAGACTGCAGGAGCACTGCCTAGGCAGCTTTCCTCATAAAGTAAGCACTGAGGCTTAACCCCTGCAGTGCGCCCTGCAAAGGGAAACCTTCATGTAAATGTCAGGGTTTTTTTTTAGGCTTTCCATAAAAATAAAAATTTTTGTCCATAAACATTATCATGCTGAGGCTAATGTTTTCCAGCAGAGAGGAAATTCTGAGTTTAGCTCCACTTTTTAAAATGGGTTTTATTTATTGTGAGGATTAAAAAGAGGGTCGTTCCATTGGCCCTTCTTCCCCAGAGAGGGTACTCATGAATAAAGAGGCATGCATTGTAGACAAGAATGAGGAATGTGGTGTGAGACAACAGGAAGTATGGAGTATCAGATAAAAAGAGGACTGAGGCATGACGATTTAAAGGGTACACTGAGAATAAACCATGAGGTGCAGAAAGGTCTGAGGTACAATGAGGCATGCATGAGATGCAGAGTGGACTGAAGCATACTGAGGCATGAGTCCAGAGAGGACTGAGATATAAAGAAGTACGAGGCACCAAGAAATCTAAGGCAAAATGAGGGAAAAGGTGCAGGGAGTACTGAGCTTTAATGGCTCATGAGGTACAGAGAAGACTGAGGCATAATGAGACATGAGGAGCAGAAAGTACTTAAGCATAATGAGGCACAAGGCGGAGAGCGCACTGTGATATAATAAGGCATGACTTAGGCATGAGGCAGAGAGGACTGAGGCATACTGAGACACAAGGTGCAGAGAGTATTGAGGTATAACGAGGTATGAGGTACAGAGAAGACTGAGGCATTATGAAACATGAGAGGCAGAGAGCACTGAGGCATACTGAGACACAAGGTGCAGAGAGTATTGAGGTATAACAAAGTATGAGGTACAAAGAAGACTGAGGCATTATAAGACATGAGGTGCAGAGAGCACTGAGGTACACTTAGACACAAGGTGTAGAGAGTATTGAGGTATAACAAGGTATGAGGTACAGAGAAGGCCAAGGTGTTATGAGACATTAGGTGCAGAGGTGACTGAGGCATACTAAGCCACAAGGTGCAGAGAGTATTGAGGTATAATGCGGTCTGAGATACAGAGAAGACTCAGGCATTACGAGATGTGAGGAGCAGAGAGCACTGAGGTACACTGAGGCACAAGGTGCAGAGTGTGTGGAGGTATAACGAGATATGAGATACAGAGAATATTGAGGCATTATGAGACATGAGGGGCAGAGAGCACTGAGGTACACTGAGGCACAAGGTGCAGAGTGTGTTGAGGTATAACGAGGTATGAGATAAAGAGAAGACTGAGGCATTATGAGACATGAGGGGCAGAGAACACTGAGGTACACTGAGGCATGAGCTATAATGGAATATGATATGTACTGTACATGAGATTATGAAAGGCCTATCTAGTCTTATGACCGTCATACGCTCTACTTAAGGCCACTTCTCCTTTGTCCTAAAGCCAGGTCGCAGTCTTACTAGATATCCTAAAACACACTGCCTCTAGGTATGAATGTTGTACACTACCCCACCGTGTGCCCCCCCCCCCCCCCCCCCCATTCCCTTTAGATTGTTAGCTTGCTAGGGCAGGGCTCTCCCCCCCTTTTCTGTCTTGGAATTCATTATACATTTTATTTATCATGTTACTTTTGTCACTGTCTTTACCAATTCTGTAATTTGTATCAATCCTGCATTTTGTCACCAATTCTGTATTTTGTATATTAGTATATTCCATTTGTCTGTATTATTATGTGCCCCATGAGGTCATGTTGACTTGATAAATAGAGGAGCTCCTCTCGAAATGTCATTGCTACTTGCCCTATTTGCTGTATCCTGATGCCTCAATAGATGGTGCTGGGTCCATTCTCTTCGAATCCTTACTGCTGTTCCTGGGGCAGAGGGAAAATGACCATAGCAAGTTGCTCTTGGATGGTTGGGTGTCTTCGAATCCTTACTGCTGTTCCTGGGACAGAGGGACACCGACCAAAGCACATCGCTCTTGGATGGTTGGGTGTCTTTGAATCCTTACTGCTGTTCCTGGGACAGAGGGGCAATGACCATAGCACATCGCTCTTGGATGGTTGGGTGTCTTCGAATCTTTACTGCTGTTCCTGTGACAGAGGGAAAATGACCATAGCACGTCGTTCTTTGATGGTTGGGTGCCTTCGAATCCTAACTGCTGTTCCTGGGACAGAAGGACAACGACAATAGCACATCTCTCTTTGATGGTTGGGTGCTGGTTAATATTCTTCTGCTATTATGTACCCCATGTTTGTTTCTTACTTTGTACAGCGCCACAGAATATGTTGGCACTTTATAAATCAATAAACATAATACGCACAGTACATTACCATAATATACTGTGTACAACAGCAGGAAGAATTCTCTGGAGCCAGGCCTGTCAGACACCCTATCCTCCCCTGACATTATATTGTGACATTCCTTACAGATATCAAAAGATAAAACACATCAATAAAACACACTGCCACTCTATGAAATTCTTCTAACAATCTGGGGATCAGATGATCTATAAAAGGAAACAAAAGCGGTTACAAACAAACAAAAAAATAATGAAATCCCCAGGAAGACCATAAACAACTTTTTAAGTATAATTATCCGAGTTTAACCCTGTGCCACATGTTTCTCAGTAGCTGAGTCCCAGCAGTAACATCCATGTTAATTGGAAAGCAAGACAAGACCTTCTTTAACAAATAAGCAATGTAATTATAAAGCGAGTTAATAGCGTAGAGCCAGCTAATGTGTTCCAGCGATATTTTGAAACTGTAATCTGATACTACTGTTTCCATCCTCGTGCTGGGCTCTGCTCCTCTCCCTTGTTGCATGCTGTACTATTTGGAGCCCAGAGGGCAAAGCCAGCTCTAGCTGTTTATTAATGTTCAGGCAGTGGGCCTGACTGCCATGTATGCGGCACAACACCCACACCAGTCTATCCACGCTGAGCTGCCTGCATGGGTGACTTCCGCAACAATTCAATGTGCATTAGCAGGCAGCTAAACAGGGGGTTTGGCAGATGCTTTGCTGTAACATATGCATGGAAGGAGACGCTGCTATATTATTCTCCTACTGTAGCCAATCAGAAATGAACTTCTAGTTGTCAAGACTACAGTAAGCAGAATAATACAAGCTGGATTATTACAGGCTGTGAGGTCACTTGTACAATCCTTGCACACCAATCACATGCAATATCAAAGGGATCCAGGAAGTGTCAATACATTTCTGAATAGAAGTAATATCTGTAATTCATGTCTGTTAGAAACATTTTGTCCTAAAGATAGTGTTGAAAATGTTAAACCTCCTACACACGTATGAGGCATGTTGCCCAGCAGAGATTGGGACTTCATACCTTAGGCGACATTGCAAGACCAAGGCTGTGCAGATGTATAGCTAGCCTGTAGGCTAGTAACGTGTTATGTTGCTATGTTGCAAAGGGTCAATGGAGTGGTCCTGTCATGCAGGAGCCAGGTGAGAACAATGCAGTATCGGACTGGGAGGTGGAAACAACTGAGGAAATCCACCTGCTGGCCAAGCAGCAGAAACCCTGTGTTATCACTCCCAATAGAAATCTGTAGCAACTCTTCACTGCGAGTAGCAACACCTAATTACTGCTGCTTGGCCAACAACTGGATTTCCTCAGCTTTACCCTCTCCTAGTCCGACACTGGAACAATGGCCTGTCGAATCGCTGGCTGAGTGTGGATCAGGGCCGCTGTATAGCGACTGCATTATCAACAGATCGTCTGACTTTCATCTAGCATGTGCGGTGGGTGGACGTGCATGCCGTCTCATTGTCACTATGCATTTGTAAATGGCGAAATGCGTAGGGGGCGCTAATTTTACTTTTTTTTTTACAAACTGGAAATCGTAGTGCCGATCACAGCAAAACCCGCGCCCAAAAACAAGTGAAACTCAAGATCGCAGCATATTGCGATCTGCAGTATTTTTACCTGCAGAAGCCCCATTTCACAACATAAAATGTAACATGCTTCTGATCACTAAGGGCCCTTTTCCACCCAAAACTACGATTGCAAATACGATTTTCTTCAGTGTGGTTTTCCCTGCGATTTTCAGCAGCTATTAAAAAAAAAACTAATAGCTGCCAATCGCACACGCACCAAAAAAACACAGTATTCAGCCCTTTCTCGAATCACTGTAAAACGAATCGCACCAGTGGAAAAGGGGCTCTGCAATGAACATGTCTGTACAGCATTGAGCCCCAAACTATTGCCCAAGGGATGGAGTCCCAATCCCCATGTCTGACAGAAATGTAACATGTGTAGGCACCTTTAGCTATCATACAGTACATTTTGATTTTTGTCTGGAGATTCCTTTTAACCTAACATTTTATACTTTGACTTTAGGTGAAGAGGGGTAAGAAAATTCCATCCGTAAGGCCCCTTTCACACTCAAGCGTTTTCCTGTTTTTATGTCTAAGGGACACGAAAGCATCAGCGCGTTATGGGTCAACATCCACGACAAACCTGCATTGACCGGAAGTCATGAAAGACAATGGCGCCGCAGATATTTTAAAAATGTTCGCATTCGTGTGCGGCGTGCATGCATGGTAGCAAGTTTTGTCAATGCAGGTAGTCCCCGACTTCCGAATGCCCGACATACGAATGACCCACCGATGTGAACGGCATGGATTCTGTGTTTCTATGGGAACAAGTCAAAAAAAATTGTTCAAATTGGACTTTGGCAGTAGTAGTTTTTGAGAAAATCGATTTTAAGAAATTCAAAGAAAAATGGCTTTTAAACTTGTATAAGAAGGTACAGGGGGCAGAGGTGACACAGACAGGACCGGATTTGTACTTTTTACCGCCCAAGGCCAATTATACCGTCTGTATGGTTGTTATCTCCGTGTGCCGCAATGAGAATTCTATTTACATCATTGGATGTCACAGACAATAACTATTTCAGTAATACGCGTATAAATTATAAGTTATATTTTCCTTAAGAACTTTTATGTTATGTTTGCTAACCCATTGTGCCACCATGTGAGTTAGGCTGAAGAGTACCTGTAGGATAGAGCTTACAGGTCTTGCAGGGACGACACAAGTACACAGGACAGAGAGTTCAAAGGTTAAAGCTGTCCTTGTAGATAGGGATGGCTGCATGGAACAGCTTTACTGTCCCTCACTGAGCCGCCCCTAAATTTCTGGTGCCCTAGGCCATGGCCTATGTGGCCTTGCCAGAAATCCGGCCCTGGACACAGAGGGGGATCCTGGAGGCACAGGGGGGGTATAGAGGAGGTATAGGGGACAGAGTTGGCATAGTGTTCCCACTTATGAACAGATTCAGGTTAAGAACAAACCTACAGTACCCATCTCGTTTGTTAACCGGGGACTACCTGCACACTTGCTTGCAATGCGTATTTCTATCACAGGAAGTGAGCGCTAAAGAGCTTCACTTCAGATCTGATTCGCTGCCAATAATTACACGAATGCTCATTACCACGCATTACCGTGGGTATCTACGAAACTTGTTTTAGCGTTCCGGTGCAATGCGATCAATCGATCGCACTGCAACGCGAACACAGGATGCTAATGTGGAAGCCTCCTAAGGCCTGGAACCCACTAGAGCTTTTTTTTTTTAAGCATTTAGGGAGCGCTTTTCATCGCTAGCTATTTCCCTAAACGCTCTGCCAATGTAAATGGATGGGACAGATTCCACCAGAGCGACTGTGATTAAGGAAATCGCAATCGCAGAACATGCAGCATTTTGGGAGTGTTTCCATTCTAATGAATTGTATAGGAGCAGGGAAATCGCTCCCAAAATCGATTGCAAAACGCCATCACAAATCGCTAGCGATTGCAATTTGCGCTTTCTAGTGGGTTCCAGGCCTAAAGCAACATGACCTTGATGAAGCCAAATGGAGAGGAGTAAATAGCAAGCGTGGAAAGGTAGAAACAAGAGCTCCTGAGCCCTGCATCTAATTACTCAGGCAGCAGGATGGGGTTTGAGCAATTCGCGCATGCAATCAGATTTGGACATTTTTTCCTGGTTGAAAGTTGAAATGAAAAAGTTTTAAGTTGCAAAAGGAAAGTGGAATTTCACTCTAGAATAACTTGTCTTCAGTAGTGATAACACGCTGGAGACTTTATCAGTGTTGTGCAAAGAGCCTTCACAGACATTGCAGAAATGTTTTAACTTTAATGAACATGAATGTACCAATGTAAACAATGCCAGGTGACTGATGATTGGGGGCTGTGGGCTACTTTATTCCTCACATCTCTCAGAAGTTTGGCCAGCCACACAGGTTATTAATAAGCACTGCAGGTCACACATCTGCAGTATAAACTTTCTGTTTGGTCTAGGAACTGCATAGCGACTTCCTCAAGTTCTGCTATAAAGAAAGCATAGATAAGCACATGTCGCCATGCACAGTAAGGAGACTGCCAGGGGCTGTTTAGGAAATACCGTACATGAGGAATGCCCAATCAGATACACAATGTGTATGCTCTGGACTATGCTGTGGACCTATTCCGGATCATTTCAACAAACAGCCTGGGGCGAGCTGCAAGTGTTGAAATATGGAGAGGAGGAGGAGGAGCAAGAGACTGGGCGGGCAGGGTTGGATTTCTAGAGTGGCCACCAAGGCACGGGTCTTGGGCGGCAGCTGGCCAAGGAGCGGCTGGACATGGAAGAGGGATTGCTGCATATGGAAGAAGAGGCTGCAAATGGAATACAAAGGTTGAAAATAAGGAGCAACACATGGAAATAGGGAGCTGCTGCCAAGGTACCTGTAGAGAACTGAAGGAGGCTGCTGTACATGAATGTTAGACATGGAAGAGGGGGCAGTACAAGGAATAGGAGGGGTGCTGCACATAGAAGGGAAGCTGCAAGAAAGTTGGCTTAGTTGCGGAAACAGTATAAATCCAGCCTTGTGTGCAGCCACTAACCAATTGGAAAACTGTGCTGTAATCAATAACTTGATGCCTGAGCTTTCACAGGTGCAAAGGATGGAGAAGCCTATATGTCAAAGTGTTGGCCAACACAATCGTACATTGTCATATATCTGATGTCTGTATGGTGATTAAGACAAAAAAAAAACGATTGAACCAGAATCAACCAAAGTTGTACCAGTGCATTTCAATTTCTGTATAATCTTCAGTTTGCACATTGACCCACATACATACATGGTAACAGTGGCGTAGCTAAGAAAATATGGGCCCCGATGCAAGGTTTACATTGGGCCCTCCCAAGCACTATATACATAACAATTGATTCGGACCACCAAAACCTTCCAATAGCAACTACAGGGTCAGAAGTGCAAGGAGGGGATGGGGAACAGTTTGTTAATGATTACTACTAATAAAAGCACCTATAGAAGAGATTAGTACCAGCATAGGACCAATAGAGAGCTAATTTTGTGGGTGAGGGTGGGCCTCACGGGGCCCTTCTGGCCCAAGGGCCCCGATGCGGTCTCTACCTCTGCACCCCCTATTGCTATGCCCCTGCATGGTAACCTGGCTCTCTGACATGCACCATGTACTCTGCTGTGGGGGGAGGAGAAGCAGAAAGCCTCCTGTTGTGGTGGAATACAAGAGCAATCCACCAAGGAAAACCAGTCAAATCCAACACTATTTTGCAAGAAGTTGCATGGGGAGGACAGGGGACATCTGTCGAGACATTAGATTATCTCTGGAAACCGATTTCTGCTGCAGAAGTCTAATGTCTAAGCAAGGCAAGACTTTCAGCAAACATAACACATTTTCAGCTTTTACTTATTTGCTTCCTTCCCACCTAGTTCCACTAGCAAAAGATAATAAATGCTAAAGCACAAAATACATTTTGTGGCAGGTAATGCTGTTCTATGGTGTCAGATGTCGTTTGTATAATGTATGAGGGCAGACATATGACCAAGAGCCTAGGCATCATCTCACATGGCTTTCTGCAGAAGTGCCTGTTCTGAGCCACTCAGGGTCATCAACAGAGGTCCTGCAAATGCTTTGACATTTAATCACGTGACTGTGGCGTTATTCTTTGAAATTTAGGAGTAGACACAAGACGCAAAACATTAATATTGCACTTTTCTCCTAGCATACTCAAAGCACCAGAACTGTAGCCACTATGGCGCGCTCTATAGGCAGTAGCAGCGTTAGTCGTGGTTGACATGACAAAGTCTTTGCCCTGTGCGGTGTGCCACTGCCCCCCACCCATGCATAGTAACAGAGCATGTCAATAGCCTGCAGGGTAGCAAAGCAACTGTACTGCCTCAGCCCTGTACCTTCGTGCAACAGTTCTCGTACTTGTATACGTGGCTTAAAGGGACTCCAAGCAGTGCAGAAACTATGGAAAGATGCATATCATTTTAAAGCTCTCTTTCTCCTCTTTCCAATGATATATAAACCGCCACCCTACGCCTTTTAGTTTTTGCTATTTTCGCGATTGAAATTGCAGCAGCCGCGATTTCAATCGCGAAAATAGAGAAAACTAAAAGGTGTAGGGTGACGATTTAGGGGTCGTCAGAAAGAGGAGAAAGAGAGCTTTAAAATGATATCCATCTTTTCATAGTTACTTGTATTACACAGGACGACACTTTCCCCAGTGTCAGCAGCTCCATTCAGCAGAAAAAGTCGCCCTGTGTAATACAATATAACTATGGAAAGATGGATACCATTTTAAAGCTATCTTTCTCCTCTTTCTGGCGAAACCTAAATCGTCGCCCTACACCTTTTAGTTTTCTCTATTTTCGCGATTGAAATCGCGGCCGTGGCAATTTCAATCGCGAAAATAGCGAAAACTGAAAGGCGTAGGGCGGCGGATTATATATCATTGGAAAGAGGAGAAAGAGAGCTTTAAAATGATATGCATCTTCCCATAGTTTCTGCACTGCTCGGAGTCCCTTTAAGTTTACACTATGCTGTCTATTCACAGAAAAACTGTAAAAATTAAGTGTGCAGACAGGGCACGTAAATGTTACTGGACAGTAAGTAAGCTGCCTAATAAACCTCACTTAGTTTGCGTACCTTGCGTTAAACACAAAATGCATACGTTACTTGTATAACTGTCTTGCACGCTTGTATGCTGTCTGCGCAAGTAGATTGTACAGTTTTTAGTGAATTGACCCTCTTGCTACCCCCCAATCAATGTCTGACCTATGAGTAACCGACCATTGCCCACCAAATAGTGAAATGATGCAGCCTGGTAGTTGATTTTTTTCCACTGTGAATGAAAGTCACTTTAAAGGGAATCTGAAGTGAAAATAAACTTATGTTATAATGACTTGTATGTGTAGTACAGCTAAGAAATAGAATATTAGTAACAAAGACATGAGTCTCATTTTTGTTTCCAGTACAGGAAGAGTTAAGAAACTTCACTTGTTATCTATGCAAAAGCGCTTCTCTGAGCTCTCCCACAAAACTTTGGTGGCTACTGTGTTATTTTCTGAAGCACTTCGGGCCCATTCACACTTGGAAAATGCAAAAAGCTAGATTTGGATGTCATGAAGATTCATATGGATGTGCTCCTCTGGCGATTAACGCAAAATAAACCCGCCATTTACACTTCTATACTTCTATAGCACTAAACGTGATCGCCGGAAAATCGCCTGAAAATGGTGTAGGCTACAAATTTGCTTTGGTGATTTGCGTTAATCGCTGGCGATTTGCGTTATTCGCCGGCGATTAACGCAAATCGCCCAAGTTAGAACGGGCCCATAGGGTATTATTGCACTAGCACTTTAAAAAGCACTAGCGCTTGAGCGTTTTGCCAAAATCGCTGGCAAAACGCTGAAGTGTGAATGGGGCCTTACACATCAAACAAACCGTGAAAGACAATTTCAGATAAGATTTCACTGCAGGGAAGTTCAAAGGGTCATTAGCTCTGCTCTGTTTCATAGTTTAAAATGGAAAATAGTTTGTAAACTGCAAATATTAAACAATGCAATGGTATAAAAAAAAAGCTATATACTTGAAAATAAAAATATGACTCTTTTCTTTGCTACTAATGTTCTATCAATTATCTGTACTACACATACTATTCATTATATGATACGTTTTTGTTTTTCTCTGCAGTGTCACTTTAAGAAGTGTCATCATTGGATAATGTACAAGGAAGAGCCTGGCTGACACAACGACAACAATTATATTCATGAAAAGCTCGGTGTGATCTTTCACCAAGTAACCTCATCTTCAGGACAGCCACGAGAATGCGTGTCCAGGTTCAGAATATTCTAAAGTATTAATGCACCAGGCTGTGAACAACATGGCCTTTGTATAATGTACCAGGCAAGAAATATATGGAGAATTCTTTCACCAAGCTGAACCCATCTTTTTCCAGCTGGAAATCTCCTGTTTTGTTTCCAAAAGCAATACAAGACGCTAATCCCAGCGCGAGACACGCGTTTACTGCTATGCGCGTCCTGGAGAACCCAGGTACGGCACACACAGCAACACGCAAACTCTGCCAGTAGCTTGCATGAACAAACTTACAATTATGTCCCGAGGTGAAAGAATACTGATGAGATAAACAATTGCATCTATCCTCTTTCTCCTAGAAATGACTTTTTTTTAGATATCCCAGTTTTATTTTATATTTAAATCTACTTTTTAAGTTTTTACTCTTTCATTGTCTCTGCTCAATGACACATGCAGTAAAGTACGTTAGAGCTAAAATCTATGAACTGTTGACCCTTTTATCTCTTTCTCAGAAGCCATTTTCTGCTAGGAAAGTGTTTTATGGCCGTAATTCCTTATCAGTGAGGGTTACACTGTAGTTCGACCCAGTCCCGACCCGACCCAAACAGAAACTGTCACTTGCATACCTGACACTTAAACCTTTCAGGCAGAGAAAAAATAAAAGCGACACAGCCTAGTTATTAATGTGCTTGGTGCTGTACATATACATGTCTATCTCATCATGTCACATGTCACCTCGGGTATCCTTTAAAGTGTAACAGCAGTCACAGCACTGCATTCAGCGTGGCCTCACTCAGGCCCTTTCAGCCCATGTTTTGCACTTTGCTGATCGCAGTAGCACAAGTAATCCTATGGGATACTCCCACTGTGGCATTATTTCTGCCGGTCACAATTGCGCTGCATGTAGCATTTTCCCAGCGATTGCTTTGTGATTCCCATTCACTGGAACGATCATCAAGCATTGTTTGCACTGACCGAAAATCACAGCAAAACCCTGCGAAAGTCACTGGGGATCGGAACGAACCTCCCCGACTAAATCGGACATGTCAGTTGTTCAAAAATGAATACTTGCCGCAGGTGGCGTGCGTCAAAAAAAAAAAATCATTCATTGCGAAAAATTGTTTGAAAAAATTGCATTGTGGGTATGGACCTTAAAGAGAACCCGAGGTAGATTTTTTAAATCTGAATAGGACACAGAGACATGTTCTGTGCCTCTGTGTCCTTCTGGTACATGGCTTATTGCAACAGGTGTACTCTAAATCACAGTTCCCCAACCCTGTCCTCAACCCACCAACAGTACACATCTTGCAGAAAGCCACAAACATGCACAGGTAAGGTTATTTGTGTCTCAGCCAGGGTTGCCACCTCATCCCTTTAAATACCGTAACATCTAAATTATACAGGTTCTGGGGCTACTCACACAAAATCAGTTTCTAAACTGCATCTAACTAACCACAAGGCATGTATAATTCATATGTGTCGGTATTTAAAGGGATGAGGCGGCAACCCTGGTCTCAGCAGAGCTGATTAACTACCTCTGTGGATTTGGACAAAACATGTACTGTTGGTGGGACTTGAGGACAGGGTTGGGGAACACTGCTCTAAATAATGTTTTCTGTTTTTTTTTTTCCAATATATTGGGATGAACTATATGAAAGACATTTTTTTTTCAAACAAATGTGGAATTTCCCTTTAAGCAAGAAAGGGGAAGCAGAGGCGGACACACTTTTAGAAACTGCACTTTACAAATGTTCTACTCTGTAGTCTTGACCAATAAATTAGGAAACCGGCTCTTTTTTTGGGGATGGAATCTGCATTGCATTAGCCCTAGGATTAGTATAGTTCCTCAAACTAAAGGTGCCCATACACTTGTCAGATTGGCAGCAGATAGATAAGAAATGCATCTGATGATCTATCTGATGCGTTTTTAGAACATTTTTTACCAGGATAGAATTCCAATAGATTTCAGTTTGAAATCTATTGAAATTCGATCTGATGGCATTTTTTTGCCATCAGATTTCCATTAAGGCCAATGCAAACTGATAAGCAATCTCATCAGATCGACCTAATTTTTCCACCCTGCCAGCTCGATGGAAATCCATCGAAATCGATCGAAATCGGCCATCGATCGGTCGATTGGCCAACCGATTTGCAAACGATCAATCGATCGATCGATCGGGATCGATCGGTCGGCCAGAAAATCGGCTGAATGTATGGGCCCCTTAATGCTGCATACACACTTGAGATAAAAGGCTTTGGAAAAGGCAAGATCACAGACCAATTTCACCCCATTCCATGTAGTATGAGAGCCATACTCTACACAGTCTATTCTATGGAGCTGCACTCCCCATCAGATAAAATCTTTGCAAGATGCTGCACACAAAGATGCCCGTACACATTCAAAAGATCATTATCTGCAAAAGATCCATTCCTGCAAAATGCATTCATAGTCTATGAGATCTGCAGATCCGCATACACACCTTGTTAGACTTCATCTGCATATCTAGCAATCATCTGCAGATCTGAAAATCCATCCTGGTGGATCTGATCTGCAGATGATTGCCTGTTAAACAAGGTGTGTATGATGATCTGCAGATCTCATAGACTATGAATGCATTTTGCAGGAATGGATCTTTTGCAGGAACAGATCTTTTGCAGATACTGATCTTTTGAATGTGTACGGGCAACTTTGTGTGCAGCATCTTGCAAAGATTTTATCTGATGGGGAGTGCAGCTCCATAGAATAGACTGTGTAGAGTATGGCTCTCATACTACATGGAATGGGGTAAAATTGGTCTGTGATCTTGCCTTTTCCAAAGATTTTTATCTCAAGTGTGTATGCAGCATTAATGCAGATCACAGTGCTTGTCAGTAGCGCTTCTATCAGTCTGGGGACTGCTGTATTCAGCAGAGCTGTTATGTGCCTCAGGTCAGGTCGGCCACTGAGCAGATTGTGATGGTGTCACCACATAACTCTTCCCCCAAAGCCACTGGAAAGGCACTCTCATTCAAATGACAGAAAACAATCATTCTAGGCTGAATTTCCATTCACCCCCTGTTGTTCACTGTGCGTCCTAAAGTAAACGTCTATAAGTGCATCGTGCAAGTTCCTACATGATGTACCGTGTGCATTCTCCATAGCCGTACACCATTATTATTATTTTTTACTTATATAGCACCGGCGTCTTCTGTAGCGCTGTACACAGTTCAAAACAAATATAGGGGAGCAGAAATACACAAGTAGTTCAAAACTCTGTACAATCCGGACAACCAGCAAAACAAGTACAATATCAAAGGATGAATCCACACCTTGCCCAGAAAAAAAGGGAACAGGCTATCAGCTTTTTTCACCTATGGTGGGCTGGAGGAAGCCCCAGGTAAGTTCATATTGCGATTTTACAAAGATCTCAGGGTCCCTTTAAACAATCGCATTGCTTAGATCTCTTAAAGGGGAACTGAAGTAAGAGGTATACGGAGGCTGCCATATTTATTTCCTTTTAATCAATACCAGTTACCTGGCAGCCCTGCTGGTCTATTTCTCTGAAGTAGTATCTGAATAACACCAGAAACAAGCATGCAGCTAGTCTTGACACCTGATCTGCTGCACGCTCTCAGCCGTTCAGGGGCTATGGCTAATAGTATTAGAGGCAGAGGATCAGCAGGGCTGCCAGGCAACTGGTATTGCTTAAAAGGAAATAAATATGGCAGCTTCCATACGCCTCTCTCTTCAGTTCCCCTTCAAAGGAAAACGATGAAGAAAAACAGGCTATATAAATCCTCAATTTCGTTACAATCATAATCAGTAAGGAATATATACTTTTATTTTGTCTCGGATTTGAATCTTGTGTCCTACAATCAGCCCTATCCTGCTTCCCGCGATACTCTGATTTTCCCTCCATATAGAATTCTTTCTAGGAATCCCAGTCTGTAGGATGCATTGTCCTTGCTCAGTCTCATACTCCTCTTGCTAGAGATTCTTCCGCATCATACGTAGCGCCGGTGCACAATGTGTTGGGAAAAACAAGCTACCTTTGGGGAAAAGGGAGAGACACGGGCTGTAAACCAGGCCCAACATTCTCATACTAGCCAGGTAAACAATATTTTTCACCAACCGTGCAGCAAGAAGCAGCTAAATTTGCAAACCGATGATTAGGATTTAATTATTTTGCCAGAAATGGTAGAGCAAGGCCATGTGAGGGCATCACTTGTTTTTATACACAGAGAGGCTGTGAAATATAAAGGAGATTTTAGAACCCTGCAATAGTCACATGCAGTGCAGAAAAAGGGCACTGAGCAATATAACAATGATCCTTAATTAGTCTAGTGTATTCTGAAATCAAGCAAGCCACTGTACCACTTTTCCATCTTTCTGAGCACACCTGCCATACCTAGGTACCAGCGTCACCTGCTAGCTTCTTTCAGCACCAGTACACTCCAGTGGAGGGCCGGCCCGTCACTCTTTGCCGCCTGAGGCAAATGTGGCAGAGCAGCTGCCACCGCCCCGCCGCCCCCCCCCCCCCCCGTCCGGGGGGGGGGGGGGGGGGCGCCGAGCCGGAGGGGTAGCGGGCAGGTCGGGGTTATTGTGCCTAGCGGTGGGGAGGGGGGTCGGACCCCCCCCCCTTCCTCGCCTGGCTCCCCTGATCTGCGCTCCCCTCCAGCCTGTAATTAGTAAGCTGCTGTCAGATCGTAAGAGGCACGGGCGGGGAGGACTCACCTTTTCCGCGTTCCATCGTGCGCTCCATTGACGTCACTTCATGCATCGCCGTCCACTTACAATACAGTGGGCGGCGATGCAGGAAGTGACGTCAATGGAGCGCACAATGGAACGCGGAAAAGGTGAGTCCTCCCCGCCCGTGCCTCTTACGATCTGGCAGCAGCTTACTAATTACAGGCTGGAGGGGAGCGCAGATCGGGGGACCCAGGCGAGGGAGGGGGGGGTCCGACCCCCCTCCCCACCGCTAGGCACAATACCCCCGACCTGCCCGCTACCCCTCCGGCTCGGCGGCCGGCCCCCCCGGGCCGGTGCCGCCCTTGGAAGTTTGCCGCCTGAGGCAAATGTTTCACCCCGCCTCATGAGCGGGCCGGCCCTGAGTGGGTCCAAGGTTGAATTTAGTCAGAATACTATCTGCATTATTATTATTGATTTATAGCGCACCAACATATTCCATGGCGCTGTACAAAGTAAGAAACAAACATGGGGTACATAATAATGCAGACAATAGTATACACCAATATACAAAATACAGAATTGATACAAATCATATATATTTATTCCCCAATATTTGTTTTGTACTACGTACATCGCTACGGAAAATGTTGGCGCTATATAAATAAAAAATAATAAAATACAGAATTGGCAATTTAAGTGACAAAAGTTACATGATGTATAACAATAACATTTCTATGGCGCTTATCTCCCATAGGACTCAAAGCGCTTAGCTCTCTCAGATTCAGTGATTGGTAGTAGGATAAAGTAATAACACAGATTATGAAATTATATTTGTGCAAAAACTTAACAGGTCGGCTTTCTGTCTGGATTGATAAAACGTTTAACAAATTCCAAGACACAAAAGGGTGAGAGAGCCCTGCCCTTGCGAGCTTACAATGCTACAATCCACTAGCGAATGAGTACCAGGGGAATAATAATTACACACTGAGGGTCTTCATAGACCAGCCCTATGGGTACAGCTTACAATGCTCACAGTATATTGGCCTCCTAGATGTGATTAGCAGGTGTTTGTCACATCTGCATGGAGTTTGTATGTCCTCCCAATGTTTGGAGGTTTCCTACTGCTTCTTATGATAGGGACAGTGAACTATGACTGCAATAGGGATTAGACCAGGCATGGGCAAACTTGGCCCTCCAGCTGTTAAGGAACTACAAGTCCCAAAATGCATTGCAGGAGTCTGACAGCCACAGTCATGACTCATAAAGGCAAATGCATTGTGGGACTTGTAGTTCCGTAACAGCTGGAGGGCCGAGTTTGCCCATGCCTGGATTAGACTGTGAGCTCTACTAGTTGAGTTAGTGACATGTCTTTGGACTCTGCAAAATGCTGTGGAAGATGTCAGCGCTGTATAAATACACTATAATCATAACAATAATGACCTCTTCCCAGACACCATCTCTGTTCCCACCCAACTTAACCTGCTTCCCCTGGAATGTTACCACTTTTGCTGCTGTATTCTTAATTATCCTTCAGTGTCGTTTCACCTTATGCATCAGAGCAACTTTCACCTCCCATTCATTCGTCCAATAACTTTACCATTACTTATCACAATGAAATGATCAATATCTTGTTTTTTCCACCACCATTTAGGCTTTCTTTGGATGGTACATTTTATTAAGAATTATTTTATTATAAATCCATTTTAACAGGAAGATTTAGAAAAAAATAGAAAAAAAATCATTATTTATCAGTTTTTGGCCATTACAGTTTTAAAATAATACATGCTACCGTTACTAAAACCCATGTATTTTATTTTCCCATTTGTCCCGGTTATTACATTGTTTAAATTATGTCCCTATCACAATGTATGGCACCAATATTTTATTTGGAAATAAAGGTGCATTTTTTTCAGTTTTGCGTCCATCACTTATTACAAACCCATAATTAAAAAAAATAACACTAATATACTTAACTACATACATATAAAAAAGTTCAGTCCCTAAGATAACTATTTATGTAATTTTTTTTATTGTATATATATATTTTTTTAACAAAAAAAATTATGTGCACCTATCGAGGAAGGTGGGAGGTACGGAGCTAATTTTAAAAGTAAAAACATTTCATTATCTGGAAATGTTTATTTCCAGATATAATTTTAATATTTGGCCACAAGATGCCCTTGCAGCTCACTTCTGCATGCGGAAAGTTCCTCCGCAAAGCGGAAGTAATGGAAAGGGCCAATATGAATAATGATTGGCACTGCATGGGTCTGTGGTAAACCTGAGGCATATAGTATTGCATTCAAAGTTCCCTCTGTGAGGTAGCCAAGATTTTGATTGGCTGAGAAGCAGCTGCAGAAAGGCGTTGCTTTAGGGAAGCAGGTGATTGGTCGGCGCTCCTGGCAGGTGAAGTTCTGCCAGGTGTTGCTAAGGTAAAACATTGTTGCACCAGCCAATGAGAAGCACTTTAGGTGTATATAAGAGGGGTCCGTCGGCAGTATCTCTGCCTTTTGTTCAGAAGCGGTCTGGGTGAGCTCTGAGCTTGTAATACTGCTTGTATTACTATTGCTCCCCAGCCGCAATGGACATTGTGAGGTTGTTGGCTTCAAGAGCCGAAGAGCCTGGGGGATTGGAGATGCTGGCGAGATGTCTCCAGCTGGCCGAGGAAGAACAGCGGAGCGGCGGCGCAGCGGGAGGAGTTACTGACCTGCCGGCGAAGAGGGCCAGGAAGAAGCGGAGATCCTATTCGCCCGACGATCCCTGCGGCGGAGTTCCCAAGACCAGCGGAGCGAAGGCGGCAGCACCCGGCCCATCTGGGAAGAAGAGGAGACCTCCCGGCACTGAGCGGCGAAGTGGCGGACCGGGCTCTGCAGCGGCGACATCGGCGGTGAAGATTTTCCAGGTCCAAGCCCGCCCTTCGCTCCCTTCCCCTCCGCCGACCAATCCGGGCTCTGAGGAGGCGTGTCCTGCGGAAGGATTTGAAGTTTCGGCCAGTCGGGCCTCGGCTGTCTCTGTTGGGCGGGGCGAAGCATCGGAGTTCCCCAGCACGTCCGCTCCCTGTGCCAGCAGTGGCCCCGCCCACCCGGCGGCGACCAATCGGGTGGCCGCCGGCGTTTCTTCTGACTCCTCCTCCGATGACGACGCCGAAGAGGGGGCAGCCCCGCCTCCTTGCGACCAGGCATCCGCAGCGTCCAGCGGTGGGAGCGTGCACAGGCATGCCAGCGCCGCTGACCTCCAGCTACCAGGGCAACCTGGGTTGATTGGGTCGGCGGCAGCGGGCGGTGCAGCGCAGCTCCATGCTGGGGGAATCCACAGCGCCTCCTCCGCTCAAAGGATAGAAGTTGTGGGGCAGTCGGCCCCTCTCCCATCTCAAGCTGCTAGAGGTAGTAAGTATGCCTGCAGCAATGATATAAGTATTTTAATTCCAGCCTTATTGTCTGCTTTACAGGCCAGCACTGTTTCTAATGCTGACAGGGTTTGGTTAGGCAATGCTTCTATTGTTGACCCTGTTTTATCTTCTTCTTCTCCAGCTGTTCTCCCTCCTAACCCTCCTCCTCCTCTTATTGCTCACTCTTCTCAGCAGTCCTCTGCTATTCCTATTAGGAAACCAGGTGTTTCTGAGGCAGTCTACAAGGAACAAATGACATGTAAACTTTCCCCTCTAGGATTTCACTTATCAGCTAGTGTAAAAGAAAAAATTTGGAATGGGGATTATGTAGACTTACTATCATTACTACCAATAGCTAAAGAGTATTTAAAAACTGATAAAAAGGAGGAAAAATCTGAGGATGATAGGCGGCGTCCGGTGCCGCGATCATTTAACAATTGGCTACAAGCCTTCTGTATCTATGCATGTGTTATAGGTGAACGTTATCCTGAAAAGTGCCCGCAAATGTTCCATTATGTGGATACGATTCTTGAAGCATATAAGGCTTATGGAGGTTTCGGCTGGTTCACATACGATGAGGCTTTTAGGCAGAAAATCTCAATTTACCCAGGTACAGAATGGGGTTCAAAGGATGTGGAGCTATGGCTCAGCTTAATGATGCCTCAAAAGACAACAAGTCACAAAAGCACATCCTCTACTACCAGTAATTACAAAAAAGGCGTATGCTACGCTTTTAATGATAGTCACTGCAAATGGCCGGGAACGTGCAAATATCGTCATGAATGTGGTTTTTGTGCAGGTGCGCATCCCATAAGCAGATGCTTCAAGAAGGCGGCCACAGGTGCTCAATCAGGAACCAAGGAGCTTTTTCTCAAGGGCTCCCACACCGGTGAAGCTGGCAAGCATGTTACCGTGGCTCAAAATTTACCCCGACAGGGAGAAGGCTGCGCTTCTAATTAATGGTTTTAGCAGCGGTTTTGTTTTGCCAGTTTTCTCAGGAGTGGGCTGCGCTTGGGTAAAGAACCTTAGGTCTATGGAAACCCATTTGAGCATAGCAAAAGAAAAAATTCAGAAGGAATTGTGTGAGGGCAGGATAGCAGGCCCTTTCCCGTCACCTCCTTTCGAAAATTTCCGTATTTCGCCACTCGGTGTCGTACCTAAGAAGGAACCAGGATCTTTCCGTTTAATCCACCATTTGTCATACCCCTGTGGCAGTTCCCTTAATGATGAAATTTCTAGCGAATTGTCTTCAGTATGTTACACCTCATTTGACAAGGCAATAGAGTTGCTTCGCCCACTAGGCCAGAACGCCCTACTAGCTAAAGCAGATATTAAATCAGCTTTCCGTCTTTTACCAATTCATCCCACATCTTTCAATTCACTTGGTTTTTGCATAGAGAGTGAGTATTACTTCGACAAATGCTTGCCGATGGGATGTTCCCTCTCTTGTTCATACTTTGAGAGTTTTTCCTGTTTTTTGGAATGGGTAGTACAACTAATCTCTGGGTATAGTCATTTAATACATTACCTTGATGATTTCCTATTCATGGGCCCCGCTTCCTCCAATGTTTGTCATAAGTTGCTGGTGGCTTTTTCGGTAATTTGTAAGGATTTTGGCATCCCATTGGCAGAAGAAAAGACAGTAACCCCTTGTACATGCATTGAATTTCTGGGTATCACCATTGATTCGGGCGAAATGGAGTTTCGCCTGCCAGAAGCTAAATTAGTCAAACTTAAGAATTTAATTTTTACCCTGTTGAGAAAAAAGAAAGTTCTGCTAAAAGAATTACAATCCTTACTAGGTTGCTTGGCTTTTGCTACTCGCATAATGCCAATGGGCCGAGTTTTCTCTCGGCGTTTGTCTGGAGCTACCAAGGGTTTAAAATCCCCCTTTTCTCATGTTAGGTTAACATTAGATTTAAAAGAAGATTTGCTAGTATGGGCAGAGTTCCTTAACTCGTATAATGGGAGATCCATTTGGCAGGAAAATTTCGTAACAAACACAGAGTTAAATTTTTTCACGGACGCTTCCGGCAGTGTAGGCTGCGGGGCGTTCTGGAATAAGCGTTGGTTCTGTGCGGTTTGGCCTTCAGAATGGCTGCAGAAGGAGGTGACGGGAAACATAGTTCTGCTAGAGCTATTCCCAGTCGTAGCAGCAATGTATATTTGGGGACACCATTTTCAAGGGAAAAGAATAATAGTGCAGTCAGATAATAAAGGGGTGGTGTATTCAATTAATTGCCTTTCTTCCAAGTCGCCGCCAGTGGTAAGGTTACTAAGATTGTTAGTACTATACACTTTAAAATTTAATATTTGGCTGAAAGCACAGCACATCCCAGGAATAAACAATGATATCGCGGATGCTCTTTCCCGATTTCAGATGGAAAGGTTCCGGTCTCTGGCTCCATTAGCAGATCCAGTGGGGGAAGAAGTGCCTCTCTTTCTTTGGAGTCTAATTTGGGATTAATTGCCACAAGGATTCAACAATCTGTCTCCATGTCGACCTGGAGGGCTTACTCAGCCGCATGGAGAGACTGGGTTAATTTTGTTCAATTATTAGGCTCATCTGAATACCAAGTTTCAGAGGGTTTGGTTTTGCAGTATATTGCGTGCGGTTTGTCAAAAGGTCTGTCACATTCTCATATCGCTAAATCATTGGCGGGTATTTCATTTTTTCTCAAGTTGAAAAATCTTCCCGCTTGTAATTCTTATTTTTCTGTTAAGCAGGTTTTAAAAGGTCACAAGCGTTTTTCCAAGAAGCCTGATTCTAGGCAGCCAATTTCTTTGGAATTTTTAGATAAATTATGGGAGGCTACCTCTTCCGTTTGTTTTTCTAATTTTGAATCTCTTCTTTTTCGCTGTGCTTTTTGTTTAATGTTTTTTGCCGCCCTTCGTGTTTCCGAACTCATTCCGCGTTCTACTTCTTCTTCTAATGGTTTGCAATATGGGAATGTGACCTTATCAGCAGGAAAAGTAGTGATTTTCCTTGAATCCTCTAAGACTGACCAGTTAGGAAAGGGTTCTCTGATTGAGTTAAACTCATGGGAAGGGCATAAGTTGTGCCCAGTAAACAATGTGAGTAATTTCCTGCAAGTACGGGGTAATTCCCCCGGTATTTTACTTCGACACAAGGATGGATTAGCCTTGTCGATTTTTCAGTTTACTTCGGTGCTTAATTTATGTGTTTCAGCAGCTGGTTTAGAGGGTTACAAATTAACATCACACTCATTCCGTATTGGTGCCGCCACGGAGGCTGCTAGACTGGGCCTTTCTGACAGTGTCATCAAAAGGATGGGTAGATGGAAATCTGGAGCTTTTAAGCTGTATATACGCCCATAATATTTATTTCTGTTTCAGGGGCAAGAACGGTAGTCTGGATAGTGGGCCATTCCTATGTCTTTTGGGCCCATAACAGAGCCTATAGAAGATGCTACTCAACAAACCTGAACTTGGATCCTGTAAATTTTTCAGTATTTTGGCATGGTGTTAGAGGAATGTCGTGGCAGCAATTCAAGTACGTTATGTATGATCTTATCAGGGTTTGGCCTGCCCCTGATGTCCTAATCATTCATTTAGGTGGGAATGACATAGGAAAAATGAAGTCACTTGAACTGTTTTTTAATATTAGGGACGATCTCTCAATGTGTTCAGCTATCTTCCCAAATACGAAAATCGTTTTTTCAGAGATCATCCCTCGTTGGCTTTGGTACCAACCTTCCAATCTTCTCCCATGCGAGAAGATTGGAAGGCGCCTGAACCACAAATTGGAGAAATTCCTTCCAAATATTGGGGGATTTTCTTTCAGGCACATGGATCTGGAAGGAGGCCCTCAAGGGTTATATCGGCAGGATTTAGTTCATCTAAGCGATGTTGGCTTAGACATTTTTAATTGGAACCTCCAGTGCTGTATTGAGAAGGCTGTTGGTGGGGTGCCAGGCTAGTTTGCCTGGCGGGTGGGGTCCTACGGAGTCTTTATTCAGTTTGTGTGGTCTGAACCGTAGTGGTGGATCATATTATTTAACGTGTTTATTTATATCTGTTTATAAGTGTTAATTTAATAAAGTTATTTAAGGACCTCAACCTTTTATTATTACTTTAATCAATAAAGATGGCCACGGCCTTTAAATGCCAGCCTGGAGTCTTATTCTTTATTTATTTAGCTATTCATCTTAGAGTGTATTACTTAACAGTGTTTGCCTACAGTCCCATGGAAAGGGCCAATATGAATAATGATTGGCACTGCATGGGTCTGTGGTAAACCTGAGGCATATAGTATTGCATTCAAAGTTCCCTCTGTGAGGTAGCCAAGATTTTGATTGGCTGAGAAGCAGCTGCAGAAAGGCGTTGCTTTAGGGAAGCAGGTGATTGGTCGGCGCTCCTGGCAGGTGAAGTTCTGCCAGGTGTTGCTAAGGTAAAACATTGTTGCACCAGCCAATGAGAAGCACTTTAGGTGTATATAAGAGGGGTCCGTCGGCAGTATCTCTGCCTTTTGTTCAGAAGCGGTCTGGGTGAGCTCCCCTCCCACCCTTCCCTTTTTGTTTTCTTGTTTCTTACAGATCACAACGTCGTGGCAAGTCTTTATTGATCGACATCACGCCTTCGAGTGTGGATGAATGTAGTTGGGGTCCTACGGAGTCTTTATTCAGTTTGTGTGGTCTGAACCGTAGTGGTGGATCATATTATTTAACGTGTTTATTTATATCTGTTTATAAGTGTTAATTTAATAAAGTTATTTAAGGACCTCAACCTTTTATTATTACTTTAATCAATAAAGATGGCCACGGCCTTTAAATGCCAGCCTGGAGTCTTATTCTTTATTTATTTAGCTATTCATCTTAGAGTGTATTACTTAACAGTGTTTGCCTACAGTCCCATGAGTGGATGGGGCAGAAGGGGATTTGTGAAGACTGAGCCGTCTCGTTGATGGTGTCGGTCTTTCATACAGGGACTTAGATCAATGAATGGGAACTTTGTTGAGTGGTTTTGGACTAGTCCATCTCTTCATAGGGGATTCTCGGCAAGGCTTTTATTCTTTATAAAGATATTCCCTAAAAAGGATTTAAACAATGATGCTAGCCAGCCTCCCTACACAGATTTTTGGCAGTTGGACAGAGCAACTGCCATTCACTAAGTGCTTTTGAAAATAAATATATCCCTGAGAATCCCCTATAAAGAGATGGACTAGTCCAAAGCCTGTCACTTCTGTCAGATTTCTACTACCTACTGTAAGTGACAGCAACATAGGAGAAAAGTAATTTATGGCTCATTTTACTCTGAAAAAAATGTACTTCTTATTTGTATATGTTTCCACATATTTTAAATTTTAGTTTTTTGCTGTAGTGCCCCTTTAAAGTATCATTTTCAAAGTATATTCACTTAGTTTACCCTTCTACTATATCGATTCGAAAAAAATGTACAATCAAGATTTTATCATTAGTGAGCACCTTAATAATGATACACATGTCAATGAAAACCTAGCTTTGTTTCTAAGCCTTCCACTCAAAGCTGATGATTTTTATTTCTTTAGCCGGAGATCCACTTTAATTGCATATATTAAGCATCCACATAAATAGTAATGTAAAGCACAGTACTGCCTTCCTAGAACAGGTTACCTCAGGTTATCATTGACACATGTCCAAAAAGCAAGATGTATGCAATGAGGACAGTGGGTGGAGCCATGCAACTGACTGCATTAGGCCCTTGCAAGCCAGACATATATTCACAACCACTAGTTCATAGTACAAACGCTGCATTGCATTCTACAGTCGTTTAAACCAAGATATGGTGGTGTAAACCTGTGTGAGCAAGATGTGTGGAAGTAGCAAAACAGGATAGTCAGTGAAATGGAAACTCTGTGGCATGTCATTGAATTTGTGGATTTAGTGGAACATATCTGTTAATTAAGCCTTTCAAAATGTTTTGTAAATAACAAGTTATCAGCTGCACAGGTTTTAAATGCTCTCTCTAGTTGGCAGATCAGTTCACCTATTGAAATGACTGAAATAAAGCAGAGGTGTATGAAAGGTATGGCAAGTTCCCCAGGCACCACACCTGCTATACTACCAGGGGGTACATCTGTCACTTCTTTGTGATGCAGCCTGAAGAAAGAAGGGTACCATGTATTGCCCATCAAGGGGTCTATCTGTTACTGGGATGTGACATTTTTAGCTAGTGACATGCTGTCCTATTATGTTATTTGGGGAACATGCTACCTGATAGTTATTTAGGGGACATGTAACTGCTGACCTATTAATGTCACTGTATGTTTGAGCTACTTACTAGCCATGCGCCATCTTAGCTATGCTCACCTCAAGTTGGCCACACCTCTTAAATGTATGCAGTTAGTTGCCACTGGAGTTATTTTTCCTTGATATGTTATTGCTTAAAACAAAATACTATAGAACCTGTCCTATATCTACTTATCATGGCAGAGCAGGAAGTGTAAATTATCCCAAATCTGGAAGTCCATTTATACACAATGTTCTCCATGGCAGAAGAAGGTATTTAGGGGCTTTAATACATCACAGGACTGGAGGAAGGGGTAGTTTAATAACCACTGAAACTGAACAGGTGCTTTGGCTACCCTGTATGCACACATAGTGAAACATGGTTAAAAAATATTTATATAGAAATAGTAAAAAGTATTAATAATAGGTACAATAAAAGCAAAATTAATCTTTCATACAAAGACTTTTGGCTCCTGTGTTGGTTTACCTCAGAATGACACAAAAGAACAAAAACACGGAACTGCAGAGCGGCTGTGCACAGCGACACACAATCACACAGCAGAGTATTCTGAACAGGAGAAGGAGACAGAGGAAAGTGGGCGAAAAGAGGAAGGAAGCCCTCTGACTAGCCGGGAGAATTTCTCTGCAAACAGTAGCGAAAGTCATGAGGAGAGCTAGGTGCACACAGCTGTTTAATGCATTAGCAGGGGTCTGCCAGTCTACAGCCAAGCTTTATGTACACCAGCGTGTGGCCACAATCATGTCAAACCTCAGTACGAGGGTCTGCAGTCCCAGCTTCATTGTTTGTTTCCAAAGGGATTAGCATGAAACCTTTAGACCCTGTTCACTCACATAAGCCGAAAAACTGTGTATAATAACAGCTGGCGGTGTTGTTGCTGGTCAGTAAGGAGAAGAAATCTTTTTACAGGGTGCCTCTCAGCTCTACCTACTCTGATATACCAGCATGCTGCATGGGGCCTTTTTACTAACCCACCAAGTGGCGTTGCTAAGGAGCTGTGGGCCCTGATGCAAGTTTTACAATGGGGCCCCCCAAGCACTCTATACATAACAATTGATACTGTGCACCAAAACCTGCCAATGGCAACTACAGTGTCAGAGGTGCAAGAAAAGGATGGGGAACAGTTTGTTAATGATTACCACTATTCAAAGTATCTATAGAAGTGATTATTATGAGCACAGGACCAATAGAGAGCTAATACTGCAGTTGAGGGAGGGCCCTATGGGGGCCCCTGTGGCCCAAGGGCCCCGATGCGGTCGCTACCTCTGCACCCCCTATTGCTACGCCCCTGAACCCACCGTATACAGCAACTCACAGAGTATTATGAGAATGAGGGCTAAAACACAAAGCTAATGTGTTGTTTGGCTTAAGGCCTAGTACTGTATACACAAGGGGATCTACTGGAAACTGACCAGGTGATCAATCAAATTGCTTCCTGAGATGGTAAGTGGGAATGCCAGACCCAGGTAGATGTGTACGCTGGCTCTGGAGTCTGATAGTTTGTCACCCGCAAGTCTCTTATTGGCTATACAGTGAGATGAATGGAGAGACAGGACAGCAGTCTAATATCTACTGTCGTCAAAGGGCAATTTTGGGAGGAGCCAATTACCTTATGAGTATGTTATAAGGATGTGGGAGGAACTGGAGTGTCCCGTGAAAATCAAGAAACATATGCGGAAAACATACAAACTCTATGTGTAACATGCAGGGCTGTAACTACAATTCATAAGGCCCCCCAGCAAAACTTTGATGGCCCCCCAGGGTTCACACCTTTTACCCTACCTACCCCTGAAGACCCTCACAGCATGGGGTCCATCTCACAAGGGTCATGAAACAAGTGTGGCCACCATAATCCTCACACCCATAACAAGTGTAGCCACAAAACACCTGACCTGAAGGAAGGACCCCCTTATCAGAGAGAGTAAAATAGTAGTTGGGGCCCCCTACAGCTTTGGGAAACCCTGCGATCACAGGGGCTGCTCCCTTGTAGTTACACCAAGCATGACTGAGCCGTGCCCAGAATTGGGTTAGGCACATTGCATGGCTTAGAGTAGAGGTGGAATGGTACAACAAGGCACAGTGGACAGTAGGAACAGTACACAAAAACACAGTAATAGTACAATAAGGCATAGTAACAGTACAACAATAGTACGCTAGTACAACAGCCATAGTGCAACAGTACAAGAGTAAAATAATGCACATTGCCTGTCTATCCTGCTGATCCTCTGCCTCTAATACTTTAGGCCATAGACCCTGAACAAGCATGCAGATCAGACGTCTATGACAAATCTGACAAGATTAGCTGCATGCTTGTTTCAGGTGTGAGATTTACACCCTACTGACCAGAAAGATCAGCAGCACTGCAAGGCAACTGGTATTGTTTAAAGGAAATAAATATGGCAGGATCCATAGGTCCCACACCTCGGGTTCCTTTTAAACATCCCCATACATTTAAACACAAGGAGGGCTTCTCTTTTTGTCTTTCTCTTAAAGTGACTCTGTAACAAAAATTACAACGTTTTTTCTACCATCCTACAAGTTCCTAAACCTGTTCTAATGTGTTTTGGCTTACTGCAGCACTTTCTACTATCACTGTCTCTGTAATAAATCAATGTGTCTTCCCCCTGTCAGACTTGTCACCCTGTGTCTGGAAGGCTGCCAACTCTTTCGTGCTGATCTGTTCCTCTATGCACACTCCAGTGTGTTATTTACATAAGCCAGCAGCGTCTCTGCTATCTTATCAGTGATAGAAGAGAGCTGGATAAAAATCCTCCTCTGTTAGGCTGTGAAAGGAGCTGGGCTGTCACATACTGAGGAATTAACGACATAGGCAGAGCTGTCTGCAGGAAGCCTGTCACTTCAGTGGGTGAAAGCTGCAGGGGGACAGAAGGTAAACACACAAATGATCTCTTGAGATTCAAAAGTAAGGCTGTATACAGCCTGCTTGTGTATAAATGTATTTTCTATGTGTGGACATACTGTACATCAACCTACTTCCTGTTTTGGTGGTCATTTTGTTTGTTTATAAACAAACTCTTAAAAACTGTTTTTGACTACTTTTAATGCGCTGGGGAGAGGCAAAATTGTGACAGAGGGTAATAGGAGATGTCCCCTAACACACTGGTATGTTTTGTGCGATTTTAACAATACAGATTCTCTTTAAAGTGGTCTGAAAGCCAGCATTTCTACTTTGCTCTAAAGGAATCCTCACAGCTTGAAAGCTACTATCCCAGAAAAAAAATCTAGCAGAACCTCACTGAAATGGTTAAACAAAGCACATTCTCCTGCTTCAAATCCGCATCCAAACTGGAGATAACAGTATCTGTTTTTACTTGTTAAAGAGGAACTGAAGAGAGAGGTATATGGAGGCTGCCATGTTTATTTCCTTTTAAGCAATACTGATCCTCTGCCTCTAATACTATTAGCCATAGCCCCTAAACAAGCATGCAGCAGATCAGGTGTTTTAGACTTTAAAGTCAGATCTGACAAGACTAGCTGCATGCTTGTTTCTAGTGCTATTCAGATACTACTGCAGATAAATAGACCAGCAGGGCTGCCAGGCAACTGGTATTGATTACAAGGAAATAAATATGGCAGCCTCTGTATACCTCTTACTTCAGTTCCCCTTTAAACACAAATGTATCAACACTTGAATGTAAACAAACACTCTCTGAGAAACTGTCTCTGCTTCAGGCACACACAATGTTCAGAATAGCTCATTAGAAGATTTTAATATATAATAAAAAGCAGTTATAACAGAAAAAGAATAAAATGCTATGACATCTTTCAGGGTAAGAAAAACGACACTTTGGAAACCTCTAATTTGTAGACAGACAATATTACTTGTGCACAAAAGATGATAACTGTATGTGAGTAATAAAACGTATTAAAACACATTTTTATTGAATGCTATGTCAGAGTTTCAGACCACTTAAAGACATTAAAAGTAATATTGAAATTAATCAGGAATAACAATTTTTTTTTTCTTGGAAAATGTTAAAAAGCCGTATTATACGGGTGTAAATCAGTCTGTGTATATCTTCAATATGGACATAAGTGTAATACAGACTGCACAAAACTCACCACGAAGAAAACAAACCGTAATTATAACTTGGCCGTCAAGCTATTTTTACTCTCAGATAATTAACAATCACTTCCTGTAGAACAGGTGATGTTGCTTTAAATGCCTTCTGCTTGACTGTATACCGAGTGAGCACGCCCGCTAGCAGCTCCACCAAAATAACACGCTCATTATTCATAACATTATTCTCCACCACGCCAATTAATCCGCACTGCGGTCACTTGGAGAATTTGAGTAAAAGTATGTAGGTTACAAGTTTTATAAGACCTATATTCTACATTGCTGGATGTAGCAGGCACAAGTATTCATAGCTCCATTTCTGGAGGACATCTGCTGTGGTTACAAGCAAGCAAGATGTTCTTCAGGTAACGGAGTAGCTGAGATGGTCATGTACCAACATAGCACCACCTCTGCCAGGTACCGACTGCAGCCAGGCCATAGACAAGACAATAAGGGTGCCCATACATTACTACATTTTACGGGCCAATCGACCTTTCGATCCGGTAATTTAATTGGATTGAAGGAGAATCATTACATTGCACCTGATCGATCTTTAGATTGATTTGTAATTGAAATTGGTCAAAAGGATCGATCAGGAATGATGGAGAATATCGGTTGTAAGGGCACGACCGAATGCGCAGTGGTAACAGTGTTCGATATAACAACGACTGACAGACACCAGGCTGGCCTCCCTCTAAGTGTATATGTCCCCCCCCCCCCCCCCTTCATACCCGTGTGCAGTTATGAAGGCTCACCTATCATGATGTAGCAGATCTTGGCCTCCTCCGGTGTTCAGTATCGCCGTGAGCGCTTGTACCACGTGGCTCCAGCACATGCAGTGACATCACTTCCTGCGCCATTGTTATTGGTACAAGCACTCGCAGTGATGCCAGGTGATGTAATAACCCACTGATCACCTGTCAATCACGTGTCAATCACCCCCTGTCACTGCCACCCATCAATCACCCCCTGGCACTGCCACCCATCAATCAGCCCCTAACCTGCCCCTTGCGGGCAATCTGATCACCCACCCACACCAATAGATCGCCCGCAGATCCAACGTCAGATCACCTCCCAAGTGCATTGTTTACATCTGTTCTCTCCTCCAAACACCCACTAATTACCCATCAATCACCCCCTGTCACTGCTACCCATCAGATCAGACCCTAATCTGTCCCTTGCGGGCACCCAATTACCCGCCCACACCCTCAGATTCCCCCCCCCCCCCCTGATCACCTCCCCAGTGCATTGATTGCATCTATTCTCCCCTCTAATCACCCCCTGAGACACCCATCAATCACCTTCTGTCACCACCTGTCACCCCCTAGCATTCCTATCCATCAGATCAGGCCCTAATCTGCCCCTGCGGGCTTCTGATCACCCTGCCAAACCCTCACCCGCCCCACCGCAGTGACATACTTTTTTTTTCTGATCACTGCTGGTCTCTATGACTTAATTGTGGCTGAGGCTAACCGTTATGCCACACAATACGCAACCGCCAATCCAAGAAGCTACCATGCCCAGCCTTTTCGGTGGAAACCACTCCAAGTTTCCGAACGTAACATTTTTTGGGGCCTTCTCCTTAACATGGGTCTAGTCAAAAATAATGTATTGCGGTCTTATTGGTCTACGCACCCAATACATCACATGCCCATGTTCTCTGCTGCCATGTCCAGGTCACAATTTGAGAACATCCTGCTCTTCCTGCAATTTATTGCCAATACAACCTGTCATCTAAGAGGCCACCCTGCTTATGACCGCTTCCACAAAATTCGGCCCCTCATAGACCACCTGTCATCAAAATTCGCAGATGCTTATACCCCTGGGGTCACTTGTGGGGTTTCTATACTGCCCTGGCATTTTATGGGCCCAAAACCGTGAGGAGTAGTCTAGAAACCAAATGTCTCAAAATGACCTGTAAAATCCTAAAGGTACTCTCATAGGACTTTGGGCCCCTTAGCGCACCTAGGGCCATATGCAATTCACTTTTTCACCTGTGTTTTCTCCTAGGTGATATTTTTAAACTTTTAAATAAAATGCCTTTTAAGCCCCCAGAAGGTAAGAAAATGATTACAGTAATTTTGATAGTACTTTTTCACCAACATTTTGGTACTTTTTTAGTTGAAAAGTACTGGAAAATTATTTAAAATCAAAGATGAAAAATTATCTCCTAGGTGAAAACTCAGGTGAAAAAGAGAATTGCATATGGCCCCTAGGCTGCAAAAAAGTGTCTCACACATGTGGTATCGCCGTACTCAGGAGAAGTAGTATAATGTGTTTTGGGGTGTATTTTTACACATACCCATGCTGGGTGGGAAAAATATCTCTGTAAATGGACAATTGTGTGTAAAAAAATCTAAAAAATCTCATTTACAGAGATATTTCTCCCACCCAGCATGGGTATGTGTAAAAATACACCCCAAAACACATTATACTATTTCTCCTGAGTACGGCGATACCACATGTGTGACACTTTTTTGCAGCCTAGGTGCGCTAAGGGGCCCGAAGTCCTATGAGCACCTTTAGGCTTTACAGGGGTGCTTACAATTTAGCACCCCCCAAAATGCCAGAACAGTAAACACACCGCACAAATGACCCCATTTTGGAAAGGAGACACTCCAAAGTATTCAGAGAGGGGCATGGTGAGTCCGTGGCAGATTTCATTTTTTTTTTTTGTCACAAGTTAGCAGAAATGGAAACTTTTTATTTTATTTTTTTGTTGTCACAAAGTGTCATTTTCCACTAACTTGTGACAAAAAATAAAATCTTCTATGAACTCACTATGCCTCTTAGTGAATACTTTGGGATGTCTTCTTTCCAAAATCGGGTCATTTGGGGGGTATTTATACTATCCTGGAATTCTAGCACCTCATGAAACATGACAGGTGCTCAGAAAAGTCAGAGATGCTTAAAAATGGGAAAATTCACTTTTTGCATCACAGTTTGTAAACGCTATAACTTTTACCCAAACCAATAAATATACACTTATTGGATTATTTTTTTATCAAAGACATGTAGCACAATACATTTTGACAAAAATTCATATAGAAATTTTACTTTATTTGAAAAATGTCAGCACAGAAAGTTAAAAAAATCATTTTATAGTCTTTTTTGATGAATATAATAAAAACTACAAATCGCAGCACCAATCAAATAGCACCAAAAGCAAGCTGTATTAGTGACAAGAAAAGGAGGTAAAATTAATTTACAGTAGGTGGTAGTAGGGATGCTCAAATTCGGCTCCGGAAGAAATCCGGATTTTTGCTATCCGGATATCTCCCAGTAATGCTGTGCGGGCTGGGCGGGGGGGGGGGGGGGGGGGGGGGGGGGTCAAGCTTACCTCTCTGATGTCTTCTTCGGTCGTCCCTCGGCGCCTCCCACGATGCGCTCCATGCGCGTCACGTGATTACAAACACTTCCTCCTTCAACCCGGAAGGAGGAAGTGTTTGTAATCAGGTGACCGCCGCATCGTGGGAGGCGCTGAGGGACGACCGAAGAAGACGTCAGAGAGGTAAGCTTGACCCCCCCGCCCAGCCCGCACAGCATTACCGGGAGATATCCGGATAGCGAAAATCCTGATATCTCCCGAAGCCGAATTTGAGCATCCCTAGGTGGTAGGTTGTATGACCGAGCAATAAACTGTTAAAGCTGCAGTGGTCTGAACTGAAAAAAGTGTCTGGCTTAAAGAGAATCTGTACTCTAAAATTCTTACAACAAAAAGCATACCATTCTATTCATTATGTTCTCCTGGGCCCCTTTGTGCTGTTTCTGCCACTCTCTGCTGCAAACCTGGCTTGTAATTGCCAGTTTTAGACAGTGTTTACAAACAAACTAACCAGCTTGTGATAGGCTCACATAAGAAGAGTGTGTGAGTCATACAGAGTCTGCAGGGGGCCTGGAGAGGGTGTGTATAGCTTCTATCTAATCACAAGCAGCCCTGCACATTCCATCCTGAGTGCCTCAGCCCGACAGAGCCGACAGAGGAGAGAAGATTAGATCATATAACAGAGATAATACAGCCACTGTGCAAGTAGGAAAGGCTGCAGTAAGCCAGACCACATTAGAACAGGCATAGGAACTTATAGGATAGAAGAAATAAGGATGAAAATTTTGTTACAGAGTCTCTTTAAGGGGTTTTAAGACTGCAGTCCTTAAAAAAGGAAATAAATATGGCAGCCTCCATATCCCTCTCGCTCCAGTTGCCCTTTAAGGATATCTGTATCTCTATAACTGCAAATCATGGGAATCTCAAACTACATTTTGTGGGGCCCTCTTCAGCGTTCACAACCTCTTTCCATGTTGATCCTCACAACCAGGAGACCCCTCTGCCAGGGATCAAATAAACAAGTGCTGCCGCTATGACTCCGGCCACCCATATTAAATGTGGCCACAACAACACCTGAGCCTTTATTTAAACGTTATTATGTCAGCTACGGCTATTAATTGTTGAATACACTTCTTCTTGACAAACTGCTGAAAACCGTTTTTTTCACTCCCAGAAATTAAATGAATATCTAAACTAACAAGAAATACCAAAGCTGGCCATAGCTATGGTTCTTCAGAGCCCCCATAACCACCATCCTGTGGATATTTGGTAACAAATGTATCCGAACTGCACATGTCCAATATGTTCCGACTGCGGTGCACAGCCGTTCAGGAGCTCAGTTGAAGGGTGTGTGTGGAGAGGACAGAACTTGCACCCTTACTCCGACTGGGCTCAGTCAGAGCATTGAATGGGAAGGGGGGGGGGGGGGCACTGAAAAAAACCCAGGTATGGCTAACATTTTGATATTTATTTTTAGTTCACGTGTGCTTTATATAAACATTGAGAAGATGTTTTACATTTTCTGTCATGCCAACGATGATAAGAACTTTTTATCAGGAAGAACAGCCCAAGTATTATTTTATTTCTCAGACTCGTTCAACCAGCATGAGTCAGACAATTTCCAGATAACGCTTTACAGATAAGTTTTCAAGGACACATTTATAAAGCTTTGGATTCCAGCTATTATTTTTATATATAGTCCAGAACACTTACTTTCCCTTGGGTTTCCCTTTAAAGAGGAACTGCAGTGAAAATAACATAATGAAAAAAAAGTGCTTAATTTTTCCAATAATAATTTATAAATGATTTAGTTAGTGTTTTCACATTGTAAATTTTTTTCTCTCCCTGATTTACATTCTGAAATGTATCCCATGGTGACATCTTTACTGCTAGCAGGCGATGTCTGTGGAAGGAGATGCTTTTTTTTGGCAGTTGGAAATAGCTATTATTTCCCACAATGCAACACTGTGATGTCAGTACCTAGGTGCTGACATCACACTGTGGGAGGAGTTTCACCACAATATCAGCCATACAGAGCCCCCTGATGATCCGTTTGAGAAATGGTAAAGATTTCTTGTGGAATAGGGGGTATCAGCTACTGATTGGGATGAAGTTCAATCCTTGGTTACAGTTACTCTTTAACACATGTATGAAGCTGCGGAATAAATGAAATGTACTCTAATGCCTTGTTTCACTAATATCCTAGTGTACACTACAGCTATCAATATAGGTCACGTAACAGAAATAATGGTTTGGGGATTTACAATATAGCCCCCGAATGTTGGTCAGGTAACAAATGGGCTGCATATTGGAAATATACTGTAATTCTAAATATATGTCATGCAGGAAACATTCTTCTCTCTGAGTGATTCACTACAGTCCCAAGAAAATGGATTCTCCCTGAGAGATATGCTATAGTTCTGAATATGGATTAGGTAACAAAATGGCTGCCCCGTGATGACATGGCAAGCAGACTGGCCGCGTTCTCTCTCAAATTTTTATTCCACACACAGATCTGTGCCCCAGTGTGTGAAGGCAATAGTTACACAGCAGAAGCCCGATGGTCTCCAAAATATACATGCTGTCCAACACAAAATACAAAGTTGCCTTGTTCATTTCTATGAAAAAAAATCAGAAAGAAAAGAACTATTGATAATTCCTATTTTTGTTTGGCTTATGAAGGAATTGGCAGATATGTACACTGTTTTTTCAAGTAAGGGAAAAAGACTAAAGTGAAATATGATTTAATGCATGCTCTAGTGGTGTACTCTACATTGTTCCAATCAGCCCTTTAGTGGCACGATTCTCAGTGAAACGTTATACTTGCTAAACAAATGCTATCGTTTTCTCAGTCTCAACTATGTATTTCATTAGTTTATTCTCAGAACCTGTCTAAAGAACCAGAGAGAGAACCCCTACTCAATGGGGTACATTGTTATGTGACACCCCAATTTATTTCAGTAGTGGATTTCGGCCTTGTTCACACATAAAAAGTTATCCAGTCCTGTCTTGTCAGTTTTTGACAGTTAGCATCAGTTTTGTATGTGTTTCTATGGCTCAGTTCACACATAGCTCGGTACATTTCTGGTCCAGTCCTGTCAGTTTTGTATCAATTTTGTATGTGTTTCTTTGGCTGTGTTCACACATAAGCCTGTGTTCACACATAAAAGGTGTACATTTCTGGTGCGGTCAGGTAAAACTGATAGAAAACGATGCAAAACTGACAGGACAGTACTGGACTGGACATGTGCAGATTTATGAACCAAGCCTTAATCACAGTTACAGAATCCGCAATATCTAATGGATGACACCTGGGTCAGAACAAAAAGCACATTTGTCCATACTGGTCTATACACAATACCTGCATGATCTTGCAAGAGATCACTGACGCCCCAATTCTAAATTAATCTCATAATATTGAAATAAGTTTTATCTTGCCTTATTCATTCTCTGACAGCCAATGACAGTATGCTGAATGGCACATGTGGTAGACATTTTGCATGGCTTAATAGTACTCAAGTATCAGACTGTGCAGCAGAAACACTGTGTAGGGTGAGGGGCAGGTCACCTTTTAAAAATCAAATGTACAGTATATGTAGGCATAGCTACAACAGCAAAGCAACATTACAGAAACTCAGGTCTGCCACCATAGCTGGCACATCTGCATATACAGCATCCATGTCATTTTACCCCATTATTACCTTTCACAGCTCCTTACAGAGCACACTGTCACATCATAGACGATCCCTCCCAGGAAATGTGCATTTTCAATGAATGCTCAGGATACCATAGTATATCGCTATTTCCTCAAGAACTATTCTGTATTTCCCGGCCGATGAGGTAACTTGAAGCCAAACGTTTCTGTCCTTTTTGTCATAAGCCATCCTGATTTACAAGGAGGGTGATGGGGTGAGACAGACCTGCTCTCTAAATAATAATTGGATGTCTTGTGAACTTCGGAGGTCTGAGGGGACCTGGTGGGAAAATGCTGCTGGTGTCAAGAACGCCAAATGTTGGTAACAGCCACTTACATAGCCCTGCCAAGAGGGAAAAGTCAAACCAATTCATCTGCAGTGTAACACAATAGTATAAAATAAACACTATTACACAGCTAGAAAGGCATACATGAAAAACAGGTGCTTGGAAAAAGGAAGCAGGAGATTGCTGCTAGTCAAATCTCGCTAAAATTAGCTATATTCTTCAACTGAATTCCGATAGTAAAATATCAGTACCAATACCTAACCCTAAAACCCTCCTGGTGGTGGTTAACCTTGAGGCCTCCCCCCGGTGGTGCCTAACTCTAAGGCCCCCCTTAGAGCCTAACCCTAACCCCTCCCTGGTGACACGGTGCCTAAACCTAACCCCCTCTGGTGGCGCCTAACCCTAAACCCCCCTAAACCTTTACTCTCCCCTCTACCGCAAAATGCGGTAAGCCAGGTAAACTTACCAGCAATCATCTTAAATATCGGTGCCCGATGGCATCCCGGGTGTCGGGGCTTCGGAAATGCAAATAGCACCACTGCATATCTGGCGCTGATATTTAAAATGATTTCCACTAGAAATTTACCTGGTTTGCCGCATATCACGGCCAAGCCGTAATTTGCATCATAGAAGGTAAATTTCGGCATCCGTGTGCTAAATGTCTTTTCTTTGCAGCTAATCGCGGCTTTTATAATAGGTGCCTATGGCAGCGCCATTTTTTCCGAAAGGGCTCCTGCACCTTTTGTTTCCTGAACTGAATAAAATAAAAAGCGTTGGAACTTAATAAGTTTTAGTGCATAAAACTGAAAGATTTAACATGTGACTTCTTTATAAATCCTACTCACAACAGCAATTTTATATTTGTTTAGTACAAAACATTCATGAAATTGTTGATCATTTATATACTCTCCGCCTTGGGCGTCAGTCTTCTCTTTCATGGTGTAGAAGGTATGAGGCGAGTCTCATCGGTGGTGTGCTTTGGTGCATTACATGTGAGAAACACTGCTCTACAATAGAGAACAGCAACCTGCAGGCTGCAAGCCATTGAGAGGCATTGTATTACAGCAGAGACACCTGCAGCTCTAACATACCTCCACAAACTCTCCTCAGCCATCTGTGATTTACAGGAGTAATGTGATAAATGTCCACAGGCGGCATTAAGGAACCAAATGAGGACACAGACACCACCTGAACAGTTTCCTGGCACACTGTTAGACGGCTAGGCTCATTCATACAGATGTATTCCTGGCAAACGCCTGGAGAACATAACCTGAAGAAATCTACGGTAGCTTCAATCGGTTCACATGGGCGGTTGTTGGCGAGTTTGGCCGTTGTTGCATTTATACAGCTCCACAAGGCAGCTGCTTGCAATGCCTCTGGGGCAGCAATTCGATTCCTCACATAAAGAGTGTACTATGATCACAGGAAGTAAGCCTGATAAACGCAAACCATACACTTTCAGAATGCAAGCTAGACAAGGCCACAAAAAAAATATATTTTTAATGCAGACATTTTTAAAATGAGTTGTGGCAGCAAATGCGAGGTATCCCTCAGAGGGGCTCACAATCTAATCCCTATCATAGTCCTATGTCTATGTATATATAATGTCTACATACGCATATACTGTATAGTGTATGGGTGGTGGTCTAAGGCCCTATTTCCACTAGCGGGATGATGTCATGATCGCATCGCCCCGCAGGTACTCCAGGAAGTCCGGATGCGGCTTCCTATTAACAATAACGAGAATCGGATCCGTGCTGCGAGAATCTGCAGCATGCACCCAATTCTTTTCCCAGGTCGCATTGCAGAATTTGCAAGCAATGGAAAGTATTCCATTGACTTGCACTGGTTTCAGTTTGGCTGCAGTGCGATGATCGCATCGCTATAGTGGAAACGGGCCCTATGGCCAATTTAAGGGGAAGCCAATTGCGGTAACTTATCTATGTTTTTGTGATGTGGGAGGAAACCTGGGTGCCCAGGGGAAACCCACACAGACACAGCGGGGACATACAAATTCCATTCAAATTGTGCCTTGGCTGGGGTTCAAACCAGGGACCCAGCGCTGTAAGGCAAGAGTGCTAACCACCATTTACTCCGGGGAGAGAGGGGAGGCGGGGCAAGGCGCCGGAAGTGAAGTGATGTGGGGCCTTCAGGATGGTTTCATGGGTCAAGACACCGCAGGTAAATATAACTTTTTTTTTACTAGTAGGCGGCGGGATTTTAATGTTTACTATGGAGTTACGCTTTAAATTTACTCTTGAAGGTATTGCTGTCATTTTAGCGTGTCATAATGATGTGTAAAAGGTTTCCCATGGCTGCGATATCCTTCCTGAGGGTACCTGTTGCTGCATGCAAGGGAAACACACTAAAACTGCACCACCAGATAGTTGAAGGAAGAATGAATGTGTAATGATCTCCATGGCCCAAGTGGTCAGCTACAATATTTGTAAAATGGTACAAATGGACGCTGTGTTCTGTAGTTTAATAGTTAGAGAGAGAAAAAGCATTAGCATTCTCTCCTATAGATGGTGACATGCTGAACTTCAGTAGATAGGCTTCCTACTGACAGGCTGCCCTGATCTGAGGTAATATCGAGTAGAGTAAGGTGGTGAGAAGGTGAACGATCAATATTTAAGGTATTTACCATTTCACATAATTTATAATGGCCTTAAAGGCACATACACAAGGTAGATTCATGCTGGTCTATCATTAAGGCCTGTACACACGCTAGACAGGTGTTGCCAAATGGCGATATCGCTGAGCTGAGACAGTACAGATGGGTAGTTAGCCTGCAGGGCTAACGGTGCGTTCTGTTGCAATGTGGGGAGAGCAGGGCCTACGGAGCGGTGCAGATATGACGTCACGCACCAGGCGGGTGGAGCAAGGAGAACACAGCTATCAGCCATCGCTCGCCCGAGTTGACCTGCCACTTTAATCTAGTGTGTGTACGGAACATAAAGTGAAACCAAGCCGAAGTTGGGGCAAGAAGGAAATACCTAAGCAGAGGGAAGCTTCTGGGTCCTCCTTACTCTTGCTGTTGCTCACCGGGACCCTCACATCGGGGTCGCGTTCCTCCTCTGGGACAAGCATGGCCCTGCTGCATCTGTGCATAAGCAGCACGCCCCAGTCAGATCCAACAAGCCCATAGGAGGTCCACAAGTGGCAAAAGGGGACCGGAAAATGCAGTGGGAAGCCTCTATAGGATCAAGAAGCTTCCCTCTTCTTAGAATTGCCTCGGGTACACTTTAATTTAGTTGTTAGGGCAACATTTCGAGGAACAGGTGCTGAACAGGCAACTGTCAATAGAGGGCAGCATAAGAGCGAGCTTCTGGTGGTCACTTACTTGGGAAGAGCATGGGTCTATTTGCCGCTCATTGCCTAGCAATCCGTTGGGATGGATCACTAAAATACGATGGGAGGAGGAGTGGGTGCGAGGTGGTTGGGCAGCTGTACAGATGCCTGTTTCTCAGTTGAGACGCCTCCAATCGTTTCAGCTGAAGAATATTTATTTTGTGCAAGGCTAAAAGAAAACCCAAGGCAGATTGTACCATAACAGGCAGATAGTGATGGTCAAGTAGATGCAAATAACTTTGATGATGCAAATTGATATTGCTTGAAAATGAACCAATCGAATTGTACATCAGCAGGATTTGATTGGTTCCTTTTGCAGCTGCATAAATGTGTGTAAAAATGTGCATACATTTGCATTAACTCAAAGTTATTTGCATCTACTTGACTATCACTACAAACAGATACTTACCTAGGAAAAAGGAAGCCTCTGGATCTGTGTGAAAGACTGTGCCACTGAGTAGAGACAAACAACTTTTCCAGGTGTGAAAGCGGACCTGAACGCTTGCGCAGGAGATGTGGAGAACACAGACAAATCCATCCTGCGTGTGTTTATAGAGAACAGCTTGTCCAATTCTCCCTTCTCAGCAAGTAATGAGCTAGTGTAATTTGAGCTGTCATTTGTCTGCTAAATTCTGAACTAATATGTAAATACAGGAGCTTAGCCTTTTCCGTGCTCCCAGGATACCAGGAAGTAACCAGTCTGCAGAATCTCAGGAGTTCTGTAAGCTGTAACAAGGAAAAAAAATGTCTTCAAAGGTTATTATGCTGTTGCTTATCTTTTAGAGCAAAGAGTTCAGGTCCACTCTAAACAGAAAATACAAATGTGGGATATAGTAAAAGGTCATTTTTAGGAGTAGGAGGATAGATAACATTGTTTATTTCATCCATTTATTTTCACCTCAGGCTTACTTTATCCCCCCTTAAGCATGATGCCCTACAGCTGCTCTTGTGTATACTGCAGATTGGCATGAATGGTGATGTCACAAGAGGCTGTGGGGTGTAAAATGGCTGTGGGGTGTAAAAGTTATGTACACACACCAGTATGCAGAGGTATCACCAGTGATGGCACCCTCCCTTTTAGCAATATGCGATGTTGCATAATACACAACACAACGCCCCCTCTTCTCCATACGACAGAATAGCCTGCTTGGCAAAAAGCCCAGCAGCATGTCTGCACAGAGGGCCCGTTCTCACTTGTAATCGCAAAACGCTAGCGATTAGCGCTAGGGATTTTACCACGATTAACGTGGTAAAATCACTGTATACGCTCGCGACTTTTGAGCGATCACAATTTTTTTTAGCATTCTAATCGCAATTTCTCTAAAATCGCCGAAAAATGCTGCATGTAGCACGTTTTTTTGTGATTGCTGCTAATCGTGAATCGCCAGCGATCAGTGGCTATCGCTGCAGTGAGATCACTGCCATATAGTTAGTATTGCACTAGCCCTTTAAAAAGCGCTAGCAATCGCCCAAGTGTGAACAGTCCCTGATACTCTGTAAACTGTCATCCAAAGAGATCACTAAAGTTTGTTTCAAGTGTAATTGAGCCTTGGTAAATCATCCCTTTGTTTCAAGTGTGACTCACCCAGCATGCATATATAGCTTTAGAGTCTAGATGCCAGTACGTTTCATAATCTGCTTTCTCACACCCCCTCGGGCCCCCCCCCCCCCCAATAAATAATTTTCTGTGAGCAGTAATCATGTGACATCCAGCAAAAAGGGCCCCATTGCCCAGAGTGGAGGAGCCTGCAGCAGATACACACAGGGATTCAGTGACTCACTATCACTGACTTGTTTGTGGGTGGAAGGGAATTTTGAAGTGTAACTGAGCCAAATGCCTGAAACCCGTCCTTCGGAGCGCTTCCAGAAGTGAGGCAAATAAAGAGGACTCTTAGATTAAGCTACAGACCGACAGCTAGGTTTGTAGTGAGAGGGATGAGCAGGCTGCCATATTTACTGTATTTGCTGTTACAAAATGCGAGTTTCCTGGCTGACCTGGTAATCTCTTTAGATTCCGGATCTTAATCACACATCAGGAACAAGCATGTAGCTGGTATAAATATCCCCCCTCCCTCCTTCTCCCAGCCAAGCCCCCTGCAAAATTCTGTCTCCCAAGGATCAAAATTGTGTCTGGGTCCCCCTGTACCAGAATATAATCGCCACCCTCTGCCACCCCAGAGCAAGCATGGCAAACTACCAGGACCATGGTCATGATATCACCCTTTGGAGGGGTTTCATCCCAATATCAGCCATACAGACCCCCTGCTGATCTATTTGAGAAAAGGTAAAGATTTCTTGGTGGAAAGGGGTTATCCGCTACTGATTGGGATGAAGTTCCTTGGTTAAAGTTCCTTTAATCCCTTCAGTACCAGAGGTCTCTGGCCCCTTAAGAACCAGAGACTGCTGGCACCAAAACCCGCCGCATACTGACGACTCGCCGCAATGGATCACCGCTACCGCCAGTCACGCCATAGACCCATCACCTTAGCTCACCCGCTTTATGTCATGTTTTGGTTTTTTTCAGTTGTGTGCGTTTTTTGTGTGTTTTTGGTACGTTTGCGTCAACATTTTTTACCGTAGATGCATTTTTTAAGCGTTTCAAGTGCGTTTTAATGCGTTCGCGGTTCACATATTCAAAACGCATATGCGTTTTGTATGCATTTACCTCTTGCGTTTTATGCAAATCACCAGGAAGACAACAGAAAGCGGAAATACATCAGAAAACAATTTTTTAAAAAACAAAAATGCATAGAAAAACGCATGGAAAACGCATACCATTGCATTTCCATTGACTTTCATTATGTGCGTTTTTGATGCGTTTTTTGAAGATTATGCAACGAAACCAGCGTTTTTGAAAATGCATGCAGTGAAAACGCATATGCGTTTTTGATATGAGTTTTTTCCTGTGGCCCATAGCGGCAAAACCGCAGCGATTTCCGCAACTCTTGCGTTTTTGCTAAGTGTGCACCTAGCCTGAGTCAATACATAGAGAATCGCGACGAAATTGATCAGCTGACTGATTATTTAAGGCTTGCACACAATTGCCTTTGGGCAATCCGTGCATCCAGGACTGAACTGGCAGTAACATAGAGATATCTTCAGGCACCTCCTGCATAGTAAGGTGTTTACTAACATGATCCCTCACTGGTTGGCTAAAAGGGGGAAAAAATAAACCTGTTAGCCAGCTTTTATAACCTTGGTCATTAGAAGCTGTCAGAAAAATCCCTGTGCTTTTTGATCTGATACTACTGAACTGCCCCGTGCTAAAATGTACCAGACTACAATGACATGTCCTGGAGAGATTATGCATACCAATGTTCAAGCAAAACAAAACACACACGCACACACACCACACTCTCTCTCTTTGCAATGACCACCTAACACTGCTAAAATATTCCACTTCCCTGCAACCATGGCAACAAAATATTTTACACAAGACTTCCCAGAGTTCTCATCTCTGCTCTTATGTTTCATTTCATATAGGAATGGTTAGTACTAAAGTTTAATTTGCCGCTTCCACACTGAAGAGACCTCCCCTAAGGCCATTTCAGTGACTAGGGTTACCTTAACAGGAAGTGGGGGAAAATCAAGCATAGACCAAATAAAAGTCTGATTTATAGCGCATGTAAACCTATTCTTACTTAAGCCAACTAAAAATACTGTCTGAACCTGCTGTTGTTTTTACCTTTTGTTGTCTGACCCAGTGTGTGTACAGCAACCACCCGACTTCGCTGAAGGATCTGGCATGCCGGATCTGTAGGACCAGCGACACCTGAACACGACTGATCGCAGTGCTATTTTTGCTCCCCCAGCCCGTGCCAATCATGGTATAACCCCCTTCATAGTAACTAAATGCATCTCTAGCCTGAAGGCTAGCTCTGCATCTGTACAGCACTGCAATGCAATTTGTCGTCTGAGGGATTGTATCCCAATCCCCGCTGGGCAACAATAATCGCATTTGTGTACTTAGCTTAAAGCCAAAGGACCAGCATACCAGCTATGCAATTTTAATTTTTCTAAAAAAGTGAATAGAAATTAAACTTCTATTTTCCTTTCACCAGTTTCCTTCAAGGCAGTTTCACACATGTGCAGTGCGATAGGAGAGTGGCATAAGAGCCCTATCACTGCCTATCGCACCATACCAACATTTCACTCCCTGTGGCAGCCTCTGCCGATAGGGGAGTCCCCGCTCAGTGACATACTTACTGCAGGACAGGAAGTACATCACGGCCTTTCCCCCCGATCTGAGCACCACTCACTGATATACTTACTGCAGGACAGGAAGTACATCACAGCCATTCCCCCCGATCTGAGCACCACTCACTGACATACTTACTGCAGGACAGGAGTACTTCACGGCCATTCCCCCCGATCCGAGCACCACTCACTGACATACTTACTGCAGGACAGGAAGTACATCACGGCCATTCCCCCCGATCCGAGCACCGCTCACTGACATACTTACTGCAGGACAGGAAGTACATCACGGCCATTCCCCCCGATCTGAGCACCACTCACTGACATACTTACTGCAGGACAGGAAGTACATCACGGCCATTCCCCCGATCTGAGCACCACTCACTGACATACTTACTGCAGGACAGGAAGTACATCACAGCCATTCCCCCGATCAATTTGGTATAGAGGTAGTTCGGTGGGTCCCCTCCCTACCCTGAAAATTTGGAGAGTGTAGGATGTGAGAAAGCGGAGATATTTAGTATTTTACCATCAGCAGCATCATTAACTTCTCACTGAGCATGCGTGCTACTCAGTGTGGAGGGGAGCTTCCGGGCAGCACAATCAGACATCACAGGGACCACTTGCCATGTCACACCGCAGGTACTGTGGCCTGTAGAGACTAATGGCCTCTGCGGTGGGGGAAGTAGCAAGGGAGAGTACGGTGACGTGTGAATGGGACCTTCATGATGATAATATACAGCCCACAGAACGCAAGTGGAGAGGACTGCAAAGCTAGCTATAGTGATAACCTCTGGTATATTGCAATGAAACTAGGTTACATGACTGAAAGGAATTAACTGAACGGAAGAAAACCACTAGAAGATTAAGGTAAAAGCTTATCTGTGGATGTAACACAGTGTCCCTTTAAGGGTTGATAGATGCAGAAACACACCCAGTTCCATGTGTGGGACTATTATTATCCAGCATTTATAAAGTGCCAACATATTTCACTGCCGTACAATTAGAAAAATATGTGGAGGAATGACATGCAAGCACAGCGCACACAGGAACAATGGCAGCAGAAGAACTGCTGGTGACAGTTTACCACAGAGAAGAGTGACAAACAAATGCAGCAGCAAAGGAAGGGCTATTAGGGCTTGTGCACAGCAGAAAGGCATACCATGGCTATAGGCTGCGCTGACGCGCCTGGCGCTGTGTTCTTATAGGAGCTGACTAAAGTGGGGAGGTGCAGGTCAGTGGAGGGCTTTCTTTTCCAACACATTACTTGATTTGGTGATTTCTTCACACATTTTGACTGAGCTGGAAAACAAGCACAGGAATACTTAGGGCTCATACAGATGAACAAATCTTAATAGCGTGCCAGTCACCAAGCATTTATATTGTCTAGTTTGATGGTAGGTACAGCAACCAAGCAACTGAGTGGCGTAAATACAATTCGTGGGGCCCTCCAGGAAAACTTTGATGCAAATGTTTCTTGCCTCCCCTTGTTGCCCCTTATGACCTTTGGGCCCATCTCACAAGGGTCATAAAACAGGTGTGGTCATCATGATCTTCCCACTCATAACAAGTGTAGCCACAAAAACTCCTGATCTGAAGTATATTCCCCTGCATCAGAGAAAGAAAGGGAAGGTTAGTAGATGTAGCCCCCCCCATACACACACACACAGCTCTGGCCCCCTGCAATCTCAGGATTGCTCCCCTCTAGTTACGCCCCTGAATCGACTCCCATCTTCTGCTCATCATCACATCTATAGCGGCATCAGCATCGAACAGTGCAACTCTACAGTTCAATAGATTTTCAATAGACTCCCTGCTGGAATCTATTGGAAATTGATGTGCAGTGTATGGTAGGAATCAATTCCTTCTGAATCAATTACTTTCAGAAAGGATTCAATAGTTTTGGAACATTGGGTGGAAACCTATATACTGTAAGTGTATGGCCAGCTTGACAGTCACAAAAAGATATCGGCTCACGAGCAGCTTCCCGGGAAAATAATAATTTGGTCAGGCAAGCTCGGGCATCGTTATGGTTCCACCATCTTGGACCCGTAAGAGACGTCGGCGGTAATTTCTACACACACTAGAAAAGTGGATGGGCGTCGACCGAAGGGGTCGTTATCGGCCAACTTTTCTCTAGTGTGTGTACTTACCTATGTATATACATATACACACACACAGGGGCGTAACTACAAATAATTGGCCCCCTCAGCAAGACCTTGATAGGCCCCCCCCCCCCCCCCATGTTCATACCCTTTTCCTGGCCTCCCCTCCAGGTGTGACCCTCACAGCCTGGAAGCCCATCCTGCAAAAGTCATGTGACAGGTGTACTAAAAAAACACTGGTGGAGGCGCCCTTGATGATATGATACTACTATATGTTGTATATATGAGAAGTGTAATTTCTCAGAAGGACAAACCATTAATTAACGGAAAAAGAAATGTTTATTCATGCATGGTAGACAGCGCGTTTCACGGGTCTTGGCCCGCTTCCTCAGGTCAATACAAGTGCTTGTAGAACTTTTGGTCACGAATGTGAGCGCCAGAAAACCTATAGGGTTTTTTTAGTCACGAGGATCTTTAGCCCCCTCAACTAATCCAGGAGAGCGACCAACCAGCATCAGCACCAACAGATCTGGGACACTGTGCGGGGACAGTTATATTCCAGTTAATATTTAATCGGGAATGCCCCTTTCAAAAGGAAGGGCCACACAAAGTCCTTTGGCAGGTGTTCCACCACACAGTTACATTGCCGCAGGCTCAGACGTTGGATGCAAGTTTTGCAACCCACCATTGTGAGTATAATACTTATACACGTGTGCTTGCACCCCTTTGTGTAACGATACTGCACCATTGGGCTCCTGGGCTCTCTCCTTCACCTAGACTTGGACGATACGGGTAACCATCAAGGATCAAAACGTTTTCTATAAAACAAGTGTGGCCACCATAACAAGCGCTGAGGACCGGCTCACCACGTGGCCAGCTCAGCTGGCAACTCACATGGTGGCGGGTCTGCTATCAGTTCTGCCAGCACCAGCCGCTCAAGCTTTCACCTCTGCTGCTGCCAAGGGATATCACGCAACCAGGAGAAGTAATGCCTAGCCGCTCCTGAAGAATTCGGTCTCTGCTGCGCTGCCTAGCCATCCCGCTTATCCTCGGCATCCATGCCACTCCTCCATGTGCCACCGCTACTGCCGGGAAAATCAGAGATCATGGTGCCACCGGGTAGACCAGATGACAAAGTGCTGCCGCTGCTCCCAGGGAGATCAGATGACTGCGTGCCGCTGCTGCCGCCGGGAAGCCTGGAGAGCTTTAGGATGCTGGCGCCCCACTTCACTTCACTGCCGAGGTGGGAGGCCTGACCACTGCCGATCCACCAGCTGCAGTGATCGGGGAGACCATCCACCCCATCAGCTGCTATGAACGCGGGGGCCAGGGGCTGCTCTCGTGGCTCTGCATTCCCAGCTGCCTGCCGATCCAGCAACGCAGGCATGCTCCTGATTGTCGTCTTGGCCTTTCTCCTCTGGCCCACCAGCAACTGCGGTCCCAGCGCAGCTGCAAGCCAGCCAACTCAAGACACTAACCGCCAGGTCACCGTGGTCCTATCGCACTGCAAGCCAGCCTACTCAAGACGCTAACTGCTCAGGCACACCGCAATCTCAAGGACTCTCTTCACTGTTCTATTTCTCTCTCTCTTTCTCTCTCTCTTCCTCAAGATAGACCAGGGGCATCTGATCAAAGTATCGCTGCAGAAGCGTTTTGAGTGCCTAGACGGCAGCGGATGTCCCCCTGGTCCTTTCCCCTGAGTCCATCCTTTACATATTCTCTACCTATGGTTTACTGTATGCCTGTATACGCACTGTACCTACTGTATGTATCCACTGTATATCTATGTATGCACTATATGTATCTACCGTGTATCTACTGTATGCTAAATGTCCTATTTCTGTACTGTACCACCACCGACCCTGTTGTGCCAAAATCAATTCCGGGTACAACTCACATTGTATTTGGTGAAATAAACGATTTTGATGTGTAGCCACAAAAATACCTGATGTAATGGATGAAGAAAGGGAAAGTTAGTAGTTGGGGACCCCCTCACAGCTCTGGGACCCCCGGCAGTTGCAGGGCCTGCTCCCCTGCACACATGCAGGCTACAGTACATACTAAGGGATTTCCATTCATTTTATGCTGCTTCAAAAGACACTCACAGCAAATCTGCTGCATAAGCCTGAGATGCACTTTAGTAGTGGAATAGGTACAAATACTTCAGTCTAGCAACGCTTTACAAATCTTCCTCCAGGCAATCAGAACTAGTCAGACCTGCTGTGGCAAGTTTATGTCACACTTCAGGGGAAAAAAAGAGAGAGATAGACGGGGAAGAGTATCCTCCAGTTTTCCAGAATCCACCCCTAGTGATCTGCATAGGTTACCTCCAGTCAGTAATGGGCGTTCCTACAGCGCTGCAGCTAGCTGAACAAGGCAGCAAGGCTTCATACAGCATACAGCTAGCTAGATGAACAAGGCAGCAGTGCTCCATACAGCATAGCATACAGCTGTCTAGCTTAACAAGGCAGCAGTACTTCACACAGCAGACGCAGTGGAAAATATCAAGAATCAAACCAGCGAAGTACGAAGCTCTCACCAGCACATGCCTTCCAAGTGCCAGAGAAGCCTCAAACCAGCCTCTGATCACACTGCACTTTACATTAAAATTAGAACATTGAAACTGAAATCCTGCCATGATGTAATGAAGTTTCCTCTTACTGATACTTCTCTTAAAAGAAATCTATACTGAGGGGAATACGGAAGCCGCCATCTTTATTCTCTCTCCCCTTTTTTAAATAACACAATACCTGACTGTGGTCTTTTGCCACCATCATTATTGTTATTATCTATAAAAAGCGAATATATTCGCATACATGAACAAAGGTGCCTGGAAAAAAGGGCGTAGGGCATTGCGGTTAGTAGAATATCGCTAAAATAGCGATATTCTACTACTGTTTTGCAATAGTAAAATATTGGTAATATCGTTAATATTTGACCTATGTTCTACTATGGCTAAACCTAAGCCTACTCTCACACAGAAGGCACCCTCTAACAACCCATCCTTCCCCCGAGGTACCTAACCCTAAGACCTCTCCTGGTGGCACCTAACCCTTATTAAGCCCAATCTACACTATACCATTTTTTTGTGCAATTTGATTACGATTCTATTTATGATCCGATTAAATCCGACATGTCCGGTTGGGATTTGATTTGATTTGCTATTGCAAAACAATGGCAAATTGAATTGAATAGAAATCCCGATCAGACATGTCAGATTTAATCGGATCGTAAATAGAATTGTAATCGAATCGCACAAAGAATCGTATCGTGTAGATGGGGCTTAAGACCTCTCCTGGTGGTGTCTTACCCTAACTCACCCTGATGGCGCCTAACCCTGCACCAAAGAAAGTACATTTTGGCAAGTCATGCCCCCGTGCCCACAATTTTATCGGGCACCTCTGGGCAACAAAATTTTACACTTGCTGTTAATTGGGCCCCTCTGGGTGCCGTAATTTACCTTCTTTGCTGCATATCAAGGCAATTATAAAAGCCACCGCAGCAAAGAAGGTACATTTTGGTGCCCGGAGGCGCCTGATAGCATCCACTGCTGTGCACCGACATTTCCATTGCTTGTTATTGCGGCTTTTATAATAGGCACCTATGGCAGCACCATTTTTCCCAAAAGGGTTCCTGCACCTTTTTCCCTGCTTTGATATATTCCAGGTTAGAAGGGAGTACTGATTTAACTGTGAATGTTGGAAAAATCCTATAAATATGAAGAAGGAAGGGGTAGAGGAGCCTATTCCATCAGCAGGGCCGGGTTTACCATAAGGCACATGCCTACAGGCACCTTACCTCCCTACCCAAGTGCCTCCCTACTTCCCTATGCAGAGTTCCGAGCAGAGCGTAAATGAGAGGTTACTTACTTAGCTCTTGGCATTTCACTGACCAGATCTCCCTTCATTCGGGGGCACCACTAGCTAATTAATACTGAGGGTACCTCTGGCTACCTAATGCTAAGGGACACCTGTAGCTCCCTATGACGAGCAAAGGAAATAAGGGAGAGGTAACAGCTGGGACAGCCAGCACACTTGTGGTAGGGCTCGGCGGGGGGTTCATAGGCTCATGGAGGGCGAAGTCTAGGGTGCCAGGACATCTGTGCCTATAGGCTCCTGTGAGGTAAATCCAGGCCTGTCCATCAGGATTTTCATGTAAGGGTATGGAACCACAAGATGCAGTATAAAAAGCTAGCCACACACTTATAGATTGCCACACCGATGTGGCAAACTTATTGATCCTGATCGATTCCTACCACACACTGCACATTGATTTTCAATAGATTTTAGCAGAATAGATCGAACTACAGTGCCCTTGATCGATGGAGATTTTCCATCCTCTTCAATCAATACTTCCAGTTGACTTTGACTAAAAATACAGTTGATCGGCTATGCTGTGGCAAAGATACCTGAGTGATCAAATCTGAGTGTTCAATTCAGAGTGATGGAATCTGCCAGGAATCGAACTGAAGAATGGATAAGTGCGTTCAACTAAAGGTGACTTCCGGTGACCTCCTCCAGATCTCCGCCCCTCTTGAAGATTACCATGGCGCTCCACTTTATGCACAAGCGTAGCCACGCCTGTGCAGAAGCACAGAGGCGCTTGTGAATGAACGGTTAAGGCTTACTCACTGTGTAGATCCGCATGTACTTACACCGGCGCAGTGTGGCTGTACTCATGCATGAAGAGTAGCACAGTTACGATCAGCAGATTTATTTAGGGGATCAGTACAGGGCAACAGTGGAGGCCAGGACACGAGGAAGCATCTTCAGGATCCAGAGGTTTCCCTAAACGTAGGTTTTGTTTATCTGGTTTTTTTTTTACTTAGGATGGTCTAGGGTGCACTTTAACTTATCTTAATCTGCCCTCAGAACAGCTGCTATGTCTGTTGGGTTGGACTTTTGTGAACTACTTTTATCATTGCCTTATTATGCTTTAGTACCATCACACCTGAAATCATACGGTACTTGGTGCCATAGTAGTTGTTAGAAGGGATCACTGAATCTGTGTCAGTCCCCCTGTTGAGTCATAATGTCATACGAGCACCCCAGCTCCATCCAGGATAGATCACGAGATGGTCGGCGCACGTGAAACCTATCCTTTTCGTCGTAGTTTAGAGGTGCCGGTGGTGTCCCTGAAAGCCTAGCAGCAGACGGCAGTCAAAGAACATGCTGTACTGTGTCAGAGGGAGAGGAGATGGCCCTCCTCCCTGCTGCTTACTGCCAGTGCAGCTCTGATAATGGAATGTGAACACTCTATGCTGCGGTTTCAACACAGAGCAACGGAAAGCTACAAAAGCTCAGCATTCAATTTCAGTAAAAACCCAAGAGGCAGCTGCCTGTTCTGATAAACACGTGATTCAGTCACTGAATCATTCATCTGGTCTCACATACATGAATCACCTGTGACTTGACAGAGGCATCTGTCCATCTAGCAAAATGCATGAATGGTGGCTGCCTCACTGGGATTGGTCCAAGAATTATACTCCTCCTACAAAACGATGAAAAAAAAACTACTTCATAAAATCGTCCACTCAAGTAAAGTGTTAAAGGAAGAGAACTCTTCACAAGTCACAATTACCTTTGCCTTGGAATCTTTGAAATCCTTCCCCCTTAGGCGCCTGGTCTCATCCAAAGAGAAGGGTCAGAGTTCAAGCAGAGCAGTTCTGCCTAAAGGTCACTCTCCCAAGCCTCTTAAGCTAAGATCACGTGACCAAATATCAGTGTTTGGTCATATGACTGTTATTTGTGCAGAGAGGAACGTAAGGCGTCCTAGCTCCATCCTTTTTTTCGTTACACCTTCCCCTTGTACAAAACAGTCCATTACCCACTATAGCTACCTCTGATTGGCTTCCATTTTAATTTAAAGAAAACCTGAACTGAACATTAAAAGTCAAAATAAGCATACACAAGTCATACTTACCTTCCATGTAGTCTACTCCTCAGTGTCTTTCTCCTGTCCCGCGTCCTGTTTGTTCACTGTGATCAAGGGAATTTTCTGTCCTCCATTTTGAAAATGGCCATTACCCATAACAGCTTTCTGGTCAGCACACAGTTAAACTGTAACATCGCCCACTTGAGCCATAGGGAAATATGGACATTACCTGGTACATCAGTTTTCCTCTCAGCTATAACTGACAGCAACTGATATTTTACTGACAGCAACTGATATATTTCAGATCTGACAAAATATTGTCAGAACTGGAAGGGATTATTGTCAGAAGAAAATGGTGAGCTTCTGAGAGGAACTGATGGCAAAGTAACTATGTAATGTTCATTTGAAGTTACCTCATGTGTTTATTTTAAATATTTTTACTCAGTACAGGTTCTCTTTAACTGTCATTTAGAGCTGTACATATTTTTATTTGAGGTAGTGTGAGGCCTGTCCACACCTCCACATGGTCTGCAGGTGATAACTGAGTAGGTATGGGAAAAAAATAATAAAGCAAACCTGTGAGGTAAAAACAAAAAAAATTCTGATACTTACATCCGTAGAATCCTCCAGAAGCTTCCATTGTCTCCCTCCACCTCGCCATTCCAGTGCTTGGCCCTACCGAAGCTCATGGCCATTCTCCCATACGTAAGCGAGTGCGGCTGCACTGCACTTGCACAAAAGGATGGAGTGGCTCGGACTTCGGTGAAAATAGCTGAGGCCAATCAGATCCGCGCTACTGCTCAGGCATGAGCCATCGGCAAGGGCTTGTCATCTGTTTTGTAGGACACAGCAGTGGAACGGCCCAGTATAATAGAACAAGGGTTGACTAGGTGTCAACCAAAGGCTCCCCTCAGTTGAGGTGAGTACCCATTTGGAGCACTTTTTCACTACAGGTACACTTTAAGTCCCCTTTCCGCGTCCTGACTGCTGCCCACTAAGTCCCTTCCGACAGCAAATTAATGCTGCATTTGTAACTCCGCGCATGTCAGTGTTTCACATGCAACATGGTTACTCAGCACTAAAAAACGCACCATGTTGCCTCTGGGCATAGATGTAAACACACTGTGGGCCATATGCAATTCTCTTTTTCACCTGAGTTTTCTCCTAGGAGATTATTTTTCAAGTTTGATTTTAAATAACTTTCCAGTACTTTTCAACTAAAAAAGCACCAAAAAGTTGGTGAAAAAGTACTATCAAAATTATTTTGAGCATTTTCTTGCCTTCTAGGGGCTTAAAGGACATTTTATTGACAAGTTTAAAAATATCACCTAGGAGAAAACTCAGGTGAAAAAGTGAATTGCATATGGGCCTGTGAGTCCATGCAGTGGCCACCTCTCCAGTGCCTGTGCTGAGAGCTAGCAAGATCCGTTTGCAGGGCATAAAATACTTACCGAGCCTCAGGCGGCGGCTTCTAGCCTTCCTGTAGCTCTTAGTGGCTTTCCGGAATTCTCTATGTATGGCTCCTGGCATGTCATCTGACCCGCCTCAGAACATGTGACACGCCAAGAGCCGTGCACTGGCGCCATAAAGCCACTAGGAGCTACAGGAAGGCTAGAAGACGCCGCCTGAGGCTCCGTAAATATTTTATGCCCTGCAAACCCCCCAAAGCACAGACCCTGTTATACCTTCAGGCATGCCGGTTAGTTGAGACTTCCGGTTGCCTGAGTTCTGGATAACGGGGACCTTGCAGAATGTATTTGCACTGTACTTGTATTGCTAGATGTCATGATTGTACCTGATGGATGTCATGATTGTCCCTCTAGATTATAACCTCGCAAGGGCAGGGACCTCCTCCTAGTGTTTCTTGTACTGCTGTAATGTACCATATGAACATGTACCAACTCTAGCGATATCTCAAACTACACATTAAAGGATACGTTCAGGGAAAATGAAAAACAAAAATCCACTTACCTGGGGCTTCCTCCAGCCCCATGGCAGCCGTCCTGTGCCCTCACAGCAGCTTGGTGTCTCCCGGTCTACTCGGCTGCAGAAGCCGCCAGGTCGGCTTTTCATGCGCTCCAACAATTCTCCGCTGATGTCATCAGCGTTGCACTGCGCAGAACTACTTGCACAGTGCAACGTTGATGACATCAGCAGAGGAGTGGTGGACCGCATGAAAAGCTGACCTGGCAAGGTTGGCTACTGCAGTGGAGAAGACCAGGAGACACCGGAGCTGCTCCGAGGACACAGGACGGCTGCCAGGGGCTGTAGGAAGCCCCGGGTAAGTGGATTTTTGTGTTTCATTTTCCCTGGACGTATCCTTTAACTATGTATGTATTTGTACCTATGTATGTATTTGTACATATGTACAGTGTCTTGAACTTCTCATGTATATACTGTATGTTCCCCAATATCTGTTTAGTACTGTGTACAGCACTACAGAAGATGTTGGTGCTATTTAAGTAAAAAAAAAAATTAACAACAATAATAATTGTACATCGTTTTGAATTTCTCATGTATCTATGCTGTTTTGTACCATGTACAGCGCTACAGAAGATGTGGGCGCTATATAAATAAATAAATAATAATCTCTACACGTCAGCCTCTGTCCCACAGCAAGGGATTGAGGGCAACCTAGTAACTCATTCTATTTTCCTCGCTCATAAACAACATCTGACTTTCATCAGAAGCAGGGATGTGTTTTAACCCCTAAACTGAAGAATGTAAAAAGCAACACTTGACAGCGCCCTGTATGATATGCAGAATTCTGCGACGGGACATTTGAGAACAGGTGACGATCTCCTGGCATGAGCGCAGACACACAAGGACTCGAGGCTGAGCACAATACGTCACTGGTGTACTGTACAGACTGCAGCCAGCTGGTCTACATTTAAATGGACCTTGCTCCTTTCTTCTCGCTGTAGTAGAAGCGCAGCTTGCGATCTTTGGACTTGCTAATCAGCCAGTTTTCTCTGCTATTCTTTTGTGACTGCCAAGTGTTGCTGCAACTGGAGCCACCATTCTCCTCTTGTGTCCAGCAAACACAGGGCTGAGGGACTGCACAGAAATCACTGCAGACGTAACTTCTATTCCGCCATACAACGTTACCATGCACGAGCTCTATATATAGCCAGACGAGGCAACACTTTGCTACACTGTGTGAGAAATCTGCGCTGCATTGAGGAGTCAGCTCAGAAACCGACCCTTGGCACAGTTTGCAAACAGTGAAGTCCCTGGCTACAGTGGAATAATTGCGCTGGCCATTGCCTGCTCCTGGCAAGCAGCTACACACACAGTTGGAATACATATGTGCGCACTGTCCTACCTGCCAAGCCGTTTGTAGCCTCGCTGAGCCAGTCCTGTGATTCAGGTAGCATAGCCAACATGGTGACCTCACTTTTAGCAACCCCACACAGTTAAGTCCAATGCCAGGCATATGCTAGGCACAGGTATTCCGATTCCTATGTAGGCACGTATTGTCTGTGTAAAACCCCCCCTGATCAGGTGATCTAGGAGTCCTAATATCAGCCTTTTCTAGCATTATGACACCCTAGATCACCCACCAGGATTTGCCATCGTTAAAAAGGCCATACACACATTGATGTTCCCAGTTGTTTACTAACAGATTTGGTAACTGTGATTAAATCTGCTGGGAAACTATTTATTATTATTAATTGTATTTATAAATCGCCAATATATTACACAGAGCTGCACAATAGGTTAATAGGTTAACATACAAGTTAGGATAAACATTAAGATTGCATAAACAAGCTGGAAACACTAGGGGGGGGGGGGGGGGGGGGGCGCCTGCCAGAGGCTTACAATCTAAAGAGTAGGGGTAGAGACAATAGTCGCTGCTGAGACGGCCCAGCAGATCGTATTATGGTACTGATGAAGGGGGGTAGGGGAGCATGAAAAGGTGAGTCTTGAGGACTCATTTGAAGGTATTAAAGATGGGGGCGAGTCTGATGTTCGGTTGGAGCAAGTTCCAGAGAGTGGGGGCAGCCCTTATGAAGTCCTGCAATCGTGCATGCATCTGTACAGAACTATCACCTATAAAACACAAGGAGGAAGTGGGCAGGATTAAAAGAGTACTGTAGGGAGAAAAAAAGTTGAACTTACCTGGGGCGTCTAACGGTCCCCCGCAGACATCCTGTGCCCGCGCAGTCAGTCACCAATGCTCCAGTCCCTTCCTCCAGCTCACTTCCGGAATTTGCGACTTTAAAGTTGGAAAACCACTGCGCCTGCGTGGCCGCATCCTTGCTCCCGCTGACATCACTGGTAGCGTACTGCGCAGGCGCAGACTGCACTGGGCCTGTGCAGTACACTCCTCGTGAGGTCAGCAGGAGCAAGGACGGGGCAGCACAGGCACAGTGGTTTTCCGACTTTGAAGTCGCAAATTCCAAAAGTGAACTGGTGACAGGGACCGGAACATTGGTTACTGGCTGCGTGGGCACAGGACGTCTGCGGGGGACCATTAGAAGCCCCAGGTAAGTTCAACTCTTTTTTCCCCCTACCCCCCATACAGTGTTCCTTTAAAGGCTCATTTCTATATAGCGCGCTTTATGCGTGCTTATGGAAACACGATCACAGGGAGAGCAGACAGTGCAGAGACTGCACTGTCTGCCATTTCCATACATGCACGGCGATTTACCACTGAATCGCTGCGCATGGTTTTCTGCATTTCAGGGGGCTTCAGTCCGAGATCACTTTCAGTATAATGAATGGGATCGCAAGCCCATACCACCCCCCCCCCCTCCCCCCCGCTGAGAGTGACGCACATGGAAACAAGCCCTAACTCTGTGCTTAGCGCGAAACATTGTCTGAGACCTCTCCCAGCTCTTATTTATTTTATTTATTTATTGTATTTATAAAGCGCCAACATATTTTAACGCAGCGCTCTTCCCTCACTACGTCATGTAGTAATTACAGGGAAAGGGGAGGAGTTTGGATACAACACAGACTGCTATTCAGTCTATCCAAGCTGCATCTGACATTACCATTGGAAGTAAGCACTGCAAGCCCAGCCATACAGCATAAATTGCTTATGAGCAATGCAAAAAAAAAAAAAAAAACCTTTATGCACTGCAAATGATGGTGCATTCCACAAAATAAGCATTAAATGAAACTGTGCACCTGGGTGCTCCTATGTTTAACAATGATAAAAACGTAAAGTGAGGTGGGCTTCTGTGGCGGGAAGCATACACTTACTTACCTAAGGGGGCCTGCTCTGTAGCCCATGTTCTATATGAGGGCAACCATCTTGATGCTTCTTGCGCAAAATAGCCATTGTGATGTTGCGCGTTTCCGGCCGCAAAGAGTAGGTGTAATGTAAATATGCTCAAGTGAGTGATCCAAAGCTCCATTCACTTGAACTGGTAGAGAGTACTTACCTTTTACAGATATTTTACTATCGCCTAACCTAACCATCTCCTCACACTAACCCTCACCCTACTAATGACTATCACTAACCTACCTAATTAACCTTGTGGTCTATGCGTACCGCTCAGCCGCCGGCACCCAAAGTAACTGCTTCGGGAATTATCACTATTTTTCTGGAGAACATCTCATTCGCCCCTTTACAAAATGCATTTATGCACAGGACTAATGTCTGATAGACTACAGGTGGGACAGAAGAACAACAAATCCCAGCATAAAGCTACTTACACCTGTCCAAGCAAGACATAAATTCCTAGTGTTCCTTTTCCAAAGCGTTCTATAAAAGAGGCTTGTGTGACATAATATGCATAAAAAAAAAGTAGTGACATCATTCCATTTACAAAATCCTGGCAACGAGGTGCAGACTAAACAGTGATCTGCCAAGAATTATGCCAGTGATGATATGAAAATCAGCAGATATTCCACTTAACCAGAAGTATAGCATAGCGGAAGCCTTTTACACCAGGCCTGTCATACTGCAGCGCCCTAGGAATAAAGCACGTTTAAGTAGTAGAATAAATCCAATCTGAGTGACCAGAAATTTCCGCCCAACACACCAGTTCTAAAACTCTCCTCATGCAAAGATGAACTGCATATCTGGTAGAAGCAACGCTAAATAAAGTATAACTGTGTTATCTCACAATGTGATTGTACAACTAATTACAGCAATAATCTGATTTCCAATCGTTTTTTTGATCGATTTTGTACAAAAATGATCAGAAAATCGATCAAAAATCAGATCGGACCTGTTGGGATTAATCGAATCGACCGTCAATTTGATGGAAAATTGCATCATGTGTACCAGGCATTAGGCCGGGTTCAAACTGGGTGGATGAAAAACTGATCTCATGATAACTAATCAGTTTTCAAACGAATCAGTTTGCTACAATGGGCATCAGTTTTTCATCTGTGTTTCCGGTTTCATATTGCCACCAGCTCAGTATACCTGTTGCCGTCACATTTGCCTTCGTCCGGCACTGCTGGCATCACGGCACAGGAGACGCACCGATACACAAATTGGAGCACCAAAAGAAGCATTGAGGTTTCCCAGTGGGTTGCAATAGACCAAGGGAATCTTCCCTCACAGACCAGATAAAAATAGTGCAGGACGAGCGCCGATAAAAATGGCGCTGCTATAGTCAGCATTAGTAAAAGCCGTGATTAGCGGCAAGGAGGTTGAATTATGGCGCCCGATATACAGCGAACGCCTAGGGTTCTGGAGGTGGAGTCGAGGAGTTGGATACATTTTGGGTATTTGGAGTTGGAGTCGTTAGTTTCATAAACTGAGGAGTCTGATAATTTTTGTTCTGACCCCACAACCCTGGTTTCACGTACACCTTAAAGGAGTTGTCAGTCGATCTATGCTGCCTCATGATATACGTACCCGTGGCTTCCTCCAGCCCCTTACAGCCGACATGTCCCACGCAGCATCTCTGTTCGCAGCCGCCAGCCGGGGTCCCCGCCGGTGCAGAGGCCGACCTCCTCTCTTGCTCGAGCGCCACTGCCAGTCAAGTCCACGTTGTCCGCAGTGTACTGTGCAGGCACAGTAGTTCTGCGCCTGCGCAGTATGCTGCGGACAACGTGGACTTTATTGACATCGGCGCTCGCGCAGGTGCAGTAGAAGACGGCTTCAAGGTCGGCCTCTGCACTGGCGGGGACCCCGGGTCTGGAGGAAGCCCCAGGTAAGTATATCATGGGGCAGCACAGCTTGACAACTCCTTTAAGCTACATACTCACCTCGCGATGCAGGAAGATGGATCCAGCGACGTCTTCCTAACGACAGTGCTCACCAATCCATCTTCTTCCAACTTCTGGTCGGCGGTATGTATGACGTAAAACGACAGGAGTCAAACAAGACTTCAAGCGACCGCGGTACTTTGCGCGGGAGTCATCAGGGATCTTAAAGATCCGGTCTGCCGTGACGGTTGTTATCCCCAGGCGATGCTAAGCGGCATTTACGTGATCCTGTACCCACGTCGCAAGATTACTGAAACGAACGCTCGTCGCTCCATCGCTGGTCATTGGGAAAATCGTCTGAAAAATCGTAAGGTGGGTGCAGGTTTTACAGATTTGGGTTTACAGATCCCAGCTCTGGCATCGCTTATTCGGGATGGGTGTTTTTAAATAGGAAACGTTGAAAACAATGACTACGGAGGTCTCTTCAGGGGAGCAAAATCAGTAATGCATTATAATTCCATTATCGATCAGGGGACAATTTGGGTGTAATTTAGTCCACTAATGCTATAAGCACACTAACCCTTTGAATAATTAATCTCATCCATGGCCTCACACAATAAATACCGTTCTTACGGTATATACTGTATCTCTTTATTTAAAAGCATTCAACGCATGTTCTTTCTTAGGGTTTCCAAACACTGCTTGTACAATTAAGCCTTATGTGTTCGAATTTAGAGATCAGAGTTCAGCTCCCAGCATGCCATCTGCTTTCCCGCAAATGCATTCACTACCTGCGTCATACACACATTTACCGTCTCACTATATGTGTTTATGTGCTTCATGAGGTCACTAAAGCAGACTGAAGTACATATGTTTTAAAAGACTGAAGTGGGTCTAGAAGGCTCCAAAATAAATAATCCCTTAAAGATGTCCTGAACTCAGAACTGCTTCTCTGCGGTAAAAGATGCGCAACTGCATAATAATCTTTAAAGAAAAACGTTTTTGTTACAGCTGATACAAATCCTGCAATAAATCTGCAGTGTGTCTACTCCTTGCTTTCATGGAAGCAGATATATTGTTAACATCTCGTGCTTTGAAAATGAGCTTATCTGCTATGGCAGTGAGCTGATACAGCTGAGGGGTCAAATTACAACTTGTGATTGGACACAGATGAGAGAGAATTAGACAGGCTAAACACTCTAAATACATACAGGGTGCATTTCTCTCTGTTTTCCTTCTGTCCTGTGCAAGAGATCAGGTCCACTTTAATGTGAAAACAATTACAGATTTTTTTTTTTAGAATGATGTGTTTTGAACCTTTACAATGCTGTCAGATGCACCAAACACCCAAGTAAACCACACAAGTGTCTACAGACTCATAAGATGGCCATACAACATACATTTAAAAGATCCAATTTTTCACCAATTTGAGAATTTCGATCGGTTGTCCCAAAAAATCAAGAGCTTTTCTTTGTTTTCGATTGATAAATCCGATCAAATTTCCCAAATTTTTTTCAATTTTTAGAGACTGGACAGGTTGGAAATTTCAGACCAACGTTATCAAGAATTGTATGGTGTGTGTGATGGATAGTCAATTACTTGATCTACAGTTCCAACAAATTTTTTTTTTGAGATTTCAATTATTGTATTCATGATTGGGAAAAAATTGAATATAGGTGTGTGGTGCATTGGTAAGATTTTTTTTAATTATTACAATCAGTCAGTAAAATTTATTGCTATTCTTGAATTGAACAGATATTTTAAAAAAATGTATGGTGTGTGGCCACCAGTAAAAATTACCTGACCTACCTGGCCTTACCAAACATTACATTATTACCACAGCAGTGCATGCTGGGATATCTCCTGCTTATTCTCCCCATTCCCTCTACATAGAGCCAAATGCACTATTTGTCAGGGACCCAAGAAGTATCCATACACTGATTGCGGGTAAACCGTCACCCAAAGTGATCTTGACAGATTGTATCGGTTGATATTTTCTCTACGATGTCAGTGTTCTCCCCAGGCTCTTTTAGCCGGGTGCTCCACCCGGCTAGTTTTGGTGAGCACCCGGCTGTTATCAGCTCACCTCCTCCTCTGCTGTAAGCAGAGTTGCACTGACCTTGCATTCCCCTCTTACACCCCACCCGGTTACTTTTTCATGCCGGCTACTTTTTCATGCCACCCAGCTAGGAAAAATTCTGGGAAGAACACTGGGTGTGCTTGGAGTAGGAACTAACGAGCCCAGTGGCCGTGTTAATTTAATATAGCTGGATGGGGCTAACCTTACTCTGCTCCTCTGGCTAGATTACAGTCAAATCCATTAAAATCTCCATACCCTCTCACTCCAGGTTGCTATTAAATGCCACAGATATATGTAACAGCATAAACTTTATAGGAACTTTCTAGTGCTGCAAAAGTCTGACCATGCTCACCATCAACTCTGATAAAAGTAAATTGCCTAGGCAAAGTGCAGCAAGTGTGCGCAAGTATAAGACACTTTTGCATGAGTCTGCCCTTCTGACATAAGCATGTAAAAGAAAAAAAAGTTACAGATCAATTTTGACAACATCGAAGAATCGTTCGATGCTGTCAAAATCTATTGAATCTTTAGAACTGATCTAACTGAACCTCTCACTCTGAAACACAAGCAAGTGCCAATCCACACAAAAATAATGACACTTCAGTTCCTCCTAAAAATCATATTTAGTGTGTTTCACTGATCAAATTTACATTTCAAATACTCGTTTACGTCAATTACAGTTCGATCAGAAGCTCATTTACTTCATCGTTCAATCAAACAAAACAACTAGTATATGTCCATAACAGAGGATTCTGTGGGTGAGACTGCTGCCGTTTGATCAGATATTATCCTGCAGTTCAGACAGAAGGGGGTGCGGACAGCTTTCTGAACACAACTGCAGCCTGATCTGACTGCAGGGGGGCAAGGCAGAGACAAAGCTTTCAAAGAATACAGCAGCTTGCAGTTCTGCAAGTCTGTGCTACAGTGCCTGCGTTACATGCTAGTATGCTACTACAATAATATACATCATGTGCGCACATACACACACACACACACACACACAAACAGACACATACATACGCACACACTCACCCACAGACTCACATACACACACACAATCACACATTCACACATGCACGCACACACACACAAACACACTCACACATGCACACACACACTGACGCCCAGACACACACACATGCAGACGCACACACACACATACTTACACACACACACACTCATACACACACACATATACACACACACACACACCCAGACAAATACATACACACACACACACACACTCACAGACACACACACACACATACACAAGCACACACATAGATACACTTAAAAAAGCACACACAGACACACTCACGCACAGACACACATACAGACGCACACACACACATACAGACGCACACACATACATACACAAGCACTCACACACACATACATATACACACATACAGACACACACACACACTCACACACATACAGACACACACGCACATACACACACACACGCACACACACACTCACATACACACTCCAGTGTAAAACTTGACTGCAGATCAATAAGCAATACTATTTAGATAATTATAATGCCTATGCAGCGCTGATTACACAGGCCATTGTCTTCTATACAAAGAATGTAAATGTACCAGCACCGCATATGTTCAGTGGGATTCAGCTCTTCTCGGAGTAAAGATAAAAAGCCATTTCATTTCCAACCGGTTTTGAAGTTCCATCCAACTTTTTTCCACGGGACACAAATACGGCATTGATGAATATTTATTTGCATGATGGAGAAAATATGTCTAGCCTGGTTCAGCAAAGCGGTTCTCTTAAGACCTTGTTTACGCAGATGTTTCTGAGGATGGCAAACCGCAGCTTTCTACCACCCTTAGAAGACGCCACCAGGTCAATCTATGGACCAGCGAACACCAGCGTGGTTGTAGGGTGTTCCAGTGTACGATGGTCAAGAAGATACTACATTCAGCTTCTTTATAGTAGCAGCCGCCCTCAACTAACTACCAAATGACCAGAGGATCCAGTTCAAACTCTTAACCCTAAACTACTAAGCTCTCCACAGTCTCTTTCCCCTGTACATCTCCTCACTTATTTTCAGATACAACCCAACCGCAATCTCAGATCTACACATGACCTTTGTTTGTCCTCCTCTAGATTTACCTCCTTGCATTCCCGTATACAAGATTCCTCACATGCTTTCCCCCTCCTCTGGAATGCCCTTCCACAACACATCCGCCACTCTCCAACCTTTCATATCTTTAAACACTCCCTCAAAACTCCCTTTTTCCAACAAGCCTACCTTATGCCATTCCCCCTTCGACCTAAGGCCAAGTTTCACTCATTACTAGATTACTTAAAATCACACTGCCTCTAGCTATGATTATTGTATATACCCCACATCTCGTCATCCTAACCCCCCCCCACCCCCCACCCCATTCATTTAGATTGTAAGCTCGCAAGGGCAGGGCTCTCTCACCTTTTGGTGTCTTGGAATTTGTTATACATTTTATTAATCATGTTACTTTTGTCACTGTAATTACTAATTCTGTATTTTGTACCAACTCTGTATTTTGTATAGTGGTATGCTGGAATGTCTGTATTATTTTGTGCATATGTATGTAATCGCCGCCGGGAGACTTGGGCGCAGGATACAGCCGGTATATGGCTTATCCTGTTGCTGCACAGGTCCCGGCGATGTTAATTATTATTCCCCCTCCAGGTCCACGTGGATGGTGGGGAATTATATAATTCGGCTTCTAGCTATTGCTGGAGGCCAAATTATAGTGTTTTAAAATGTAACTTCTGCTCTGTCTTCTGACGGCGCCAAAGTTACTCAGTGTGCGCCCAAGTCTCCTGCGCTGTGATTACAGCGCTTGTTATTTTGTACCCCATGTTTGTTTCTAACCTTGTACAGTGCAAGAGAATATGTTGGCGCTTTATAGATACTAAATAATGACGAAGTATGTATGAATACAGTATGTATGTATGTATGGGCGTTTCTTTGTGGTTCTACCGTAGTGACTTATGGCGTTCGCCGCATAGGTGTCATTATACAGCAGCTAAACGCTTCATAACTGCTGACAGCCGGCATGCAAACACCTGGAAAACCACATATGCAAAAGGTCCTTGTAAACGAGGTGTAAAGTGCTACAAAAAGATAATGAACTTTCTGTAGTGTCCCCTGTTGACCAAACACAGCAAAGGCCGCCATTTTCAGTACTAACTGTGTTCAACCGCATTTACTGAAAAGATACAACGAATGTTACCTCAACTAACTAAAGTAACCTCTAATGAAGTATATGAATGCCCACTATTGTGGCTTTGACATGGTACAGCACCACCAACATTTGTTTTTTTTCTCCCTTAGGACTTGGCAAGCATCTTTCTTCCGACAATACATTCCATGTAACACATGACATCACTTTCCCACAATGCACTCCTTCGTACACATGCCTAGGCACAGACACTGGATGACAGCTTTAAAGGACCACTATCGCAAAAAAAAAATTAAAATGTAACTTTCTCCCAGAGTAAAATGTGCTATAAATATCATTTCTCCTATGTTGCTGTCACTTACAGTAGGTAGTAAAAAGATCTAAACTATGTTGAACTAGTCCATCTACTCATGTGGGATTCTCAGAAAAAGGTGATTTATGGTTCATTTTACTCGGAGAGGAGTGTCCCTTTATGTGTATGTATTGTAAATATTTTTTTTTCTGATAGATGTTTTTTAAAGGGAAAATGCGAGCAGAAAAAAAAAAATAAGACCTACTTACCTGGGGCTTCCTCCAGCCTCTGGCAGCCTATCTATCCCTCGCCGCAGCTCTGGTGTCCATACATCCCCTCCGTTGCAGATGCCGGCCTCGCCAGGTCGGCATCTACTGCACCTGCGCAAGCGTGCAGCCACGCAGCTCGTGATCTGGGTCATGTGGTCTGGAGCATTCTGCGCAGGTGCAGTACTTCTGTGCTCCACTCGTGGTCTATGTAAGGCCACGCCTTCTTCCATCCGGGTATGAAGAAGGAAGTAGTGGAGTCGACTATATGCAGTGGCATTATAGGTAAGTTAACCCCCCTCTGCCGCGGGTAGCGATATCTCGTTTACATTTTGATTACGAGTAGTTACTCGTAGTTACCATCACTAGTACTGACCAAAGCCATCAATTCACTAAGGTTAACTCCTGTCTTTAATAACTCTTCTGAGCTGTTTTACAGTTATCACCATGGTGATATAATTGTGATAACTGTAAAACAGCTCTGAAGAGTTATTAAAGACAGGAGTTAACCTTAGTGAATTGAGGCCTTTAATTGATTGCATTCACATTGCCACTTGTTTTAGCAGGGCAAAAAAATGATTGGTCATAGTGAATAAAAATGAAATACGATATGTAAGAAAGGGGTGGATTGCAGGGGAGGAAAAAATAATAATTCAGGAGTCTAGCAGCTAGTGGGAAATATCTAGGAGCCACTGACAATTAGACAAACACTCAAAAGTTAGCTGTTAGCTGTAATTTACACACCTAGCTTGCTCCAAGCAATTGACCAGCCACTGGCTTAGAAACTCAGGCTTTTATTGTTGTCTGTGTTCCCCTTCATCAAGCTTTTTGTGGTGTCAGTGGAGACAGGGACTAAGGGCTGGTGCACACCAAAACCCGCTAGCAGATCCGCAAAATGCTAGCAGATTTTTAAACGCTTTTTTTTATTTTTATGAGGCGTTTTGCTAGCGTTTTGCGGATTGCTGCTGCGGTTTTCAGTATAGTAGATTTCATATATTGTTACAGTAAAGCTGTTACTGAACAGCTTCTGTAACAAAAACGCCTGCAAAACCGCTCTGAACAGGCGTTTTTCAGAGCGGTTTGCGTTTTTCCTATACTTAACATTGAGGCAGAAACGCATCCGAAATCCAAAAAATGCCTCACCCAGGCATTTTTCGTTTCTGCAAAACGCCTGCCGCTCTGGTGTGCACCACCCCATTGAGATACATTGACCAAGCAGATCCGCAGCCGCAAGCGGATCTGAAAACGCCCAAAAAGCCGCTCGGTGTGCACCAGCCCTAAATGTAGTTATGGTCATGTCTAGGAGAACTCATGCAGAAGCATGTGATCAGTTTGGTCAGGTGATATTATTATTATTTTTATACAGTAGATATGTAAGGCTCTGATTTGCTAGTCATAATCTTGTGCTAAAGCAGCATGTGATCACAGCTAATCAGAGCTTTGCAAATGTATCAGCTGATTAAACAAATCACATTCTTCTCCATGATTTCTTCTAGACATGACCATCACTATTAACCACTTAACGACCGCCTAACGCCGATAGACGTCGGCAGGTCGTTAGTGGTTTCCCATGGAAACAGCCGCTTGTTCGAGCGGCCTTTCCATGCTAGTTCACGGACCGTGTCTCCGTGAACAGTGTGCGAGCCGCTGTTAACATTATACGGCGCTGCTGCGCAGCAGCGCCGTAAAGGAGATCGGTGATTCCTGGCCTCTGATTGGCCGGGGATTGCCGCATTCTGATAGGCTGAAGCCTATACTACACGGCGCAGGACGGATATCCGTCCTGCGCTGCCCACAAACAGAGGGAGAGGGAGGGAAGTAGAGGGAGGGCGGAAATCGCTGCGGAGAGGGGCTTTGAGGAGCCCCCCCCCCCCCCGCTGAACCATAATAGCCGGTGGCGATCAGACCCCCCCCCCCTGCAGGACATCCCCCTAGTGGGGAAAAAAGGGGGGAAGTCTGGTCGCCCTGACTCAATTACGATCTGTGCTGTGGGCTGTAGAGCCCACTCAGCACAGAAAGCTGAAAGTGAGCCCGGTCCTTAAGTGGTTAAACAGAAACCATTAATGGAAGCCATAGACTCAGAACCAAGGAATGAGAAATGCACTGCATGGGTGGCCTACCATACGTGTGCTGCGTGTACCGAATCGCACCTCTTGGATCTTGTAACACTTAGGCCAATAAGGCCAATGTTCTAAAGCAGTGGTGCATGGAATTTCTCCATTTGCCATTGGCCAGGTTGTCATTGATACGTGAGGCATTCCCAATGGCCATCAGAAAGAATACATCCCAGTGGGCTGAGTTTTTGCCTATGAAAGATTTCTCATTTTCATACTGGAAGATCTTTCTTGCAGCAGGTGGTCAGGCAGATGATATTGGGCATGTATGATGACCAAAGTATAATGTATATGTATACCTCAGTAGACACCTAAGCCTTCCTCACTCTTTCAAACAGTGAAAACCACTTGTAACTTATACCTCTCAGAGCTTAGGCGGACAAATGACCTTTTTTTTTTTTAAATTTGAGCTCCAGCTATCGCTGACGACCAAATTAGTCATTGATTACCGCTATAGCCATAATACTCATTATGGCCTATGGCGGCGCCCAAGGCATTGGGTCGATATAATCTGATTCGCTCATAGTCCCTGTTCTGTGTACCTAGGCCATTGACTGGAACACCTGCTCTGCCATGTCAAGTGTGGCTAATTTATTTTATTTCATGAGGAGTGCAACAAGAGATAGAGGATTTAGGGTAGAGATCTCATTGCTGAAACCGCAAGTGCAATAGCTTCTCATGCACTGTACGTTCTGTGCAATCTGAATGGTAACATGAAGCCCAAAGACTATATGAGTAGCCCCAAAGACTATGAGTAGTCCAAAGACTATACTGTATGTATATGTGTAATCGTGCATTTCCGTGCATTATGATATACAGTATAATCCTGTTATAATAAAATCTGATGTAGTAAACATTTGGGTATAGTAAACGACCTCTCCAGGTCCCGGCCAATCTCCATTATAAGTCTATGGGAGCAACGCCTGGTATAGTAAACTCTTATATATTAAAACTCCTGTTATATTAAACCTGTTTTTTTGACCCCCAAGGTGACGCTGACTCTGGATGTAGTAAACAGTGGGCGGTGCATGCGTCATATGTCAGTGTGAGACCCATGGTCGGCTGCTCTCTTCGGGTTGGTTGGAAGAGAGTTGACGCCTGATAACATTTGTAAGACAAGAAGAATGGCCCTGGTGCTGGATATACAGCACTGTACAAATAAGCAGCCTGGGAAAGATGAGGAATAATGTGAACATAAACAAAAAGGGATGCAGCTTTACCACTTCCACTTTTCAATGATTGATAAAAGTATCGTCACAGTCCTCCCACTGGATTGTATGCGCTACTGGGAATCTTTTCCCTTGTAAGCAATGGCGCTCCTGGTACTGTGTGGAGCACTGTGCAGGCTACTTTCACTTGTAGTGAAGATCAGAGCGGGCCGACTCGCTGCAAAATTAAGGAGAATGGAGAGGTGTGTGCTAAGTCCAGCCAGCGGAGGTATCAGAGCCACTCCCATTACAGATGTGAGTGGCTTATTATGATTGGCTGCATTTTGAAGAGAGGCTTCATGATTGCCTCAAGTGTGAGCAAAACGTTTTGCAGGACATGTGCTGCAAGTCCCGCCCATGGAGGTATCAGAGCCACTCACAGGAAGCGAGTGGCTGCCTCTATTCAGTGATGGCTGCATTGGATACTGTACTAGTGATTTGTTCAGACTGGCTATGCAGCCCTAAGGTATATTTAACCTTGTAGTCCACCAAATGTGCAAGTGCTTGTACTGTACCTCCAATGGGAGGGCAGAGTTGCTCCTTTGCAGCAGAGAATGTACCAGGGCATGCTCGGTCATCTCTACAATTTCTGATATAGTAAACCACTTTTTCTGGTCCTTTGGAGTTTACTATGAGATTATAATGTAACATATTTGGGAATCTGTTTGCAGACTACGCACACAATTTCTCATTGAGTTGTATTGAATTGCAGCCGCTGATATCCGCTTTATACTGCAACTCACCGCAAGCAGTGTGTGTCAGAAAACATGCGCAAAAACCTTACGAGGGTAAACAAAGTCTAGATGTTTCCACTAATGATACAAACTTGATTGTGCAATCTTAGGGCTGGGACACACTAGAAATTGAAAAACGTTATAGCAATCACTAGCGTTTTGTGCAAGCGCTTTACAGGTAATTGCAACTGCAATTTCTGGTGATTAAGTTTGCGATTTGTAAAGAGTGTCAGCGATTTCTAAGTGATTTCATAGCGTTTGTGATTAACAATTCTCAATTTGATTAGTGGATTCAAATGCACTATGCTTCAGGCTAGTTATAGCTCTTTAAAATCACATGCAAATTGCCTACAGTTACGATTTATTAAGGTTTGCCCGCACTCCTATACTTTTCTCTGAAGTGAAAGTGCTCACAAAACGCTGCATGTCCTGCGATTGCCATTTTTAAAATCGCAATCACTTTAGCGGGCTCACGTCCATACACTTTCATTAGCAAAGCGTTTCTAAAAGCACCAGCAATTCTCAAAACTCCAAGATCGCCCAAAAAAGCGCTCTAGCGTGCCCCAAGCTGTGACCAGTCTATGGAATATGAGAGACTACCGTACTTAAATCATCTGTTCAAAGTACATTCATTCGGTTTACCCTTCTATTGCACAGATTTGACCTGAGGAAGACGCTGTTGCGGCGAAACGTGGCGTCAGACCGATAGCACACGGAGACGGCTATCAGAGGAGCTCCAGATAATGGGCGATTTTTAGACTGCTTATTCCCGTTGGCTGCGGTGGACGTTGAGTGGAAAGATTGCCTCCCATGGAGATAAGCTCTACTTCAATATCTTCTTCTACATGCAACAAATACACCGCAGGCTCCACTCCTTCTTGTCGTTAATGCATAGATTTGGTAAGATTGTACAATCAAGTGGGTACTTTAAAGGCCACCTGAGATGAGAGGGATATGGAGGATGCCATATTTATTTCCTTTTAAACAATGCAGATTTCCTGGCTGTCCTGTGATCCTCTGCCTCTAAAACATTTAGCCATAAACCCTAAACAAGCATTTGGATCAGGTGTTTGACTGACTGGATTGGTTGTATGCTTGTTTGAGGTGTGTGACTCAGACACTGCTGCAGCCAAAGAGATCAGCAGGATAGCCTGGCAATTGGTATTATTTAGAAAGAAAATGCATGGGGCAGTCTCCACATCTCTCTCAGTTCAGGTATCCTATAAAAGATCGCTTGGGGTATCTTGGGGCAACTTTATCAAGACAGGTGCAAGAAAAACTGGAACAAAAGTGGAGGAGATACCTAGAGCCTACAACAGCCAATCAGATTCCAGCTCCTAAACAAAACAAAGATTCCAATTGGCTCCTTTCTCATTTCTCGCCATTGTTATTTTGTCTCAATATCTCAAACTACAATACACATCATACAGCGCGCAACTGCGGCTGGGAGTGCTCTTGGCATGCACATGACATCACAATGGCGTTATGAGCATGGCAGATCTCTCCCGGACGCGGTTGCGCGTTGTAGGACACATGCAGCCGGGCCAGCGCAGGCGCAGTAATGCCCAACCGGAAGAGGGTGCCGGAGTCATTTACAGGCAGCGGAGGGGCAGAATGGAGAACAAGGGGAGCGGTGAGCATCAGAACAGCTCACCATACATGTCTGCTCCCCCCGTTGCTCATACTGATTTCGGCTCTGGTATCTTTTAAGCACAAGCGAAGTGAGAGATATATGGAGGCAGCCATATTTATTTCGTTTTAAAAAATACTGGTTGACTGGCAGCCCCGCTTATCTAGTTGCCTGCAGTTGTGTCTGAATCCCACCAGGAACAAGCATGCAGCTAATCTTCTCAGATCTTACAATAACGTCAGAAACACCTGATCTGCTGCATTCTTGTTCAGGGTCTATGCCTAAAAGTATTAGAGGCAGATGATCAGCAGGACAGGCAGGCAACTGGTATTGCTTAAAAGGAAATAAATATGGCAGCCTCCATATCCTCCCGCTTCAGTTATCCTTTAAGCACGTCATTAACAAAAGTGCACCTGCAAAGACTCAAAATTACTTTTTATCAAAATAATTATTGAAACAAAACTATTGGGCTGCACTCTGTAACTGAGTCATAAATACACAGAAATCAGCAGAGTACAATTCACTGTACAGGGAAACTGTTACCATCATCATTAATGTGTATTTATACGGCGCTGGCATCTTCCGCAGCACTTTACAAAGTACACAGTCATGTCAATACTGTCCCTCAGAGGAGCTCACCACACTCTAATCCTAATACATCTACCGTCGTACCAACCATAGTCGTTAAAATTAAAAATATATATATTCTACTGCAAAGGGACAAAGTTTTCCTCTGTGAGGTAAAACAAACATCCAATTACTGTGCATCTTTAAAATAAATAAATAAATGACACTCTGTAAAATCGCTGAGCTAAGTGAATGCAAATTTGGTGAGCCACAAAATCTCTGAAGATTTTGTTTTTCCTGTAGAGGTATTAATAAACAAGAGTGTGGGTAAGTGGAACAAAAAGTCTGAGAAAACACAAACAGTAAAGCTGTCAATTCAAACATTCCCACCTGTCTCTGTCTCCTCACAGGGCGACACTGGGTGATGGGCAGCCTTGCCTGACAACATACAGCCTCAGCGATGGCCATACAGTGACCACAGGGAAGTACGTGGGACGCCTGGCTGGAACACAAGAAGGTATAAAGACCAGGCAGCACAGCTGAGCCCTGCTCTGGAAGCCTGGCTGCTCACGATTGTCTGGAGGATCTTGACTGGAGAGTGGAGACAAAGGTCCAGGAACACATTGTGGATTGCTGGCCATCTGTCTAGAGCTGCAGATACCCAGGGCTTGTCTGCCTCAGCCTGCAAACACCAAAACACAGAGCTGCCAGGAAGGCTTCTCTGCTATTTACCAGTGTGGGGAAGGGTATTTCCTCATCTGATACGGTAGCAGTAAGAAGAGAGAGAAAAAAATAAAAAAAAGACATTAAAAAAAATCAGATGCACCTCAACATGCAGAATTCAGCCTGAGAAGGTGGTATTAAACCCCTAACTATATGCAAAGCTGTGAAGTCCTATTTTGTGTAAATAAAAAATGATCAACACTACCCCTATAGATGTCAAAGTAACTTCAATGCAATAAAAGGCCAAATCAACCCCCCTCTTCCGCCCCCCCAAGGAACAAAAGTGCAAAACCTCATTCCTAACCCCATCTGTCCCTCTCTGAACTGCACCAAACAACCTTCAACAAAGCAAGTGTGTGCTTTTTATTTCCCTTTAAATGACTAGGTCTATCACAAACTGAAAGTAAGTTAGGCAGAAGACCGCACCATTCCTGTTACTACAGCAAACAGTAGCTGGAATCCACAATCTAGAAATTGTCAAGGTCCAACCCTGACCAGAAGTGCTGAAAGTAGCCTGGGACAGCCAGCGGAACGTGACATGGTCATCCTGCCACCCTCAGCAGTGTCATCTGACATGATCTCTCCCTTCTCTGCCAACCACTACAGCATAAAATAAATGAAAAGGGGGGAGAACAAACCTGATAATTGCTTCCCTGAGGAATGTAGCACCCGCAGTGTCTGTCGTGCAGATTATTGGTGTATTATCCTAATGATCATAACAAATCCTGACTTGCAATAAATAAATAGAGGTTATTTATCATAGCTGATCACTCTGAATTTCCTGATATTTATAGGCATGATGACTACAAAATTAAAAAAAAGAGCCAATCTTTGGACAGGAAGGAAGATTTAACACACAGCACTTGCAGAAAACAAACAGACACACACAAGCCGAGCTGTCACCCAGGCAAGCTCAGCCAGCACTTTAGAAGAAGTTAAAATAATATGTAGGCATTGATGATGACAAGTGAGGGAACTTTTAACGATCTGCCAGTCACTGTGCCAGGCAGAGATCGCCAATCTATCGCATGCCATTCATCGCATAATCATCACATAAAAAAGAGTTTGTCAACCTGAGAAATCCACAGAGAAGAAATATAAAAATGATGGGAACTCACCACATGCAGTTTCACCTGAGGTCTAAAGCATCAGGATGCTCCCCCCTTAGCCTAATGTAGCAGCAGATCCATATGTCGCCTGGGCTGCACAATTCTGCCAGTGACTATTGCTGGCTGGAAGCGAGAAGCATTATACAATGGAGGAGGAGGAGGTGGGGAGAGACAGCAGAAAGAGCCACTGCCTGTGATCCCAGCACTTGCCATGAAACAATATGACGTGCAGTAAAGCTCTTGCAAGCTCCTTGCCCTGGAGCTCACGTCAAAGCTCCTCCTATGTCCCTAGCAGAAGTGCCTCCTCTAGCTGTGTGTCTCTTCTCTCTCCCTCCCTCCTCCTGTGCTCTCTACCCTTCCCCCCTCCTCCTCCCAGCCTCTCTGATCTGCAGCTCCAGACTAGAAGGCTAGAAGTACAGGCAGCTCACAGGCACACTATACAGTACATGCCCTGCTTGGAGGGGACTGGCCAATGGCAGGGAGGCCTCTCACATATCACTTACATGTGTCTTTGTCCCAAGAGATGAAGAAATGTTAATGCAAATGTTGCTGCAGGGCAATATGTGTGTGTGCTGGTGCTGCATGCAGAGGGGCGCATGCTGCACACATACACTCACCATGCTGACCTGTCAAATCTCACTCTGCCTCATCTGCTGCAATGTTACAGGGGAGGGAGCGCAAGAAAGGCTACTCTACATTTGTGAAAAGTGTTCGCAGCAAAAGCTGTAGCCTCAGCACACCCAGTGACTTCTGAGGGGTACTGGAGAACAGGGAATGCATCTTGGGGTTTAGTAGAAGGTGGTACAGCATGAGGTTCAGCAGTGCACAGTACAGGGGCTTCAACATGAGGTGAGATATAAAGGTATGGAATTCAGCAGTGTATTGTAGTACAGTGGGTGCAGCAATGGGTACAGCCGTGTTCAGTACAGGGGGTGCGAAATAGGGTTCAGCAGTGTGCAGCATGCAGTTTATCAGTGTGTAGTACAGAAGGTGCAACATGGAGTTTATTAGTGTGTAATACAGTGGGTGTGGCAGTGTGTGTGGGGGGCAGCAGTGTGTAGTAAGGAGTTGGGGGGTAGCAGTATTGGGTGCGGCAGTGTGTGTGGGGTGCGGCAGTGTGTAGTAAGGAGTGGGGGTAGCAATATTGGGTACAGCTGTGTTTAGCACACGGGGTGCAGCGTGAGGTTTATTAGTGCACAGTATATGGGGTGCAGCGTAAGGTTTATTAGTGTGTAATACAGGGGGTGCAGCCAGTGTGAGGTTTATTAGTGTGCAGTACAGGGGGTGCAGCCAGTGTGAGGTTTATTAGTGCACAGTATATGGGGTGCAGCGTAAGGTTTATTAGTGTGTAATACGGGGGGTGCAGCCAGTGTGAGGTTTATTAGTGTGCAGTACAGGGGGTGCAGCATGAGGTTTATTATTGTGCAGTACAGTGGGGTGAAGCATGAGGTTTATTAATGGGCAGTACAGGGGGTGCAGCGAGAGGTTAGTGTGCAATGTATGGGGTGCAGCATGAGGTTAGTGTGCAATGTATGGGGTGCAGCGTAAGGTTTATTAGTGTGCAGTACAGGGGGTGCAGCATGAGGTTTATTAGTGTGTAGTACAGGGAGTGCAGCGTGAGGTTTAATAATGTGTAGTGCAGGGGGGGCAGCGTGAGGTTTATTATTGTGTAGTGCAGGGTTGCAGCGTGAGGTTTATTAGTGTGTACTGCAGGGGGTGCAGCGTGAGGTTTATTAGTGTGCAGCGTGAGGTTTATTAGTGTGCAGTACAGGGGGTGCAGCGTGAGGTTTATTAGTGTGTAGTACAGGGGGTGCCGCGTGAGGTTTATTAGTGTGTAGTGCAGGGGGTGCAGCGTGAGGTTTATTCGTGTGCAGTACAGGGGGTGCAGCGTGAGGTTTATTAGTGTGCAGTACAGGGGGTGCAGCGTGAGGTTTATTAGTGTGTAGTACAGGGGGTGCAGCGTGAGGTTTATTAGTGTGTAGTGCAGGGGGTGCAGCGTGAGGTTTATTAGTGTGTAGTGCAGGGGGTGCAGCGTGAGGTTTATTAGTGTGTACTGCAGGGGGTGCAGTGTGAGGTTTATTAGTGTGCAGTACAGGGGGTGCAGCGTAAGAATTATTAGTGTACAGGGGGTGCAGCATGAGGTTTATTAGTGTGCAGTACAGGGGGTGCAGCGTAAGAATTATTAGTGTGCAGCGTGAGGGTTATTAGTGTGCAGTACAGGGGGTGCAGCGTGAGGTTTATTAGTGTGCAGTACAGGGGGTGCAGCATGAGGTTTATTAGTGTGCAGTACAGGGGGTGCAGCGTAAGAATTATTAGTGTGCAGATCAGGGGTGCAGCGTGAGGTTTATTAGTGTGCAGTAAAGGGGGTGCAGCGTGAGATTTATTAGTGTTTAGTACAGAGGGGGCAGCGTGAGGTTTATTAGTGTGCAGTGCAGGGGGTGCAGCGTGAGGTTTATTAGTGTGCAGTACAGGGGGTGCAGCGTTAGGTTTATTAGTGTGCAGTACAGGGGGTGCAGCGTGAGGTTTATTAGTGTGCAGTGCAGAGGGTGCAGCGTGAGGTTTATTAGTGTGCAGTACAGGGGGTGCAGCGTAACATTTATTAGTGTTTAGTACAAGGGGTGCAGCGTGAGGTCTATTAGTGTGCAGTGCAGGGGGTGCAGCGTGAGGTTTATTAGTGTGCAGTACAGGGGGTGCAGCGTGAGGTTTATTAGTGTGCAGTACAGGGGGTGCAGCGTGAGGTTTATTAGTGTGCAGTGCAGGGGGTGCAGCATGAGGTTTATTGGTGTGCAATACAGGGGGTGCAGCGTGAGGTTTATTAGTGTGCAGTACAGGGGGTGCAGCATGAGGTTATTAGTGTGCAGTGCAGGGGGTGCAGCGTGAGGTTTATTAGTGTGCAGTACAGGGGGTGCAGCATGAGGTTTATTAGTGTGCAGTACAGGGGGTGCAGCGTGAGGTTTATTAGTGTGCAGTACAGGGGGTGCAGCGTGAGGTTTAATAATGTGTAGTGCAGGGGGGGGCAGAGTGAGGTTTATTATTGTGCAGCACAGGGAGTGCAGCATGAGGTTTAATAGTGTGTAGTGCAGGGGTGCAGCGTGAGGTTTATTAGTGTGTACTGCAGGGGGTGCAGCGTGAGGTTTATTAGTGTGCAGTACAGGGGGTGCAGCGTGAGGTTTATTAGTGTGCAGTACAGGAGGTGCAGCGTGAGGTTTATTAGTGTGTAGTACAGGGGGTGCAGCATGAGGTTTATTAGTGTGCAGTACAGGGGGTGCAGCATGAGGTTTATTAGTGTGCAGTACAGGGGGTGCAGCATGAGGTTTATTAGTGTGTAGTACAGGGGGTGCAGCGTGAGGTTTATTAGTGTGTAGTGCAGGGGGTGCAGCGTGAGGTTTATTAGTGTGCAATACAGTGGGTGCAGTGTGAGGTTTATTAGTGTGCAGTACAGGGGGTGCAGCGTAAGGATTATTAGTGTGCAGGGGGTGCAGCATGAGGTTTATTAGTGTGCAGTACAGGGCGTGCAGCGTAAGAATTGTTAGTGTGCAGCGTGAGGGTTATTAGTGTGCAGTACAGGGGGTGCAGCGTGAGGTTTATTAGTGTGCAGTACAGGGGGTGCAGCATTAGGTTTATTAGTGTGCAGTACAGGGGGTGCAGCGTAAGAATTATTAGTGTGCAGATCGGGGTGCAGCGTGAGGTTTATTAGTGTGCAGTACAGGGGGTGCAGCGTGAGGATTATTAGTGTGCAGTACAGGGGGTGCAGCGTAAGATTTATTAGTGTTTAGTACAAGGGGTGCAGCGTGAGGTTTATTAGTGTGCAGTGCAGGGGGTGCAGCGTGAGGTTTATTAGTGTGCAGTACAGGGGGTGCAGCATTAGGTTTATTAGTGTGCAGTACAGGGGGTGCAGCGTAAGAATTATTAGTGTGCAGATCGGGGTGCAGCGTGAGGTTTATTAGTGTGCAGTACGGGGGGTGCAGCGTGAGGATTATTAGTGTGCAGTACAGGGGGTGCAGCGTAAGATTTATTAGTGTTTAGTACAAGGGGTGCAGCGTGAGGTTTATTAGTGTGCAGTGCAGGGGGTGCAGCGTGAGGTTTATTAGTGTGCAGTACAGGGGATGCAGCGTGAGGTTTATTAGTATGCAGTACAGGGGGTGCAGCGTGAGGTTTATTAGTGTGCAGTACAGGGGGTGCAGCGTGAGGTTTATTAGTGTACAGTACAGGGGGTGCAGCGTGAGGTTTATTAGTGTGCAGTGCAGGGGGTGCAGCATGAGGTTTATTAGTGTGCAGTACAGGGGGTGCAGCGTGAGGTTTATTAGTGTGCAGTACAGGGGGTGCAGCATGAGGTTATTAGTGTGCAGTGCAGGGGGTGCAGCGTGAGGTTTATTAGTGTGCAGTGCAGGGGGTGCAGCATGAGGTTTATTAGTATGCAGTACAGGGGGTGCAGCGTGAGGTTTATTAGTGTGCAGTACAGGGGGTGCAGTGTGAGGTTTATTAGTGTGTATTGCAGGGGGTGAGGCGTGAGGTTTATTCGTGTGCAGTACAGGGGGTGCAGCATGAGGTTTATTAGTGTGCAGTACAGGGGGTGCAGCATGAGGTTTATTAGTGTGCAGTGCAGGGGGTGCAGCATGAGGTTTATTAGTGTGCAGTACAAGGGGTGCAGCGTGAGATTTATTAGTGTTTAGTACAGGGGGTGCAGCGTGAGGTTTATTAGTGTGCAGTGCAGGGGGTGCTGCGTGAGGTTTATTAGTGTGCAGTACAGGGGGTGCAGCGTGAGGTTTATTAGTGTGCAGTACAGGGGGTGCAGCGTGAGGTTTATTAGTGTGCAGTACAGGGGGTGCAGCGTGAGATTTATTAGTGTTTAGTACAGGGGGTGCAGCGTGAGGTTTATTAGTGTGCAGTGCAGGGGGTGCCGCGTGAGGTTTATTAGTGTGCAGTACAGGGGGTGCAGCGTGAGGTTTATTGGTATGCAGTACAGGGGGTGCAGCGTGAGGTTTATTAGTGTGCAGTACAGGGGGTGCAGCGTGAGGTTTATTAGTGTGCAGTACAGGGGGTGCAGCGTGAGGTTTATTAGTGTGCAGTGCAGGGTGTGCAGCATGAGGTTTATTAGTGTGCAGTACAGGGGGTGCAGCATGAGGTTTATTAGTGTGCAGTACAGGGGATGCAGCATGAGGTTATTAGTGTGCAGTGCAGGGGGTGCAGCGTGAGGTTTATTAGTGTGCCGTGCAGGGGGTGCAGCGTGAGGATTATTAGTGTGCAGTACAGGGGGTGCAGCGTGAGGTTTATTAGTGTGCAGTACAGGGGGCGCAGCGTGAGGTTTATTAGTGTGCAGTGCAGGGTGTGCAGCATGAGGTTTATTAGTGTGCAGTACAGGGGGTGCAGCATGAGGTTTATTAGTGTGCAGTACAGGGGATGCAGCATGAGGTTATTAGTGTGCAGTGCAGGGGGTGCAGCGTGAGGTTTATTAGTTTGCAGTGCAGGGGGTGCAGCATGAGGTTTATTAGTGTGCAGTACAGGGGGTGCAGCGTGAGGTTTATTAGTGTGCAGTACAGGGGGTGCAGCGTGAGGTTTATTATTGTGCAGTGCAGGGGGTGCAGCGTGAGGTTTATTAGTGTGCAGTACAGGGGGTGCAGCATGAGATTTATTAGTGTGCAGTACAGGGGGTGCAGCATGAGGTTTATTAGTGTGCAGTGCAGGGGGTGCAGCATGATGTTTATTAGTGTGCAGTACAGGGGGTGCAGCATGAGATTTATTAGTGTTTAGTACAGGGGGTGCAGCGTGAGGTTTATTAGTGTGCAGTGCAGGGGGTGCAGCGTGAGGTTTATTACTGTGCAGTACAGGGGGTGCAGCGTGAGGTTTATTAGTATGCAGTACAGGGGGTGCAGCGTGAAGTTTATTAGTGTTTAGTACAGGGGGTGCAGCGTGAGAATTATTAGTGTGTAGTACAGGGGGTGCAGCGTGAGGTTTATTAGTGTGCAGTACAGGGAGTGCAGCATAAGGTTTATTAGTGTGCAGTACAGGGGGTGTAGTGTGAGGTTTATTAGTGGGCAGTACAGGGAGTGCAGCGTAAGGTTTATTAGTGGGCAGTACAGGGAGTGCAGTGTGAGGTTTATTAGTGGGCAGTACAGGGGGTGCAGCATGAGATTTATTAGTGGGCAGTACAGGGGGTGCAGCGTGAGGTTTATTAGTGTTTAGTACAGGGGGTGCAGCGTGAGAATTATTAGTGTGTAGTACAGGTGGTGCAGCGTGAGGTTTAGTAGTGGGCAGTACAGGGAGTGCAGTGTGAGCTTTATTAGTGGGCAGTGCAGGGGGTGCAGCATGAGGTTTATTAGTGTGCAGTACAGGAAGGCCGGTGTGAGGTTTATTAGTATGTAGTGCAGGGGGTGCAGCGTGAGGTTTATTAGTGTGCAGTGCAGGAGGTGCAGCGTGAGGTTTATTAGTGTGCAGTACAGGGGGTGCAGCATGAGGTTTATTAGTGTGCAGTACAGGAGGTGCAGCATGAGGTTTATTAGTGTGTAGTACAGAGGGTGCAGCGTGAGGTTTATTAGTGTGCAGTACAGGGGGTGCAGCGTGAGGTTTTTTAGTGTGCAGTGCAGGGGGTGCAGCGTGAGGTTTATTAGTGTGCAGTACAGGGGGTGCAGCATGAGGTTTATTAGTGTGCAGTACAGGGGGTGCAGCATGAGGTTTATTAGTGTGCAGTACAGGGGGTGCAGCGTGAGGTTTATTAGGTGCAGTGCAGGGGGTGCAGCATGAGGTTTATTAGTGCGCAGTACAGGGGGTGCAGCGTGAGGTTTATTAGTTTGCAGTACAGGGGGTGCAGCGTGAGGTTTATTAGTGTACAGTACAGGGGGTGCAGCGTGAGGGTTATTAGTGTGCAGTACAGGGGGTGCAGCATGAGGAGTTTTATTAGTGTGCAGTACAGGGAGTGCAGCACGAGGTTTATTAGTGTGCAGTACAGGGTGTGCAGCATGAGGTTTATTAGTGTGCAGTACAGGGGGTGCAGCATGAGGTATATTAGTGTGCAGTACAGGGAGTGCAGCGTGAGGTTTATTAGTGTGTATTGCAGGGGGTGCAGCATGAGGTTTATTAGTGTGTAGTACAGGGGGTGCAGCATGAGGTTTATTAGTGTGTAGTACAGGGGGTGCAGCGTGAGGTTTATTAGTGTGTATTAAAGAGGGTGCAGCGTGAGGTTTATTAGTGTGCTGTATAGGGGATTTGGCGTGAAGTTTATTAGTATGTAGTGCAGGAGGTGCAGCGTGAGACTTATGAATGTTTAGTACAGGGGGTGCCGGTATTACAACGTTTAAATTATGTCTCTAGTACAATGTATGGCACCAATATTTTATTTGGAAATAAAGGTGTATTTTTTGTGTTTGTTTAGACTGCATCACTACCCTTATTTGCAATAATAACAGTGATATACCCTCATGAGTCCCTTAGGTAACTATTTATGCATTTTTTCAAATATCATTTTCTTTATTACAAGTGGTTTTTTGGGGGGGAACTATGGGAAGGGGAGGGGGAAGGGGTTAATTAATGGGAGATATTATTTTTATTTAATTCCATGTTTGTAGGTGTAATTTTACTTTTTAGCCACTAGATGTCTTCCACTTTTTATCTCTGGTACTGTGTATACCCTGTGTATATCCCTGGTACAGTAAACGGGAAATGGTTAGTGTATGTTTTTAATTTCACAAGTGGTTAAAGTGACACGTGAATTTTAAAATAAAAAACAGATACCTAAGGAGAGGGAAGGCTCTGGGTCCAATAGAGCTTTCCCATTCTCCTGTCAGCCTCCGTGTCCCCCAGAAGGCTCCCCTGTTAGCAGTCTACGACCAAGTGGTCGTGGGCTGGTCTCTTCCGGGTTGGGGAGTCTTCAGCAGTCTTCGGACGTACTAGAGCTTCCGAAGACGTTCCACTCCTAACTGCGCACACGTGAGTGCCCTCTCTGGCCCACTCGCGCGTGCGCAGTACAGTGCCGCCTGTCTTCGGGAGCCTGAGTGCTTACGAAGATTGCCGAAGTCTACCGCGGCGGGAGATTTAAACGGAGCAGCCTGCAGGGGAGCGAGGAGACCGGCAGAAGAAAGGCTCTATAGGACCCAGAGTCTTCCCTCTCAGGTGAGTATCTGTTTATTATTTTAAAACTCACTTCAGGCTCTCTTTAAAGAGACTCTGTATTGAAAAAAAAATGCCCTGGGAGGTACTCACCTTGGGAGGGAGAAGCCTCTGGATCCTATCGAGGCTTCCCCCGTCCTCCTCCGTCCCATAGTGGTTTCGCTGCAACTCACTGAATGCACAGCCGACAATTTATCAGGCTGTGCAATATTTACCTTTCCCTGTTCCAGTGTGGGTGCTGTTGCAGCTCTCCGCCCGGAAATAGCCGATCTCAGCCGAGTCCGCATCTCAGTCGGGTCCACTCTACTGCGCAGGCAGTAGAGCGGACCCGACTGGGATCAGCTATTTCCGAGCCAAGTGCTGCTACTGCGCCTGTGCTGGAGCCGGGAAGGTAAATATTTACATCCCCACCGTTCGGGGAGCTCTATCGCTGCCGCCGTGGAACGGAGGAGGATGGGGGAAGCCTCAATAGGATCCAGAGGCTTCCCCCTCCTGAGGTGAGTACCCCCAGGGGCATTTTTTTCCAACACAGATCCTCTTTAACAGGTTCTGTACCGACGCAGTACGAATCTACTTCCAGCTGGTGGTGCTGCGGCCCTGACTGGACATAGATTTAACGTTGCACTGAATCGCACGTCTCCGCTGATTTTGCCGCTCTGCACTCATCGCACTTCACTCGCTCTGCCGTCTATAAGACGGCAGAGGTCTGTAAGCAGGTCAGGAGCCGCTTTTATTGGCTTTGAAGAGCCAATCACATTGGCTCCCATTGATAGACAGCGTCAGGAGCCAATGAAAGCGGCTCATGACCGTCTGTGAACACCCCTGCCATCATAGACGGCAGAGAGAGGAGCCTGCTGCGATGGGGCAGCGTTGAGAGCAGCCGGTATGTACGGCGATTTGTCAGGAGGTGGCGTTTTTTACATGCCAGCAGTCTCTGGTACGGAAGTGAACAAGTGACACCCATGTTAACCTAGAAATAAAAAACACATATATAAGTAGAGATGGCCCGAACGGTTCGCCGGCAAATTTCGGGGGTTCGCGTTCGCCCACTAATGCAAACTTTATGGCGGTTCGATTCGCTTCCTATACTACATCATTAGGGTCAACTTTGACCCTATACATCACAGTCAGCAGGTACATTGTAGCCAGTCAGGCTACACTCCCTCCTGGAGCCACTTCCCCCTTTATAAAAGGCAGGCACTGTCAGGCATTGGACTCACTCGTGTGCCTGCAGTAATTAGAGAAGGGAAAGCTGCTGCAGACTCTCATAGGGAAAGCTTAGTTAGGCTCTAGTAGGCTTGTTAGCTTGCTCCTTGCTGATTCTTATTGCTAAAAAAGCACCCCTCAACAGCTCTTTTGAGAGCTAATCTTGTTCTTGTGATCCAATTTGTTTTGTGTGTGTGTGTGTGTGTCCCACAGACACTTGTGTTGCATAGACAGTCATATGCATAGTGCCGACTCTGCACACGCCCCTTGCCCAGTGGCGTACTCCCTGCTGGACAGGAAGTAAGTCATGGGATTCTCATGTTTACCCGTTGTATTTCCGTTGTTTAACACTGCCGCCATCATGTTTCATTTTCCTGCGTCGCCCATTGACTTCCACCGCCGCTGCGTCGCAGCGAAAGTCCATTGGTACCGCGCAGTGGCTGACTTTGTGGCGGCTCTGTGGCTGATTGAGCACTTCCACCTCCACGTTGACGCGGTAAGTGTGCTAGGCTCCATTTGCCTTGCATTGTATTTTGCATTACCCTGTGGAAAAAAGTATACTTCCGATGAAGGAGTCCGCACACAGACTTTCAGGAGCAACCAACGTGAAGTTTATTGTCCCATCACATACATGCACAACAAATGTCTGACCTACATAGGTCGACGGGTTGAATGAGCGGAAGCTCGTCCCCGCCTCCTAACACGCATCTCTACCGTGAGTAGTGATGAGGAAACTACGCCCACTGTACGAGCGGACTGGCGGGTTGAATAAGTGGAAGCTTGTCCCCGCCTCCTAACACGCATCACTACCGTGAGTAGTGATGAGGAAACCACGCCCACTGTACAAGCGGACTGGCGGGTTGAATGAGCGGAAGCTCGTCCCCGCTACCTCATACTGACACTTTGCTGTGGGAGCAATCTGGAGCCAACACAGGGCTGACGGACAGGTGTGTAAACATATGCAATGTTTGATGGGACTGAATTTGAATGTGTAACGTTTTTCTGATTGATGTAACCGCCCGGGGGTGGTATATGGGATGTCATTGATGGTATTTATATGTTTGCTGTGCACTGGTAATGTGTATTTGTCTTTCTGCTATCTGCCTTGACAGAGGGGACACTTTGTGGCCCCGAAACGATTGTCGGCCTATGCAGGTCAGACATTTGTTGTGCATGTATGTGGTGGGACAATAAACTTCTCATTGGCTGCTCCTGAAAGTCTGTGTGCGGACTCCTTCATTGGAAGTATACTGTTGAGCAGCCTAGGAGCCCAGCACCAGCATATCCATTGATGTGAGTGCGGTTCTTTTCGAATTCCTGTGGAAAACAGGGTAATGCAACGCACACTTACAGGGCAAGTGTAAGTGGGGCCTGAATGCGCAATTATTTATTGGCAGTGTCACAGGAGCCCTAGTGACTGACCGCACTTAGCCTTCTAAACGGTGCCAGCGCACAGATCGTGCGAACTCTGTTCGCAGTCAATGCGCAGGAACCGTTAAGAATTAGCCGCAGACAACTCAGAAGGGAGCCCGTGAGACACGGGTAATTACAACGTACACACGGTTCCACGGTATCTGCCACCACCACTTGTATGGGCCAGTGGACCCGATTTACTGACTGACTAGTCCTGCGAATAAAACGGTTAAACACACGGTATTCTGTCTAGCCAACAACAAACAAACAGTAGCGTATCTTCAGAGACCCGGGATCAGTTCTGTGTGTGCTGATAAGCAGGGTAGCGGAACAGTAAATGACTTGGAGGAAGTCTTTTATTCACAGCAATATAAATAATTAATATATACAGACAATTATTAAAATCAACAATTATTAAAACAGTAATAGCCAGTATAAAAAATAAAAGAAGGGAGAAAAATACTTAGTTCCTGGAAAGATGTCCTTTTTTGTGGTAAAAATCAGAGTTCTGGGTTTCAATCAAAGTTCAGAGTTCAGACCAGGTGGATGCCAGCATATCCTCAAGCTGGCACCGATGAGTTCAAGATGTTTTCAGGGTGGAGGACACTGAGTTTGGGTCCTCTGCCATTCTTATGCCCCTGATTCAGTAGGAGGGAGTGAGGGCGGGGAGCCACACACCCCCTTAGAAGATGAGATGAGCCCTCCCCTTGTCCTGGGGACCAGAAATCATATCTACCCATATATGGGCTCTATCTCACAGAACCGTACAGGTCAGGGCAGATTTATTAACATTTTCAGGTCTGTCTCGATTTACCCAGCGCCCTGATACCAGACATGAGGGGTGGGACCCCTGTGGTATCATCAGGGCACTTTCAAACTGCCTAACTGGCAGTCCTTACCGCAGAATGTTCTGAAACTTCCTCAGAACCAGCATCGGGACTCATGCTACACTTCCCCCACGTTTGGCGAAGCTGCCATCTCAGGAACCCCAGAAATATGACAGATCTGGGAAGTTATGGATTATGCTATGAGACTCAGGTTATTCAGGATGTGTTCTAGCTGCTAACAGCTGACTTCCCTTTGATCTTTACCAGAGAGCAAGGTGTCAAGACCTCCCGAGGATTCGTAGCCTGCCTGGCTGCACCTAGGTATCCTGATCACCCTTTGGTTAATTAACATCTACATGAGATCAGCTAGGTGTCACCTGGTTCCCAGAACAGAAAGGGGAATTGTGCCTTCCACAGGAATATGTCCAAGCTAATTAACACCTCCCCCCCAGGCTTTCACTTCAGCTAAGACAGATCCCCCAGCTGTTCCTAGGCAGAGGGATACTACACATCAAATCTTGGTTCTATTGATCTAAAGCGCAATCGATGCAGGGAATCAAGTGCGATCGTTCTTTTCTTCACGGGCGGTTCCAGGACGCGCCTGCGGCCCCGCAACCGTCCGTGACAGCCCTCCCCCTTGTCTGCGGCTTAGCCACACATCCGCAAGATGTGTGGCAGCGCCGCTAACCTGGCTGACGGGCCTCGAGTTGCCGGTACGGCGGGAAAACATATTGGAGCCTGTGGCTCGGTTCCCCGGGACCGGTCGCGGTCTGCTACCCGCAGCGTTGACCCGACATGGACCGTTCTGGACAGGGCGTTTGCGCCACTGCAGTCGGACGTGGTGTCTGCCGGGACTGCTGACAACGGGCAGTGGGTTGGTTAGGTCAACAGCCAGCCCACGCAGGGTTCCCCTGCTAAGTGGCTGTGGACCTAGGGGAACCCCGCGAGAATCCCTGGACCTTCCCAGCTCCTGACAGACGGCACATGCCCTGCAGTAGTTTGCTACATCCCTGTTCATCCGGGGCCAATAAAACTGGTTCCGAATACCGGCAAGTGTCTTGCGGACACCCGAGTGCCCTGTCAGAGGATTACCATGTGCGGATTTCAGCACATGTCCCCTGAACGCACTCGGGACCACAAGCCATTTGGTATTCGCGTGGGATCTACCTGTAGGGGGCTGTACAGACTCACTGTACAGTCTCCCACCTTCCCAGTACACCTTGAAAGCGGCCCCGTCTGCGAGGGGCTCAGCGGCTTGCTGCCTGAGCATCTCCAGGCTTGGGTCGCTTTGTAGTGCTGCTGTGAGTACAGCGCTGTCAGTTTCAGCCAACTGGCTCATGTCACACGAGGCCAGCGGCTGAAAGGTCTCATCCCTGCGGTCAGAGGAGGGGGAGGAGGCCGGAACCCCCTCCACCTGTTCTGAGCTCGGGTTCTGAGCAGTGCAGCTGCGCAGTACTGCTAGCACAGGTACACTGTCAGAATGGCACAGACGGACATTACTCAAATCATCATTGCATGCAGTAATGACATTGACAGGTATAGACATTTTTTCATTACAGACAGGTTGTACAGGAAACTCAGGTACAGTTACGGCATCATCACAACAGACAGTCTGTACCTTAAACTCAGGTGCCTTTGAAGCAGGCACTATTGAACCTGGTACCCTTGAACTGGGCACATTCAACCCACCTCCCCCTGGTGCTCCCCCAAGTGTATAAAGTACCTGGTGGTGGGTGGAGAGTCCGTCTCCTTCCGTGAGCGACAAGGCGGTCGTGGCAGGTTCATAGTAGGACACAAGCTTGCCCAAATCAGTCCCCAGCAACACAGGGACTGGGAGATACTTCATAACCCCAACAACCCTTTCGTGGATTCCTCCTACTCCCCAATCCAGCTTCACTCTTGCGTGGGCTATGTGAAAAAGGGTGCCCTCTACTCCAGTAAGGGCAAGGGATCGGCTGGAGCTGATGCTCTCCTTTGGCACAAGGTGTGAGTGAACTAACGTGATGTCAGCTCCGGTGTCTCGAAATCTGGTGACAACTTTGCCGTTCACTCTAACAAGTTGCTGCTGGTCGGTTCGGTCGCGGATTTCCTTTCCGCGGGCAAACAGGACAAAATCTGATGATCCAGGCTGTGGTTCGCTGGCGGGTTGCCTCTGCTGTGGGTGAGGTACAGGTGATGCAGATGATCCAGGTGCTGGTGGTGTCTGTCTCCGCTCCGGACAGTCGAATTTCATGTGTCCGGGCTGGCGGCAGTAGTGACAGGTGACCTCTCCAGGCGCTGCAGCCCTGGGTGCAGAAGCTGTGCTGGGTGGCCTCTGTGGCTGACGGCTCACAGGGGCAGGAGAGTCTGCCGAGGTATTGGGCTGACCTCCTCTCCAGCTGGATGGGACAGTTCTGCGGGTATCAGCCACCCGGGTAGTTGCAAAAGTCTCAGCAAGGTCTGCAGCGACAGTGGCTGAAGCCGGCCTGCGTTCTAGCACAAACTGGCGTACATCAGCAGGGCAAATGTTCAGAAATTGTTCCAGGACTATCAAGTCCTCCAGGACATCGTAAGACCCTTTGGTGAGGCCTCGAGTCCACTGGCGGAGTGTGGTGAGCAAGCTGCTGACCACATCTCGGTATGAATCAGAAGACTTTTTCTGCCAGGCCCTGAACTTTTTCCGATAGGCTTCTGGCGTCAGCTGGTACTTAGTAATGATAGCGTCTTTTATAGCAGCATAATCATTATCCTTCTCCGCAGGCAATTCTGCGAAGGCATCAAGCGCTTTGTAGCGCAGCAAAGGTGTCAGATGTCTGGCCCACTGGTCTTGGGACAGACGATACTGACGGCACGCCTTTTCAAAAGACCGCAAAAACAAGTCAATGTCTGTGTCTTTCTCAATATTAGCAAATTTAAATTTTGCACTTACAGGTGCTGCAGCTCCTTCAGCAGGGAGGCTGGGCGGTGAACTCCGGCTGGCCTGTTGAACCTTTGCCATGTCGAGCTCATGCTGTCGTCTCTCCCGCGCCTCTGCAGATTGGCGCTCCCGTTCTCGCTCAGCGGCATCCCTCTCCGCGTGGCGTACTGCAGCAGCAGCAGCAGCAGATTGGCGCTCCTCACGCATGTACTGCAGGTACTTGTCCAGGTCCGTCTCCATCAGCTGTCGTAATGCCTGCTGCATTATCGGATCAGTACAAACGGACAGTCCAGTACTGGCCAGTTCCGGGCGAGTACTTTCAGAAACTCTGGGATTGGGGTCCATACTGACAGTCTCTGGCGTAACTGTTGCAACAGGGCCCGCAGGATGCTCAACCTCTGTACGCCTAGGATCTTCAGCCTCTGGATCCCCTTGCCTTGAGTCAGATGGGTCAGCGTCTACCTCAGCAGACACATCCAGCTCCTGCAGTTGCTGGGAATCCCATTGAAACAATTCCGTTACCAGGTCCCCTTGTTTCTTGCGGCCGACATCAATGCCTCTCTCTTGGCAAAGATTTTGCAGGTCCGCCAGGCACATTTTCTTGTAGTTCCCGGACATTTCCACGCCAAATAAAATAAAACTTTTGGGGAGGGGTACTGGCTACACAGTCTCTCTGTATATATAAAAAATATATTGCCTTCCAGCTACACCAACGAATTAGTTCGTTTCTCGATAGCGCTAGCGCTATCTTAGATACTTTTCAGTACAACACAGATCCCACCGCTGCCACCACTGTCACAGGAGCCCTAGTGACTGACCGCACTTAGCCTTCTAAACGGTGCCAGCGCACAGATAGTGCGAACTCTAGTCGCAGTCAATGCGCAGGAACCGTTAAGAATTAGCCTCAGACAACTCAGAAGGGAGCCCGTGAGACACGGGTAATTACAACATACACACTATTCCACGGTATCTGCCACCACCACTGGTATGGGCCAGTGGACCCGATTTACTGACTGACTAGTATTGCGAATAAAACGGTTAAACACACGGTATTCTGTCTAGCCAACAACAAACAAACAGTAGCGTATCTTCAGAGACCCCGGATCAGTTCTGTGTGTGCTGATAAGCAGGGTAGCGGAACAGTGAATGACTTGGAGGAAGTCTTTTATTCACAGCAATATAAATAATTAATATATACAGACAATTTTTAAAATCAACAATTATTAAAACAGTAATAGCCAGTATAAAAAATAAAAGAAGGGAGAAAAATACTTAGTTCCTGGAAAGATGTCCTTTTTTGTGAAAAAAATCAGAGTTCTGGGTTTCAATCAAAGTTCAGAGTTCAGACCAGGTGGATGCCAGCATATCCTCAAGCTGGCACCGATGAGTTCAAGATGTTTTCAGGGTGGAGGACACTGAGTTTGGGTCCTCTGCCATTCTTATGCCCCTGATTCAGTAGGAGGGAGTGAGGGCGGGGAGCCACACACCGCCTTAGAAGATGAGATGAGCCCTCCCCTTGTCCTGGGGACCAGAAATCATATCTACCCATATATGGGCTCTATCTCACAGAACCGTACAGGTCAGGGCAGATTTATTAACATTTTCAGGTCTGTCTCGATTTACCCAGCGCCCTGATACCAGACATGAGGGGTGGGACCCCTGTGGTATCATCAGGGCACTTTCAAACTGCCTAACTGGCAGTCCTTACCGCAGAATGTTCTGAAACTTCCTCAGAACCAGCATCGGGACTCATGCTACACTTCCCCCACGTTTGGCGAAGCTGCCATCTCAGGAACCCCAGAAATATGACAGATCTGGGAAGTTATGGATTATGCTATGAGACTCAGGATATTCAGGATGTGTTCTAGCTGCTAACAGCTGACTTCCCTTTGATCTTTACCAGAGAGCAAGGTGTCAAGACCTCCCGAGGATTCGTAGCCTGCCTGGCTGCACCTAGGCATCCTGATCACCCTTTGGTTAATTAACATCTACATGAGATCAGCTAGGTGTCACCTGGTTCCCAGAACAGAAAGGGGAATTGTGCCTTCCACAGGAATATGTCCAAGCTAATTAACACCTCCCCCCAGGCTTTCACTTCAGCTAAGACAGATCCCCCAGCTGTTCCTAGGCAAAGGGATACTACACATCAAATCTTGGTTCTATTGATCTAAAGCGCAATCGATGCAGGGAATCGAGTGCGATCGTTCTTTTCTTCACGGGCGGTTCCAGGACGCGCCTGCGGCCCCGCAACCGTCCGTGACAGGCAGGGTAATGATTTATATACATTTTAATCAATGCTGAATTCATTTTTTATGATCTTAAAATCAGTGTTTCATTCCGCTTCAAACAACTAAAATACATCTCCCCTAGACGTGCTGTATTCTGCCACATCTTGGATTGTAAAACTGGCGACCCACGCATTGATCTTATTTGATTTCCGGCAGACCTGATCACTCTGTTTGAATTGGTCAGGAATATATTGCACAACATGTCCAATTGAACGGAATTCCTATCTATTTTGAACTAAAATCATTTGAATGTGTTGATCGGACAGGATGCACAATTTCCATCAATTGGGGGTGGAGCAGGAGCGGTATCCAATCAATGGGTTTAACTAGTTACTGCATTATGCGCAGTATAATCACGTCCTGGGAAACTTCGCTTGAAGTCCCAGGGACGTGACTATTAGTCTACAGTGGCGGGTGGCCGCTGGGCCGTTAGTGGGGAGATGAATGAATAGGAACGCAGTTCCCATTCATTAATCTAATTCCCCGAGTCAATGACCGCCGGCATCTATTATTGTATCTTCCTGTTGTTACACTGCTACGCACTACTTCCGATTCAAATACCTACGTACGTGAAAATTGGAAATAATGACTGAGGACATCTTGCGGCCAAATAGTAAAATTACATCACAATTCATTTTATTTAATAAACCCCAACATTAGCATTTAAAATTAACTATTTCCCTCCCACACTCTCCCAGTGTACCCAAATTTTGTTTTGAATAGATGAAAAAAAAATTACATAAAAAATAAATACATAAATAGTTACATTAGGGACTGAACTTTTTAATAGCTATCTCAAGAGGGTTTATTTTTTTATTTACATGCTTGTAATTAGTGATGCATGCAAAACTGAAAAAAATGCACCTTTATTATCAAAAAAAATATTGGCGCCATACATGGTACCAGGGAAATATTTTAAACGTTGCAATAACCGGGACAAATGGGCAAATCAAATGTTTGGGTTTTATCCACAGTAGATTGTTTTATTTTAACACTATAATGGCCGAAAACTGAGAAATAATGATTTTCTTTCTATTTTTTTTCCTTATTATTCCCATTAAAATGCATTTAGAGTAAAATAATTCTTAGCATAATGTACCTCCCAAAGAAAGCCTAATTGGTGGCGAAAAAATATCAAATCATTTTGTTGTGATTAGTAGTGATTAAGTTATTGGCGAAAGAAAGGGAGGAGCGCTGACAGGTGAAAAGTGCTCTTGTCCTAAAGGGTAAAAACCCCTCAGTGGTCAAGTGGTTAATGTATGAAATTGCGGTAATATGATATAGCACGTGGTAATATTACAAAGCTGCAAAAGTTTGGGCACCCTTGTTAATTGTCATGATTTTCCTGTATAAATTGTTGGTTGTTACGATAAAAATGTAAATTAAATACATCATATAGGAGACACACAGTGATATTTGAGAAGTGAAATTAAGTTTATTGGATTTACAGAAAGTGTGCAATAATTGTTTAAACAAAATTAGGCAGGTGCAAAAATTTGGGCACCATAAAAAAAATGAAATCAATATTTAGTAGAGCCTCCTTTTGCGAAATTATAGCCTCTAAACGCTCTAAACGCTTCCTGTAGGTTCCAAATGAGAGTCTGGATTCTGGTTAAAGGTATTTTGGACCATTCCTATTTACAAAACATCTCTAGTTCATTCAGGTTTGATGGCTTCTGAGCATGGACAGCTCTCTTATCTCACACCACAGATTTTCAATTATATTCAGGTCTGGGGACAGAGATGGCCATTCCAGAACGTTGTACTTGTTCCTCTGCATGAATGCTTTAGTGGATTTAGGGTCGATGTCTTGTTGAAAGATCCAGCCCCGCTGCAGCTTCAGTTTTGTCACTGATTCCTGGACATTGGTCTCCAGAATCTGCTGATACTGAGTGGAATCCATGCATCCCTCAACTTTGACAAGATTCCCAGCCCCTGCACTGCCCCCCACACCATGATGGAATCACCACTATATTTTACTGTAGGTGGCAGGTGTTTTTCTTGGAATGCTGTGTTCTTTTTCCTCCATGCATAATGCCCCTTGTTATGCCCAAATAACTCAATTTTAGTTTCATCAGTCCAAAGCACCTTATTCCAAATGGCTCTGTTTGTGCTGTGGGCAGAGAAAAGGCTTCCTCTGCATCACTCTCGCATACAGCATCTCCTTGTGTAAAGTGGGCCGATGCACAGTGACTCCGTCTGCAGCAAGATGATGTTGTAGGTCTTTGGTGCTGGTCTGTGGTTTGACTCTGACTGTTCTCACCATTCGGCGCTTCTGTTTATCTGAGATTCTTGGTCTGCCACTTCGAGCCTTAACTGGAATTGAACCTGTGGTCTTCCATTTCCTTAATATGTTCCTAACTGTGGAAACAGAAAGCTGAAATCTCTGAGACAGCTTTCTGTACGCTTCCCCTAAACCATAATGGTGATCAATTTTTGTCTTCAAGTCATTTGAGAGTTGTTTTGAGACCCCCATGTTGCTACTCTTCAGAGAAAATTAAAAGAGGAGGGAAACTTACAATTGACCCCCTTAAATACTCTTTCTCATAATTGGATTCACCTGTGTATGTAGGTCAGGGGTTACTGAGCTCACCAAGCCAATTTGAGTTCCAATTATTAGTTCTAATGGTTTTGGAATCAATAAAATGACAACAGTGCCCAAATGTATGCACCTGCCTAATTTTATAATTAATGCGCACTTTCTGTAAATCCAATAAACTTAATTTCACTTCTCATATATCACTGTGTGTGTCTCCTATATGATATATTTAACTGACATTTTGTATCATAACCAACGATTTATACAGGAAAATCATGACAATTAACAAGGTTGCCCAAACTTTCGCATCCCACACTGTATATGATCGCTGAAACAATTTTTCGCTAGAAATTGGATTGCTAGTGGCCACCTTAACTCAAAGTCACAGGAGGACACATAAACTAGAGAAAGGCCACTGGAAAACCAGCTTTAAAGCAATTGCTCTCTGGATGGCTGTAAGGCTATATTAACAGTATATTCACACGGTGCCACATAACATTCGCTTTGTAATGCAGCTTGCCATTCTGCAATGCACCACCTGCAGCTCAAGTGTACAACATTATAATGGTGTGCGGCATTGTAAAAACGCATGTGTTAACAGTGACGGTGAACGGAGCTGGATTAAGGCCAAATGGGGCCCCAAGCAAAGTAGCAGATTTTGGCCCCCCTCCCTGCCTCCCCCTGCCTCCTATACAATAAAATGCAAGTGTCCCTGTGTCAACTGAATGGTTGAGTGCCAGTTTTTTTTTGTACTATGCATGTGCGCAGTACAGTCAACCGCTGGGACGGGAGGTGGGGCCAGGGAGCAGGGTGGCCGTGTGCGCGCGGTGGGCGGGCGCGCGGCGGTGGTGCGGTATCACTACCTAGAGCCCATTTTTTAAATGGGCTTAGGTAGACTAGTAATGTCATAAAAGAACTAAAGGTTCCTTTGGCTTCTGGCACCCATAGGAATTTCTATGCTCTTATCGAGTAGCTATGTACTCGTAGCAACTTTGAAATCGAAATTTAAAATAGACAGCAGTGACCAGGGCAGGGAGGGGCACTGCTGGGGAGGGAGAGGTCAGTATGGATGCTGATGAGGGAGAGGTCAGTGTGGATGCTGCTGGGGGAGGGGGAGGTCAGTATGGGCACTGCTGGGAAGGGAGAGGTCAGTATGGATGCTGCTGAGGGAGGGAGAGGTCAGTGTGGATGCTGCTGGGGGAGGTCAGTGTGGGCACTGCTGGGGGAGGGGAGAGGTCAGTGTTGGTGCTGCTGGGGGAGGTCAGTGTGGGCACTGCTGGGGGAGGGGAGAGGTCAGTGTGGGTGCTGCTGGGAGAGGTCAGTGTAGATGCTGCTGGGGGAGGGAGAGGTCAGTATGGATGCTGCTGAGGGAGGGAGAGGTAGGTGTGGATGATGCTGGGGGAGGGGGAGGTCAGTATGGACACTGCTGGGGAGGGAGAGGTCAGTATGGATGCTGCTGAGGGAGGGAGAGGTCAGTGTGGATGCTGCTGGGGAAGGTCAGTGTGGGCACTGCTGGGGGAGGGGAGAGGTCAGTGTGGGTGCTGCTGGGGGAGGTCAGTGTGGGCACTGCTGGGGGAGGGGAGAGGTCAGTGTGGGTGCTGCTGGGGGAGGTCAGTGTGGGCACTGCTGGGGGAGGGGAGAGGTCAGTGTGGGTGCTGCTGGGAGAGGTCAGTGGAGATGCTGTTGGGGGAGGGAGAGGTGAGTATGGATGCTGCTGAGGGAGGGAGAGGTCAGTGTGGATGATGCTGGGGGAGGTCAGTATGGACACTGCTGGGGAGGGAGAGGTCAGTATGGATGCTGCTGAGGGAGGGAGAGGTCAATGTGGATGCTGCTGGGGGAAGTCAGTGTGGGCACTGCTGGGGGAGGGGAGAGGTCAGTATGGGTGCTGCTGGGTGAGGGGATAGGTCAGTGTGGACGCTGCTGGGGGAGGGAGAGGTCAGGGTGGACACTGTTGAGGGAGGGAGAGGTCAGTGTGGATACTGCTGGGGTAGGTCAGTGTGGGCACTGCTGGGGGAGGGAGAGGTCAGTATGGGTGCTGCTGGGTGAGGGGAGAGGTCAGTGTGGACGCTGCTGGGGGAGGGGAGAGGTCAGGGTGGACGCTGTTGAGGGAGGGAGAGGTCAGTGTGGATGCTGCTGGGGGAGGTCAGTGTGGGCACTGCTGGGGGAGGGGAGAGGTCAGTGTGGACGCTGCAAAGGGAGGGAGAGGTCAGTGTGGATGCTTCTGGAGGAGGTCAGTGTGGGCACTGCTGGGGAGTGGAGAGGTCAGTGTGGACGCTGCAGAGGGAGGGAGAGGTCAGTGTGGCTGCTGCTGGGGGAGGTCAGTGTGGGCACTGCTGGGGAGGGAGAGGTCAGTATGGATGCTGCTGAGGGAGAAGTCAGTGTGGATGCTGCTAGGGGAGGTCAGTGTGGGCGCTGCTGTGGGAGAGACCAGTGTGGACTCTGCTGGGGGAAGGAGAGGACAGTGTGGGTTGCAGGGGGAGAAGAGAGGTCAGTGTGGGTTGCAGGGGGGTGAGGGAGAGGTCAGTGTGGGTTGCAGGGGGGTGAGGGAGAGGTCAGAGTGGGTTGCAGGGGGAGTGAAGAAGAGATCAGTGTGGGCTGCAGGGGGTTAGAGAGAGGTCAGTGTGGGTTGGGAGGGGGGAGGAGAAGTCCGTGTGGGCTGCAGGGAGAGGGAGAGGTCAGTGTGTGTTGCAGGGGGGTGAGAGAGAGGTCAGTGTGGGTTGCGTGGGGGAGGGAGAGGTCAGTGTGGGTTGGGGGGGGGGGGGGAGGAGAAGTCAGTGTGGGTTGCGGGGAGAGGGAGAGGTCAGTGTGTGTTGCAGGGGGGGGGGGGGTGAGGGAGAGGTCAGTGTGGGTTGGGAGGGGGAAAGGAGAGGTCAGTGTGGGTTGCGGGGAGAGGTCAGTGTGTGTTGCGGGGGGGGGGGGTGAGGGAGAGGTCAGTGTGGGTTGCAGGAGGGGAAGAGAGGTCAGTGTTGGTGCTGGTGGAGGGAGTTGCAAGGTGTCCTGGGAGGCGGAGCTTCCTGTGGGTTGTGGGCGGGGCTTCCAGCGACCATGTGGTGGGGCTTTATTTCATCAATGCCTCTTCTATGGCAGTAGCAGCGGACCCCCCATCCCCTTCAACCTCCCTCTACTTAACTCTGAGCAGCAGCATTCCCGTCTTCTCTCGTGGTCCTCACATCACGAGACTCGAGTCTCTGTGCTCAGCAGCGCCACCTCCAGCTCTTCCTCCCTGGCCGGAACTAAAGATTAATACCCGGGCTGGCCAGGGAGTGTTCTTGCGCCAGCAGCAGACTGGTGAGAAAATATTCCCCCCTCATCTGCCTGCTGGTACTTGGCAATGGAAATCTGTGCGTGTGGGGGAAACTATACTGAAGATTTATAGTTTCAGTAAAGTTAAAAGTTACCCGCTGCCAGGATGGGGCCTCAAGCTGGTGCTTGAGGTCAGGGGCGTACCTAGAAATCCCCGGGCCCTCCTGCAAAAAAAGAAAGAAAAAAAAAGCCCCCCCCCCCCAGAGCCCGCTCAGGGACTTTTGGGGAGCAGGAGGGGTCACAGCATAAGAGGACAGTGTGGCAGATCGGTACGGTGGGGAGGGGGGAAATTTCCCCCCCTCCCTCACCTCGGGCTCTCCTCTCAGCGCTCCCCCTCCTGCAATCATTGGTGGTGTTCGTGGCAGCAGCGGCGGCAGGCTGAAGCTGAACACATTACCTCCTTCTCGCTGGAGGTCTTCCGATCTCTAAGAGCAACTTCCTGTGTAAACCCGACCCCCCTCCCCGCCGCTGTGCCCAATACCCCCTTCCTGCCCGCTACCCCCTCTAGCTCGGCGGCAAGTGTAGGACCGCCCCTGGGGGCAGGGCGCTACTTCTTCTTTTTGCTTGAAGGTTGAGGCACTTAGCCTATTATATATATAGATAGATTATCCATTGTTGACCCAGATCCACTGGAACGCAATGATGTGTCAGCTTGTTAAATATACAGAGCCACACTTAGGCTCTGTTCACATCTAAAATCGAAATCGCTGATGGCCGCCTTTTGCGATTTTGGGAGTGCTTTTTTTCCCCTTCAGGCGCTTACCTGCGCACTACGATTTCGTGTAAAGCGCTTTTCAAAGCGCTTTTGCAGAGCGATTTCTTTTTCTGACCCAGAAAAGAATAAATACAATGTATTTATTCTTAAAAGCGCGAGCGCAATCGCTGAACAAAGCGATTTTGTGAGCGTTTTGCCTTGTTCCTTTACCTTCCATTGTAGCAAAATTGCCCTAAAAATGGTACATGCAACGCTTTGCTGAGCAGATCAGAAATTATCAGATCAGATCAGAAATAAACCGCTCAGATGTGAACACTCTCATAGGAAATCATTGCACAAGCGTTTTTAGGGCAGTTTTGAAAATCGCCGGCACTTAGAAAAAAAGCAAAACACCCTACAAGTGAAAAAGCCCTCAGGGCTTGTTCACAGTACAAGAGCTTTTCTAACCTCTGTGATTTTGAAAGCTCTTGCCAATGTTCATACTGAAGCAATGCATTTTGTAAAAATCCTCCATAGCATTGCATTAGCAAGAGCTTTTAAAAATCACTAAACACTAGTGCTTAACCACATGAGGACCACAGTAGTAAACCCCCTAAAGACCAGGCTGTTTGTTTCATAATTGGCCACTGCAGCTTTAAGGCCAAACTGCAGGGCCACACAACACAGCACACCAGTGATTCCCCTCCCCCCCCTTTTCTCCCCACCAACAGAGCTCTCTGTTCTGATCGCCCAACCCCACCCCCCCCACCCCACCAGCCCCCCCCGTGTTTATTTTTTTTGTAAATCAATATTTATGTTCATGTTTTTTTAGCGATTTTTACTATTTTTGTCTTTTTATGTTTCTCTCTAATCCCCTCCCTCCCCCCAGCCAGCCAATCACGCGATCGGCTGTCATAGGCTTCTGCCTATGAGAGCCGATCGCTCTCTTGTCCCCCAGGGGAACAGCCGTGTCATGCTGATCGCAGCGCTACACTGTGTAAATAGACGGCGAGCACGCCATCTAACAGTCTCCCGAGCGGCAATAGCCGCTTGGAGACTGAAGAGGTGGCGGAGCTTCTCCCCCCAAGAATGGGATCCGCGCGCAGCCTGCGCACGATCTTCTTAAGTAGCCGGCTCCAGGACCTAACACCAATTGGCGTTAGGCGGTCATGGGGCTGCCACCGCGGCCACGCCCATTGGCGTGGAGCAGTCTTAGAGTAGTTAAAAAGCTCTTGTAGTGTGATCAAGCCCTAATCCAACCTGCATACAGACTGTTTCAGACTAGTTGGTCTTCATCAGTGCATGGCATGGATTAATGTGGCTCTAGAAATGATCGGTTTTATCGAACTGCTGTAAAATCAGATCATTTTATTGCATCGTGTGTGGCCACCTTTAAGGAGCCCACTGACGATACAATTTGATGAACGATCGTTCAAGATCGATTCTTCATATGAACGATAGGAAAATATTGTGACGTTTTGTATGTGTGTGTGTTGCTCAGTTAGAGGCGGAAGTCGCAGAGCTAAATAAACATCTCGCAACACTGAGACGCATACACAACATGGAGAAGAGCTTGGATCTCACGATCCAGACACTGGATGGAACCGTTGAAGATGAGGTGGGTGGAGTACAGCCGGACCAAGAAGCAGAGGCAGCCGCTAGTTGGGTCACAGTTAGAAGGGGTAGGGGAAAAAGTGGCAGGGAGGCTAGTCCCGAGTTGTCCCTCACTAATAAGTATGCTTGTTTGCGTAATATTGGGGAGGAGGATTCTGGAGTAGCAATGCTGCAGCAGGGTGTGCTCCTTAGCAACCAAGGGGCAGACTGCTGCAAAGAGAAAGGGAATAGAAATGCAGCTAAGGCTAGACAGGTACTGGTGGTAGGGGATTCAATTATTAGGCGCACAGATAGGGTAATCTGTCGAAGAAACCGTGAATGCCGTACAGTCTGTTGCCTCCCGGGTGCTCGGGTTCGGCATGTAGCGGAAAGAATTGACAGATTACTGGGTGGGGCTGGGGAAGACCCGGCTGTCATGGTACACATTGGCACCAATGACAAAGTTAGTGGGAGATGGTAGGTCCTCAAAAATGATTTTCAGGTACTTGGAGATAAACTTAAAGCAAGGACCTCCAAGGTGGTGTTTTCTGAAATACTGCCAGTGCCACGTGCTACATCTGAGAGACAGAGGGAGCTTAGGGAGTTAAATAAGTGGCTGAGAAATTGGTGTAGGAAGGAAGGGTTTGGGTTCCTGGAGAACTGGGCAGACTTTGCAGTCGGCTACAGGTTCTACAGCAGGGATGGGCTGCACCTTAATGGGGAGGGTGCAGCTGCATTGGGGGAGAAGATGGCTAAATGGTTGGAGGAGATTTTAAACTAGGATCTGGGGGGAGGCGGGAGGATAAAGTCTCAATAAGTAGACAAGATGAGGTAAAAAGACAGTGGGAACCTAACATTATGGGGGGTGGGAGAGGGGGGTGGGGACAGTGTAAAGATTAAGGAGGTTGGTAAAAATTCAAGTAGCCCATTTCATGTAAACAAAATTAGTAAATGTGGTGGTAAAAATATAAAGTGCATGGTAACCAATGCTCGGAGCCTTGCAAATAAAATAGACGAACTAGAGTTCATTCTGAATGACAAAGGCTATGACATTGTGGGAATAACCGAGACATGGATGGATGAAAGCCATGACTGGATAGCTAATTTAAAAGGATACAATGTGTTTAGGAAGGATAGAACAGGGAAAAAAGGTGGAGGGGTTTGTCTCTTTGTTAAGAATTCTTTTACAGCTGTCCTTAATGATGAGATGGAGGAAGATTGCGAAAATGTGGAGTCCGTTTGGGTAAATATTCATGGTGGAAATAAAAGTTGCCAATTGCTTATTGGGGTATGCTAAAGGCCACCTCTTATTAATGAAGCTGCAGAACTGCGATTACTACAGCAGATTGAAAAAGCTGCAAGTAAAAATTAGGTCATAATTATGGGCGACTTCAACTTTCCAGACATTGACTGGAGTATTCAGGCTACCCATTCTGGTAAAAGCAGCAGATTTCTGGCAGCACTACAGGACAATTACTTGACTCAAATGGTAACTGAACCAACTAGGGGGAATGCGTTACTGGCTCTGATCATTTCTAATAGAATCAGAATCAGAATCAGAATCAGAATCAGTTTATTCGCCAAGTGCAACAAATATCGCACCCGGAATTTTTTGTGGAACACACGGCCTAGAAAATTTGTTATACAAACAGATCGAGAAGACAGTACAATCAGATCAAAAAAAAATAATGCGATAGATACAGTATAGTTTAGGGGGCAGAGAGATTACACCAAAACAAACATTTACTAACAGGGTTACAACATGATATGATATAGGCAGCAGTGCAGACTAACGTGTTTTACGAGTGTGGTGTCTCGAGTTCAGCAAGCGGATGGCTTGGGGAAAGAAAGTATTTAAATGTCTGGTGGTCTTGGTGGGGATGGATCTGCAGCGGCGACCCAATGGCAGGCGAACAAAGTAGCGACTGCCGGGGTGAGAGGGGTCGTTCCGTATTTTATTTGCTCTCGACCGCAGTCTGGAGGTGTGTAGGAGGTCCAGAGGTGGAAGGGGTGACCCAATGAATCTCTCTGCGGTATTGATTACTCTCTGAAGCTTGAGTCTGTCACTCGCGGTAGCGCCTGTGTACCAGACGACGATGGAGGAGCAAATAATTGACTCAATGGTGGCTGTATAAAATGTTGTCATCAGTTCCCGCGGCATCCCAAATTTCCTCAGCTGCCTCAGGAAGAACAACCTCTGCTGGGCCTTCTTCTGGACCTTGGAGGTGTTCTCAGCCCACTTTAAGTCCTTGGTGATGGTGGCGCCTAGGAAGCGGACACTCGACTCCCTGGAGACGTTGGTGCCTTTAATGGAGACTGGGTCGAGTGTGGGAGGGCGCCTTCTGAAGTCCACTATCAGTTCAACTGTCTTTGCTGTGTTGAGTACCAGCTGGTTGTCCTTACACCATTTGCAGATGCGTTCAATCTCGTTCCGGTATGCAAGTTCACTGTCCCTGCCAATAAGGCCAAGGATGGTGGTGTCATCTGCGAATTTTATAACCTTGACAGAGTTTTCGGTTGATGTGCACCTGTTTGTGTAAAGAGAAAACAGGATTGGGGACAGTACGCACCCTTGCGGGGCACCTGTGTTTGTGGTTCTCTCCTGTGAGGAGCAGCTGCCAAGCTTCACCAGTTGCGTCCTGTTTGTGAGGAAGTCCTTGATCCAGGAGCACAGAGTGAGGTCGAGGCCAAGTTGTACCAGATTGTCGTATAGGATGTTTGGGCAGATTGTATTGAAGGCCGAGCTGAAGTCAAGGAGGAGGATCCTGGCATAGGTGTCGGGACCATCGAGGTGTTCTATGATGTAAGTCAGAGCAATGTTAATGGCGTCCTCGATGGACCTGTTTGCCCTGTATGCAAATTGAAGTGGGTCCAGGAGGGGGTCAGTGAATCGCTTAAGGTGAGAGAGGACCAGTCTTTCCAGGATCTTCATGATGGTGGGAGTAAGGGCTACGGGCCTGTGGTTGTTAGGATCAGAGATCCCCGGCTTCTTGGGTACCGGGATGATTGTGGATTTTTTAAAGCAGGCAGGTACTTTGCCCTCCGTCAGTGATTTGCTGAAAAGAGAGGAGAGGACAGGAGCGAGCTCGGTTGCGCAGGTTCTCAGGCACATTGATGATACGCCGTCCGGGCCCGAGGCCTTCCTGGGGTTGAGCCGCCGGAGGTGTTTCAGGACGTCAGCTTCCAGGACTGTTACCGGAGCTGAGGTTGGTGACCCCATGGGTGGGGTTTCTAGTGTTCCGAGTGCGGAGGGTTCCTTCTCGAATCTGCAATAGAACTCGTTGAGTTTCTCAGCAAGGTCTGTGCTAGGTGGTGCGTGCTGAGGGGGAGGTTTTAGGTTTGTGGCTGCCCTTAGGCCTCCCCAGACTTCGCGTGGATTGTTAGACTGGAGACTCAGGCGCAGCTTGTCCGAGTAGTTCCTCCTCGCTATCTTGAGTTCACGGTTTAGGGCGTTCCTGGCCTCTCTGAACTCCTCAGGGGTGCCAGATTTGTGAGCTACCGCCTTAATAGACCAGATAATGTATCAAATGTGCAGGTTCAAGAACATTTGGGAAATAGTGATCACAACATGATAACGTTTGATCTCGTGACTGATAAGCCACGGGGCAGCGGGACCACTAAAACTATGAATTTTAGAAAAGCAAACTTCAATCAAATTAGGCAGGCACTAAGTTTGGTGAACTGGGATAATGTACTACAAGGGGAAGACACTGAAGGGAAATGGCAAGCCTTTCAACTTATACTCAATCAATATTGTAGTATGTATATCCCATATGGAAACAAAATATCTAGGAATAAAAAAGGCCTCTATGGATGAATAGAAAGGTTAAAGATAAAATGAAGAGGAAAAAGAATGCCTATAAGGTCTTAAAACAGGAGGGGACCAAGGCTGCACCAAGCAATTATAAGGAGTGCAATAAAAATTGTAAAAAAGAAATTAGGCAGGCAAAGATTGAAGCTGAAAAACAAATCGCTAGGGATATCAAATCTAACCCCAAAAAGTTTTACAAGTACATTAACTCTAAAAAAAAGAAAGGTTGACTGTATAAGACTCCTAAAGGATGAGGGTGGGAACTCAATGGTGGATGACCAAGGTAAGGCAGAGTTATTAAATGCTTTCTTTGCTTCTGTCTTCACAAAAGAAACAGCACTGTTGAAAATTACACAGGCGGAAGAGTCTCAATCTTCTAACTGTAATATTAAATACTTAATGTAGGAAGAAGTGAAGGCAAGACTAAATAAATTAAAAATAGACAAGGCACCTGGCCCGGATGGCATGCATCTTTGGGTCCTAAGGGAAGTAAGTTCAGTTATAGATAAACCCCTTTATCTTATCTTTTGTGACTCTCTTTCAACTGGCGGAGTCCCAGTGGATTGGCGTACAGCCCACGTTTTCCCATTATTTAAGAAGGGCAAAAAATCAGTTCCGGGAAATTATAGACCTGTAAGCTTAACAACATCAGTTGTATGCAAACTATTTGAGGGGTTACTAAGAGATACTATACATGACTTCATACTAGAAAATAATCTTATTTCTCAGCATCAACATGGGTTTACTAAAGACAGGTCCTGTTTGACTAACATGCTCAACTTTTATGAGGTAGTGAATGCTAATATGGATATTGGGAATGCTGTAGATGTGATATACTTAGACTTTGCAAAGGCCTTTGACACTGTTCCCCACAAAAGTCTGGTGCAAAAGTTGAGGATGCAAGGACTGGAGAAGAGTCTGTGTGCATGGATAGGGAACTGGCTAATGGACAGAAAACAAAGAGTTGTGGTCAATGGATCGTACTCAAAATGGGAGACTGTTAGCAGTGGGGTCCCACAGGGGTCTGTTCTAGGTCCAGTGCTCTTCAATTTATTTATTAATGACCTAGTAGATGCAGTAGTGAGCAATGTTGCTATTTTTGCAGATGATACAAAATTGTGCAGAATCATCAACTCTCAGGAAGATAGTGTCATATTGCAACAGTATCTGGATAGGATGGCTTTATGGGCACATACATGGCAGATGAAATTCAATGTTGAAAAATGTAAAGTCATGCATTTTGGACGTACTAATGGTCTAGCACCATACAAAATAAATGTAATACAGTTGGGGAAATCAAACTTGGAGAAGGACTTAGGAGTACTCATCGACAACAAGTTAAATTATCGTACACAATGCCAAGCAGCTGCAGCTAAAGCTAACAAAATTTTGGGATGCATTAAAAGGGAAATAAAAACTCGAGATGCTAGCATAATATTGCCCCTGTTTAACTCTCTAGTAAGGCCACATCTGGAATATGGAATCCAGTTCTGGGCACTACATTACAAAAAAGATGTTGCAGTTTTAGAGCAGGTGCAGAGACGAGCAACAAAATTGATACGTGGGATGGAAGGTCTTACTTATCAAGAAAGGTTAGATAAACTGGGTTTATCTGGTCTAGAGAAAAGATGCCTTAGACGGGATCTAATTAACATGTATAAATACATCAGAGGGCAATATAATAGCTTGGCGGATGAGCTTTTTGTCCCTAGGCCTTCTCAAAGGACTAGAGGACATGATCTGCGCATGGAGGAAAAACGTTTTAGCCATTTATTTACGAAAGGGTTCTTTACAGTAAGAGTGATTAAGATGTGGAATGCATTGCCACAGGAAGTCGTTATGGCAAACTCTATACCTGCATTTAAAGGGGGCTTAGATGCTTTCCTTGCATTGAAATACATCCATGGCTACAATTACTAGGTAATGCCTAATGATGTTGATCCAGGGATTTTATCTGATTGCCATCTGGAGTCGGGAAGGAATTTTTCCCTTTTGGGGCTAATTGGACCATGCCTTGTAAGGGTTTTTTCGCCTTCCTCTGGATCAACAGGGATATGGGAGGGAGCAGGCTGGTGTTGTACTTTATACTGGTTGAACTCGATGGACGTACGTCTTTTTTCAACCAAAATAACTATGTAACTATGTAACTATGTATCACTAAGGCCTCTTTCACAGTGCGACGTTAAAGTGTCACGTTAGATAATGTTTTAACGCAGACTAACGCACAGCAATGCTAAGTCTGTGTGACATTCACAGTGCACACCTTGCATTTGTGTATAACGTGTAGCGTTATTAGAAAGTGCTGCATGCTGTGCGTTATACAAGTTATTAGCTGCGTTAGACTGTTTGCACATGCTCAGTAATGACGTGGAAGCATACTTTTCATTGCCTGTATGCTCTACTGTATGCGACAATAACAGCGCATGCAACTTTTTTGGGGCGTTGCGTTGTAATTTGAGTTGCGACTTTAAAGTTGCATCAAAACGCAACGTCCTACTGTGAAAAAGGGCCTAATGAACAAACATCTTCTAACCAATCCGATCAGATTAACTCAATCCCGTCAATCTGATAGGCAAACGATCGAACAGCAAATTGTACGGTTAGTGGCCAACTTTATACTGAGAATGGCAAAGAAAAGGCAGCATTCCTCTATAATATTTATCTGCAGGATGCAATGCCCTGCTGAATGCAGCACCCTCACTAGTCACTAAACTGACTTATAATCAAGCAAGGTTCTCCCGCTAACTGTTTATAAATGAAGGATTTAAAGCAAGCAGATGTGAGTGAACAGGTCCCATTGGGGAGCCCCCCCCCCCCCCCCCTCCTTTCTCTTAAGGTATTCTGGAAGCCTGTACAGCCTGCAGTATTGTAATGTGTGACCTTACACAACCCATGCCTGCTGCTGCTGGGTGCTGAGTTCTGGCATTGGCACTGCAAGTTCATCTAAAAGCTAATTAAGCAATGCAAAATAAAGCATAAAACATTTGATATGCTTTTTAAAGGCTTCTCATTGTAAATGCAGAAGTGCAAGTGTTATAACCAGGCGCTGTAGTGTGTGGCACTTTGCAGCATTTAAACGGTGTCTGGGTAATGTAATAAGCAATATGCATTTCACTGTATTCTGCTGAATTTAATGACATGGCGGAGAAAAAGAAAAAATGCCCAAAAAAGAAAAGAAAAAGTGCTCAAAAATAAGTCTTTTCCACTAGCGGCGATTGCGATGCTGAGTCGCAAAATCGCAAATCGATAGCGATTTTTAAATTGTTAGGGTTTGCTAAATAACATAGGAGAAATCTCAGAGCGATTTTTACCACAATTTGCACAACAGTGCATTGCATAGCAAAATCGCAATCGCCGAAAAAAATAGCAACTTGCTGAATTGCAGTCCGCGCAAGCGCTAGTGATTGCTAGTGAAAAAGGGCCCTTAAAGGGAACCAGAGAGGAACGGGGGGGGGTGAAAAAAGAAAAAGATTTTATACATACCTGGGGATTCTTCCAGCCCCATAAGCCTGAATCGCTCCCACGCCGCCGTCCTCAGCTTCCTGGATCCGCCGGTACCGGGCCCGTCCCTTCCGGCGGACGCGGCCAATTGTCCGCATCACAGGGGCTCCCTTTATACATGTACGCATGCGGCTGCGCAGTAAGCAGCCACATGCGTATCTGTATGGGGAGAGCACCCTGTGATGCGGAGAATTGGCCGCGTCCGCCGGCCGACTTGCCGACTAGCGGCAATGACGGGACCCGGTGGCGGCTGATCCAGGCAGCAGGGGAGTGCGGCGTGGGAGCGATCCGTGCGTATGGGGCTGGAGGAAGCCCCAGGTATGTATATTGCATCCTTTCTGATTCCCTTTAAAGGGAATCAGAGATGAGTCTTCTTGCCTTATTTTACTTACCCGGTGCTTCCTCCAGCTCCATAAGCCTGGATGTGTCCCTCGCCGTCCTCCTGCGATCACCCGTTCAGCTGCCGTCAACTCCCGGTACGCGGCTCAGTCGGACTCAGTCTGACTCAGAGTGACGTCAGCCAGAGTCTTCTGCGCGTGCGCAGAAGGTCCGCCGCTGACGTCACTTAGCCGCTTACCGGGGCTCATCGCGGCTGAACTGGACATCGCAGGAGGACGGCGAGGGACACATCCATGCTTATGGGGCTGGAGGAAGCCCCAGGCAAGTAAAAAAAAAAGCAAGACTCATCTCTGAGTCCCTTTAACTGTCCCTTTTTCAGAGAGACAGTCCCTCTTTGGGATTAACTGAGACCTCTGTCAGCTGTAACTGGATAGTGTAATGATTAAGGGCTCTGCCACTGGCGACCTGGATTCAAATCTCAGCACTTATTCAGTAGTAGACCTTGGGCAAGACTCCCTAATGTCTCTACTGCCTATAGAGTGCATCCTAGTGATTGCAGCTCAGGCGCTTTGAGTCCGCCAGGAGAAAAGCTAAATATAAATGTTGTCTTGTCTCTGTGTCCCTCTTTCTTCTTCATTTGTGTCAGGAACTTACCTAGTGGCTCATGCTTGCGACCGACTTCTCTGTATGTTGGTGGAGGGGTTGGCGCTTCCAGGTCTGGGTGGTGTGAACAAGCGCACGGCAGCCTTAGCAACCCTCCAGGCGGGAATGCGCACGCTCGCTCCAGGGCTCGCAGTGGACAGGTGCATGTGACCACACACCCGCCCTACTCACTCAGGTGTCGGCAGAGGTAGGGATCTGCTGACTGGGTTGCCAGATGACTGATTGGCTGATTCTGTGTGTGGCCGGCCATGATTGGTGAGTGCATGATATATAAGGCTGCTCTGCCTATTTCTCAGCTGCCGTCAACCTATTTTTGCGATGCCTTGTTATAGCATTAAGTTGCCTTAGGGCTCTTTTTCACTAGCAATCGCAATTACAAATCACAAACGCCAGCGATTGCGATTTTTCATTAATTTTGTTATGCGATTGCGAATCGCATTTGCATTACATTATGCCTCTTAAAAAATCGCTCCAGAAAGTGATTGAGATTTGCAAATCGAATCACTATAGTGGAAAATACTTCTCATGATTTCTATGATAATGTAACAACCCTAGCGATTTAACAATCACTAGCGATTTGCGATTTTGCGATTCAGCTGTGTAGTGGAAAAAGGACCTTAAAGGTTGCTTTTGCGAATTATTGATGATCGTGTATTGACCTTGCTTGTTCTATTGAGCTCTCTGCGGATTGCTGACTGCACCGACTCAGATTGTACTTGACCTTGCTCTTGCCTACTCCTTTGTACTGCAATATTCTTGTCTACTTTGTATGACTGGATTTGATTACGTCTCATGATTAGAGATGGCTCGAACCTCCGAATTTTAGGTTTGCGAACCTTCGCAAAAAGTTTGGTTCGTGCGAACTTCCGCGAACTGCAATAAACTTGAATGGGGAGGCGAACTTGGAAAATTAGAAACATTTATGCTGGCCACAAAAGTGATGGAAAAGATGTTTCAAGGGGTCTAACATCTGAGTTTTTGCATGGATGAGTGGAATACACGCCAAAAGTCCCAGGGAAAAATCTGGATTTGACGCAAAGCAGGGTTTTAAGGGCAGAAATCACATTGCATGCTAAATTGGAGGCCTAAAGTGCTTTACAACATCTTGCATGTGTACATCAATCAGGGAGTGTAATTAGAGTACTGCTGCACACTGACAGACCAAACTCACGGTGTAACGCACCGCACACAGCTGTTTGTGTAGTGACGGCCATGCTGGACTGGTGCGCACCGTGGCGAGAGTGCAGGCCATGGCGGTTTTCAAGCCCATATCGGTCCCAGGCTGAGGTAGCTCAATGACAGAACAACAGTGACTGTCCAGCTGATCGAATTTTGTCTATCCACAATGAAGCAATGACCTTATTATCTTGGATGTGCCAACCCCCCGAGACACTCATATAGCCGTCAGTCATTGCTTCATTGTGATACGCAAGTCCCTTCACCGTGGCAAGGTAACGATCATGAAGGGGAATTGACACATGTACATGCCTTTTTTATTTTGTTGTTGCAGCTGCAATGCAGCCAGAAAAATTAGGCAGGCATGTACATGCACCACAAAAAATATTATAGCGGCCGCTGCTAGCAGGAATCAGGAATCCGCCTGCAGTCCTGGACCCTGTTGGTGGTGGCGGAGAAGGCAGTCACACGGCGTGCAGGCAGAGATGCTGTGTGTGGGGACTGACTAAAGCTAAATACACACGGGGGACAATTGTCCCCCGTTGCAAGGTGTGCACGTGAACAGGGAGCGACGGCTCCCTGCCAGCGACAGCTGTCCACACGTCTCGCCAGAAAGGCAGAGACGCGGCGGAAGCTGTTTTTGAATGGAGCATCCCCCGGCCGGATGCTCCATTCACTTGCGTAGGTCTCCTGTCGCTATCCCGCATACACACGCGGGAGTAGCGACAGTTCCGGCGAGGTTGCGGCGACAGCTGTAGCCGGCGATTGAACATGTCAATCGCCTGGCGACAGCTCCGACGGGCGACGGTTCGGGGCGCGCGCGTAATACACACGGGGGAACTGTCGCCACGTGGTTGCGGCGACGGCCTTCCCCCGTGAGTATGGACCTTAAGCCTTCAGGCAGGCCTGACCGTGCTTTGCAGACCACATGGTCAGATGGACCCTTGACCCAACGCTGTGTGCCAGAGATGACACCACTTGCCTTTCAACATCACGGTACAGTTTGGGTATCACCATTTTTGAGAAGTAATTGCGGCCTGGTATCTTCCACTGAGGTGTGTGGCTTTGCTTTTGTGTGCTGCTTTTCCTCAGGTGGTCATCCCATTGCAGTTTGTGCTTTGTCATCATGTGCCTTCGTAAGGAAGTTATCCCTATGCAGGTCTTGGTCTTTCCACAGCTCAATTTTTGGTGGCAGAGAGTGCAGATGGCATTGCTCTCATCTGAGGCAGACACACAAAAAAATGTCCACACCGCTGAGCCCTGGGGTGATGGCACTTTGGTGGTGGCGGACGACTGAGTGTTAAGTGGAGTGCCAGAATCGGAGCAGGAGGAGGAAGATATATCACGCTTCCGTGCGGAAGCTGAGAAAGATGAGGTGTTCTGTGTTAAATAGTCAACTACGTCCTGACAATCTTGGGGGTTAATGGCACGCGCCTTCTGAACACTGTACTTTGGTCGAGGGCCGCACAAAATCACGACAGCACGACCTCGAACAGACCTACCAGGTGGCCTGCCTCTGCCTGATTTGCCCATATTGGGGGGGATGAAGTGAAAGGTATACACTGACTTGACTAATATAATGTGCAGCTGTCACACAGGTGCAGTTAACAGGTATGCACGGAGTGGTATATTACACAGCGTGCGGTCACACAGGTACTGTGAACAATTATTCAATGACTAGTATTACAAATTTGCAGCTGTCACACACACAGGTACCGTGAACAGGTGCAGTGACACTGCGTGCGCTCAAGTAGGTAGGTGGGTGCACTGAACAACAGGTAGGTATATGCAGTGATGGGTATTACAAAGGTACACCTGTCACACACACACAGGTACCGAACAGTTACAGTAACACTGCGTGCGCTCACGTAGGTAGGTGGGTGCACTGAACAACAGGTAGGTATATGCAGTGATGGGTATTACAAAGGTACACCTGTCACACACACAGGTACAGAACAGGTACAGTGACACTGCGTGCGCTCACATAGGTATGTGTGTGCACTGTGAACAACAGGTAGGTATATGCAGTGATGGCTATTACAAATTTACAGCTGTCACACACACAGGTAGTCACTGAATGTGCTGGGCCTGGCAGTGGCACAGTAGGAATTACCAAGGGGCCAAGGTCCCAGCAGCAGCTGCGACTGACTGACAGGGCTGGATATGCAACAGAAGTGTCTGTGGGACACACACACACACACAAAAAAATAGATCACAAGAACAACATTAGCTCTCAAAAGAGCTGTTGAGGATGAGGAGTGCTTTTTAGCAATAAGTATCAGCAAGAAAGAGCAACCTAACAAGCCTAACTGTAGCCTAACTAAGCTTTCCCTAATGTATCTGCAGCACCTCTCCCTTCTCTAATTACTGCAGCCACACGAGTGAGTGAAATGCCTGATGCTGCCTGCCTTTTATAAAGGGGGGGGGGGGGGGGCTCCAGGAGGGAGTGTAGCCTGATTGGCTACCTTGTCCATGCTGACTGTAATGTAGAGGGTCAAAGTTGACCTTAATGATGTAGTATAGGGGGCGGGTCGAACCGCCATAAAGTTCGCGGTTCACTGCGAACGCGAACCACTGAAGTTTGCGTGAATAAGTTTACTATTATTAGTATTTTTCATTTGTATTGATATAGCGCCAACATCTTCCATAGTGCTGTACATAGTACAAAACAAATATTGGGAAACATAGATACATGAGAAGTAGGGCTGTGGCCAACCAGGGCCGGCCCGTCACTTTTTGCCGCCTGAGGCAAATGTGTCAGAGCTGCTGCCGCCGCCCCCCCCCCCCCCCCCCCGCCCGTGCCTCTTACGATCTGACAGCAGCTTACTAATTACAGGCTGGAGGGGAGCGCAGATCGGGGGACCCAGGCGAGGGAGGGTCCCCCGCTAGGCACAATACCCCCGACCTGCTGCCCGCTACCCCTCCGGCTCGGCGGCCGGCCCCCCCGGGCGGGTGCCGCCCTTTGAAGTTTGCCGCCTGAGGCAAATGTTTCACCCCGCCTCATGAGCGGGCCGGCCCTGTGGCCAACGCTTAGGAATTTTAAAAGACAACTGAAGTGAGAGGGATATGGAGGCTGCCATATTTATTGCCTTTTAAACAATACCAGTTACCTGGATATCCAGCGGATCTTCTGCCTGTCATAGACTAAAACTAGTCCTTGGTAAGAGTACTTGTAAAAGGTACAGGCCGGAACAAAGAACATCTATCAGGTCCTAGGCAATGTAACTGTGGGTGCATGTAAGAATGATGTGCAGGTACTCTGCAGGGGAATGAGGAGATTCTTCCTCTATTACACATTCTTCATGTACAATCTGAACCAGGTTTATGGGTGATAGACAACACCTCTGTGTTCAATGTGCACAACATTCTCAGTGGATTCCCTGCAGCTCTGTGGGGAGTGCATATGTAGAGTATAGTACTACTGTGTAACAAAGTAAACCTGAGACAGATGAAATTAAAGTTTTATACATACCTGGGGCTTCCTCCAGCCCCCTTCAGGCTAATCAGTCCCTTGCTGTCCTCCTCCGCCACCTGGATCTTCTGCTATGGGTCCAGGTACTTGAGCCAGTGCGCATGCACACACTCCGCCGCGGGGAGCGTACTACACCTGCGCAGCACTATTGCACAGGTGCAGAATGCTCCTGGCTGTGGGAGCAGCACACGGCCGGACTGCGCTGACTGGCTGAATTACCTCATAGTCATAGCGGAAGATCCAGGTGGCAGAGGAGGACAGCGAGGGACTCATTGGTCTGGAGGGGGCTGGAGGAAGCCCCAGGTATGTATAAAACTTTTCTTTTCATCCTTCTCAGGTACCCTTTAATTTGTAGTCATCAAACCAAATTTTAACAACATATCAAATTATTTGATTTCATGAGCAAAGGGAGTGCATACATTTGCATAAACCAGCATCAATGCAGAATTATTTCCATCTCATTGACCATCTCTATTAGTGACACGGCCAGTGGCGTAGCTAAGGAGCTGTGGGCCCCGATACAAGTTTTACAATGGGGTCCCCCAAGCACTCTATACATAGCAATTGATACGGTGCACCAAAACCTGCCAATGGCAACTACAGAGTCAGAGGTGCAAGGAAGGGATGGGAAACAGTTTGTTAATGATTACCACTATTCAAAGTATCTATAGAAGTGATTATTATGAGCACAGGACCAATAGAGAGCTAATACTGTAGTTGAGGGAGGGCCCTTCGGGGCCCCTCTGGCCCAAGGGCCCCGATGCGGTCGCTACCGCTGCACCCCCTATTGCTACGCCCCTGGACACAGCTACACATCAGGCTTTATTCTTACAGCATAGGTGTTATTTAGTATTTATAAGATATTCCTGTGTACACGTCATATATACAGTCACAATCAGATATGTATATCTGACTTTAAAAATACGGGGACTGCTTTATTGAAGCAGCACAAGTAACTATTTTTTGATTGGTTTATTTCATGTTTGTGGACTAAGCACAGCTATTACTGTATATATAAATTATTTATAGTGACTATTATCTGAGAAATAGAACATTTTATCATATTTTCTATTTTAATTACAGTTTAAATTCATTAGGAGTCGGAGCATTTTTTTCCAGACTCCGACTCCAGGTACCCAAAAATTGCTCAGACTCCACAGCCCTGATGAGTAGTTCAATGCTCTGTACAATCAGGACATCCAGCAATACAAATACATACATAGTTGGTGTGTGGTCTGAGACATCACCAATACATGTTCATATGATAAAGTACAGGAGAATGAGAAACACTAGGATGTGGTCCCTGCCCTTGTGAACTTACAATCTAGAGGGAAGTGGGTTGGAGACATTAGGGAAGGAGACACAGGGCCAGTAGCTTAGCTTAGAAGCTATGGGCCCCAGTGCAGGTTTTACACTGATCCCCCACAAGCTACCTATACATAACAATTGATATGGAGCACTAAAATCTGCCAAAGACAGCTGCAGTGTCAGAGAGGTGTAAGCTGTTGAATAAGAAAAGTATACCTCCCAACTTTTTGAGATGAGAAAGAGGGACACTTAAAGGGAACCAGAGACGAACGTACTTTAAAAATGAAAAAAGATGTTATACATACCTGGCGCTTCCTCCAGCCCCATAAGCCTGGATCGCTCCCACGCCGCCGTCCTCTGCTGCCTCTATCGCCGGTACCGGGTCCCGTCACTTCCACCGGACGCGGCCAGTTTTCCGCATGCACAGGGGCTCCCTGCGACTCTGTACACATGCGCCTGCGCAGTATGGAGGGAGCGCACTGCGCTTGCGTTGACTGGCTCGTCTGGACGAAATGACGGGACCCGGTACCGGCGGACAGAGGCAGCGGAGAAAGGCAACGTGGGAGCGATCCAGGCTGATGGGGTTGGAGGAAGCCCCGGGTATGTATAAATATGTTATTTTATTCCTCTCTGGTCACCCCTGCTACACCTGATCACAACCCACCACTAGTCTCCCTAGTCACGCATACCATAAAGATTTCAAAAGAAAAATCCATCCTATCCTGGTTCATTTTCCTTCATAGTAACATTTTAAAATTAGTTAATATATTAATTTAAAGGATGGGAATAAAGTTTAGAGTCAATCAAACACATTTTTTAGTAGATAAATATATATATTTACATAGAAAGAGGGACAAAGTCCTGAAAGAGGGATAAATGAAGAGGAAAGAGGGACAGGGCTCCCAAAGAGGGACTGTTCCTCCAAAAGAGGGACAGTTGGGAGCTATGGAAAAGTCTATTAACCTCCTTAGCGGTAACCCCGTGTGTGACACGGGGTAAGCCGCCGGAGGGTGCCGCTCAGGCCCTGCTGGGCCGATTTACATAATTTTTTTTTTGCTGGACGCAGCTAGCACTTTGCTAGCTGCGCCAGCACACCGATTGCCGCCGCCCCGCGCCCGATCGCCGCTATCCGTTGCGGCGCGCCCCCCCCCAGACCCCGTGCGCTGCCTGGCCAATCAGTGCCAGGCAGCGCCGAGGGGTGGATCGGGACTCCCAATGACGTCCCGACGTCGCTGACGCCGGTGACGTCATCCCGCCCCGTCGCCATGGCGACGGGGGAAGCCCTCCAGGAAATCCCGTTCTTTGAACGGGATTTCCTGATCGGAGATCCCCGAAGGCGATCGAAGCGGGCGGGGGGATGCCCGAGCCCTGGGCTCGCTACATGATTTAAAAAAAAAAAAAAACTGCTGCGCTGCCTCCTGGCGGAATTTTTCATACCGCCAGGAGGGTTAATGGTTACAACTAAATACAGTGGAACCTTGCTTTGCAAGCATAATTTGTTCTGGAAACATGCTTGTAATCCAAATCACTCTTTCATCAAAACAAATTTTCCTATAAGAATTAATGGAAACCTAGCCGATTCCACAATCCAAAAACAGTTATAGTAAAAAAGTATGGAATAAAAATGTAAACAAGACTTTAACTATAACTGACAGAATCATTGCCCTCTGTTGGCTCACCTCAACCTTCTTTTATTTTTTTATGTGTGGCTTTACCAAGGAACTTATCCAATGACAGTTACTTTTGAGGATTTCATAGAAATGTGACTTTGCACAGTCTCTACACTCAGATAGTACAATCCTGCAGCGCCAAAGGGAAAAGAACTATCGGCTCATCTGTGATGACATGATGCATGTATACTTTTTTGCTTGTATAGCACAAAATTTCAAAAACGTTTTTGCTTGTACAAGTAGTCCCCGGTTAACGAACGATATAGGGACTGTAGGTTCGTTCTCAACCTGAATCTATTGTTAAGTCGGGACATTGTGCCATCACTGTCCCCTGTACCTCCTCTGTGCCTCCAGTGTCGTCCTCTGTGTCACCTCTGCCCTCTGTACCTGCTTATACAAGTTTAAAAGCCACTTTTTCTTTGAATTTTTTAACCACTTGAGGACCGCCTAACGCCGATAGGCGGCGGCGGGTTTAAGTGGTTATTACAGGGAAACGGCTGCTCGTTCGAGCGGCCTTTCCATGTCAGTTCACGGAGACTGTCTCCGTGAACAGTGTGCGAGCCGCCTCTGATTGGCCAGGGATCGCCGTCATTTGATAGGCTGAAGCCTATCCTACAATGCGCAGGACGGATATCCGTCCTGTGCAGCTCAATGAGGGAGAGGGAGGTAAGGGGAAGGAGGGAGCGTGGAAAACGCTGCGGAGGGGGGCTTTGAAGAGCCCCCCCCCCACTCGGCCACACGGAGCGGCTGCGATCAGACCCCCCCCAGCAGGTCATCCTACTAGTGGGGAAAAAAGGAGGGAAGCCTGATCGCCCTGCCGTGCACACGATCTGCTCTGTGGGCTGGAGAGCCCACGCAGCGCAGATCTGAAAGAACAGTCCCGGCCCTTAAGTGGTTAAAATCGATTTTCTCAAAAACTACAAGTCCAATTTGAAAAAAATGTTTTGACTTGTTCCCATGGAAACACAGAATCCATGCCATTCGTATTGGCGGGTCGTTCATAAGTCGGGGACTACCTGTATTGCAAAGTGCTCTAAAACCAAGTTATTCTCAATCAAAGGTTTTACTGTAAAGCACATTTAGAGGTGATCATTACCAGTTTATCGCCAATAAAGATGTAATAGAGCGGTTGAACGTGGCCCCCTGCTGGGCCCCTCTGCTCCAGGGGCCCCGGTGCGGTCGTTACCCTTGGATCCCCTTTTGCTACACCACTGCACAGGGGCTAGCGATGAAAAGTGTGAAATCAAATCAACCTATGCACAGTACAAGTTGAAGTGAACCTGAAGCTCATGTTTTTTTTGCAGACCTGAATACATATAAATATACAATTTCAGCCTGTTTTCTGCACAGGTTAATAAGTATATTTCTTGGGGTGTTATTGGACTGTGGCCAGCTTGCAGTTGGGTTGGTACACTTGTCATGGTGTAGCGTTTGTGGTTTAAAGCTATAAAGTGATGCATCCAATCAAAAGTCTGAGTATGGTTCACATCTTTTCACTTACCTGCCCCCCCCCCCCCCCCCCCCGCTTCTCAGAGCATCAACTGCTCTAAGATATTTAGTGACCATGACAGCTCAGCTTGCTGTTTCACCAGCAACAGTCTCTAAGGTGATGTCAGCATAGAATTCTATAGGGACTTAGCTTCCTAAGCAAAGGACAACAGCCCAGTACAGCAAGATCTGTGCTGCATCCACGACAATCACACATCAACGAATGAGGAAATACAGCTGAGACCACAAGTAAAGGATCTCTCAGGCTTTAGAAAAGTGGTGGTCAACTCAACAGATATAGAAGACCTCAAGGGTTGTTACTGACATCGACACATCTTGAGTGTCTCTCATTTGGCAGAACAGTCCCTATTTTAGAAGCAAGTTCCTCTGCCTCTCTTTTCCTTCCCAAGTGTCACTCTTTCAGGTCTTATGTTTAGGTCTACATACGTTGTTGTGCTATTTACCTGTTGCAGTTTTAATACTTAACAGGCAACCATTAAATTATTGCCTTGATTATTTTAAGCTAGGCATACACTTAGAGCCAAATGCCGCACAAGGCACACTAGGCATGAGCCTAGCAGTGCCAGTGTGCTGAAAGGCAGCTGTCACAGGTTCACAAACCCACGCCCACAATCCTGGGGCATCGCTGATGTAACCAACCCTGGAGCATACAGAGCTGGATGGGTGGGCTTCCCATTCAGCCTTTCCATGCATCTCTCTTTGCTACAGGGGTAGTGATGTCAGCATGGCTCCATAATAATGAGTGCAGGCATTCCAAGTAGGGTAAGGGGGAGAGACAGCAGCTGGGCTAAGAAGAGAAATGGGGCAACCAGCAGTCTTGCAGTGGGGTTGGGTGTTCAACCTGCGTTCGTGTCAGAATTTGTGGGTTAATGGGTTCGGGGGATGGCGGGGTTTAGGGCACCAGAATTTTTATACCTGTAGGCTCCCATGATGTAAAACCGGCCATGTCAGATACTGTTCTGATCCAGTTCTGAAACATGCCTGAAGAAGAAATTTAAAGTTTCGAAAGCTTGCAGATAAATCTTGTACAGTTAGTTATTAAAGGGGCACCATGGCGAAAAAATGTTTAAACTTCAAAATATGTGCAAACTCTTCCAGAGTAAAATGAGCCATAAATTACTTTTCTCCTATGTTGCTGTTACTTACAGTAGGTAGTAGAAATCTGACAGCGTGGTCATGATGGGTCATGGGCAAACTTAAAAAAAACAAAACACAAAATAAGTAGCGGTGTTATTCACAGAGATTAGGTCCGACCAGATACATATTAGATAAAAATAATCAAGTAGTTACATGCCTCATGATAATTCATCAAGTAGTCAAATGGCAGCAGATTTCCCCAAAAAATGCAGTCAGATTGGCAGCAGATTTCTCGACAAAATGCAATCAGATTCGCTGCAGATTTCCCCACAAAATGCAATCAGATTGGCGTCAGATTTTCTAACCAAATGCAATTAGATTAGCAGCAGATATCCCCACAAAATACAATCATATTGGCGGCAGATATCTCCTCAAAATGCAATTAGATTGTCAGCAGATATCCCCACAAAATGCAAATAGATTGGCGGCAGATTTCCCAACAAAATACAATCAGATTGGTGGCAGATTTGCTGCAGATTTCCCCTCAAAATGCAATCAGATTGGCGGAAGATTTCCCAACAAAATGCAATTAGAGTAGCAGCAGATATCCCCACAAAATACAATCAGATTGGCGGCAGATATCCCCACAAAATGCAATTAGATTGGCAGCAGATATCCCCACAAAAGGCAAATAGATAGGCGGCAGATATCCCCACAAAATGCAATCAGATTGGCAGCAGATTTCCCAACAAAATACAATCAGATTGGTGGCAGATATCCCCACAAAATGCAATTAGATTGGCGGCAGATATCCCCACAAAATGCAATTAGATTGGCGGCAGATTTCCCCGCAAAATACAATCAGATTGGTGGCAGATATGTCCACAAAATGCAATTAGATTGGCAGCAGATATCCCCACAAAATGCAATTAGATTGGTGGCAGATATCACCACAAAATGTAGTTAGATTGGCAGCAGATATCCCCACAAAATTCAATCAGATTGGCGGCAGATTTCCCAACAAAATACAATCAGATTGACGGCAGATATCCCCACAAAATGCAATCAAATTGGCGGCAGATTTCCCAACAAAATACAATTAGATTGGTGGCAAATATCCTCACAAAGGCAGGTCCCCAGTTAGTGGGGGCCCCCATGCTGGAAGGGGGGAAATTGTGCACAGAGCGGCGTGGAGGGGGGGGAAGCCTCCCCCCCTCCCTCACCTAGGGGCCCCCCTTCCTCCCCCTCCCCTCCAGAATTGCAGCCAGAAGCGGCAGCAGTGGGGAATAGCTTACCGGGATCAGATCGATAGCTCTGCGTGCTGGTCTCCGTCGTCTGCACTGCACTGTCTAATCATGCTCTCACAGGAAGTACTGTGAGAGCGTGATTAGACAGCGTCAGTGCAGGAGACCAACCCAGCGGCATGCAGAGCTATCAATCTGATGCCGGTAAGCTATTCCCCGCTGCTGCCGCTGGCTGGCTGCAATTCTGGAGGGGGGAGCGCAGAAGGGGGGCCCCTAGGTGAGGGGGGAGGCTTTCCCCTCCCCGTTGCTCTGTGCACAATTTCCCCCCTTCCTGCGCTGTGCCCCCCTCCTTCTCAGCTCTGGGGCCCCCAGGAGGCAGGGAGGCCGGGGCCCACCAATGAAAAAATTGGTGGTTCGGGGGCTCAGTCCGAGCCTGTCTGCTGCCAATCTATTTGCTTTTTTTGGGGATATCTGCTGTCAATCTAATTACATTTTGTGGGGATATCTGCTGCCAATCTAATTGCATTTTGTGGTGATATTTGCCACCAATCTGATTGTATTTTGTGGGGAAATCTGCCGCCAATCTAATTGCATTTTGTAGGGATATCTGTCGCCAATCTAATTCCATTTTGTGGGGATATCTGCCGCCAATCTGATTGTATTTTGTTGGGAAATCTGCCGCCAATCTGATTGCATTTTGTGGGGATACCTGCCGCCAATCTATTTGCATATTGTGGGGATATCTGCCGCCAATCTAATTGCATTTTGTTAGGATATCTGCAGCCAATCTGATTGTATTTTGTGGGGATAACTGCTGCTAATCTAATTGCATTTTGTTGGGAAATCTGCCGCCAATCTGATTGCATTTTGTGGGGAAATCTGCAGCGAATCTGATTGCATTTTGTAGGGAAATCTGACGCCAATCTGATTGTATTTTGTTGGGAAATCTGCAGCCAATCTGATTGCATTTTGTTGGGATATCTGCCGTCAATCTATTTGCATTTTGTGGGGATATCTGCTGACAATCGAATTGCATTTTGTGGGGATATCTGCCGCCAATCTGATTGTATTTTGTGGGGATATCTGCTGCTAATCTAATTGCATTTTGTTGGGAAATCTGCTGCCAATCTGATTGCATTTTATGGGGAAATCTGCAGCGAATCTGATTGCATTTTGTCGGGAAATATACTGCCAATCTGATTGCATTTTGTCGGGAAGTCTGCTGCCATTTGACTACTTGATTAATTATCATGAGGCATGTAACTAATTGATTATTTTTATCTAATATGTATCTGGTCGGACCTAATCTCTGTGAATAACACCGCTACTTATTTTGTGTGGTTTTTTTTTAAGTCTGCCCATGACCCATCATGACCACGCCCATGTTCCAGTGCATGGTGACACCCATCTATTTTTGCTGTGCTCGCTGCATGTGGACATGTCCTTATTGGAGACTGTCCTCTGAAGTGCTCACAATCTATTCCCTACCATAATCATGCAAAATTTCTAGAGTGCATGTGTATGTGAGCCCAAAATAGGCGGGGGGAATTGGGGGGGGGTTGAAACTTTCTTGGTGGGCCCTTGGTGTCCCAGTTCGTCCCTGCCGCCATCAGTTCACTCCCGGAATTTGCAACTTTAAATTTGCAAAACCACTGCGCTTGCGCGGCCACATCTTCGCTCTCCCTGACATCACTGGGAGCGTACTGCGCAGGTGCAGACCGTACTGATATCAGCGGGAGCGAGGATGCGGCCTTTACAGTCGCAAATTAAACCGGCAGCGGAGACCGGAGCATCGGTGAGTGGTTGCACAGGCACAGGTCCTCAATAAACTAGACTGCATACTCTCCTCAATACACTAGACTGCACACTCTGCCCAGTACACTGGACTTCACACTCTCCTTAATACACTGGACTGCACACTCTCCTTAATACACTGGACTGCACGCTCTCCTCCCTGGCGTTCAATTTTCCCAGGATTTCTGTGCAAAAAGTGATAAAATGTATTTTTAAAACTTTTTTTTTTCCGGTAACTTGCCAAAATGTGTCAAGCAAGGGTCTAGTATACAGTGCAGGAGAGTATCGATGTGTATGCTCATTTATACTGTTCACAGCATGTTTTTATGGACGGATATATCTGTCCATACCGCTAGAGAGGTTTTAATACACTGGACAGCACACTCTCCCCAGTACACTGGACTACTTGCATCAGCTGCTTTGCTTGTGTTTCAGTGTTGGTTCTGGTGGATTACCTGCCCCCATATTTTTTTCTTCAGTTTACACCATGACCTGAATGTATAAGGATCTTCAGATAAGTAGTACAAGTAGCTGCCGAAATAAGTTGGATGTACGGTAATTGCAGCAAGTCGAATGATCTTGTTTGCCTGAGTACTGATGTGATGGCGGCATACTGGATCATAGATTGAATAATGCTTGATTTTACGCTCCCATCTATGCTTAATATAATTTCAGTTTGTTACTGGCATTTGCCATCCATAAGAGTACAAAAAATCAGATGTTTGACCATAAAATGAATGTAAGTGAATGGGGAAGTGAGGCAAATGACCAGTTAGTAAGTCTAAGAAAAAATATGCAGGCGGAGGACATAAATCTTGGAGAAGTTCCAGATAACTTCTGTGTAGGTGGAAGGAAATCGTCTAATAATTGTGGGGAGGAGCTTAGCCGACAAGGCATTATACAGGCAGATCACTTATTTTTTCCAAATGTTGTAACTGTCCCCATATACCAGTAAAGTGCTTTTACACAAGTGGCAAAAGGACAAAATGAAAAACATTAATGAAGGTTTGGGATGTTATGTGTCCATGGCTCCCAGGGGTTGCCAAAAACATGGCTTTACAAAGCTTCATTGCACAGCATCCTCTTCTCCTCCTGTATCATAACTTACTGTTTATTTGTTTTGTGTGGGCAGCATGGTGGTGTAGTGGATAGCACTTTCGCCCTGCAGTGCTGGGCTCCTGGTTCCAATCCCAGCCAGGGCACTCTCTACAAGGTGATGGTGGGTTTCCTTCAGGCACACACCGGTTTCCCCACATTCCAACAACATAAAGTTAATTGGCTTCTCCTAAATTGGCCCTAGATTAAGAGCCAGGACAGGGTCCTCCAGCACCCAAGGTTGGCACACCAAAGTGCGCCCCTCCCATCCCAGCCGTCACTCACTGATTGCTATTAGAGAGCCCCCAACACCTTAATCTCTAGTTATCTGGCTGGCAGAACTGCCATGTATCCTCTTTTCTTATTTCTCTCTGCTTCAAACACAATAGGGGAATGATAGCCGAGTGCGTTGTCCGACACTGCGCCGTGAGGCTGGAGCCTCTCTGCCTCGGCCCGGCACTGCCTAGATTACAATACACTCACTACATGATGGACATATGACTATGGTAGATTGTGAGCCCCTCTGAGGGACAGTTAAGTGACAAGACATGTGTGGGCATGTGTGAGTGTGGCCTGTTTGTGCAGTAGCACAAAGCCAGTAGAAGACTACTCAGGTAGGTAACTTTTTTTAAAAAAAAGTTTTGTTTCCTTACAGGTTTGCTTTAGGCAGTCGCAAGGTACTGTTTAAGGGTCGGTTCACACTTGTTTTAAAACCGTATCTGTGACTTCGGGTTTTTTTTGCCCTTGACAAAAACAGAGCCCTGGATACCAATGTTAAAAATAGTGTAATGGAAAACTGAACGGAGAGTCCGTATTTGCCACATTTTCATGGAGCCCGGATACCCGCGTAGGCAATGAAAGGCAATACAAAAATGGATCTCCCTCTACACAGAGAACTTTTGCACATGAAACAGATGCCAAAGCAGATGGCCTGCTGCCTGCTCCTCCCCTCAGGGTCGTGTTTGCGGACCTCTTTATCCAACAGAAACACACAGGAAGGAGGGACACATTTTTGACATATGTTTAATTGGACTGGACGCTAATGCTGCAACAGCGCAACATTTAGAAAAACGGGTCCGTTCAAAACGCATTCCGGTCTGCAACCTGACACGTGTGGGCTGACCCTCATGCTGGGAAAGCCTGCAGATTGGTATAGAATGCCAGCAGGTCGGGCCAGGGTAAGGGCAACGGGACACCCCATTCAGACAAAACAACTACAGGGAGAACCTTAGCAGTGGTAGATAATGGAGTTGCCATTAGAATTTCAAAAACACTTCTAAGTCTTATTTATTAATGCAGCATTATATCAGCTTATGCATAGTGTGGTGCTGGCCCTAATTACAAGCTTCCATGCATACAAAATTAGTATTAATATTATTTATATAGCACTGACATCTTCTGCAGTGCTGTACATAGTATATAGTCCTGCTGTGCTTGTACACTGACAGCAGGGGCGTAACAGAATCCCCTGCAAGGGATGCAGTTGCAGGGGGCCCCAGAAGCCACAGGGGGCCCCATAGGGGGGATAAGTATCCTTTCCTTGTACTGAGAGACTGACAACTAGGGACATGAGGAGAAAAAAAAACTTTCTACTCTCTGCACATTTGTTCTAAAGACGGCATCTGCTCAGCCACTGATAAGGAATCAAATAAAGTTTTGCAGTCAAAGATTTGTAGACAGTCCCTATTCAGTGTGCAGCAGGGTCTTGTGTACAGTGCCCTGCCCCCAACCTCTGTACCCCTCAACAAGTGCTGTGTACTGTAGAGATGGACAGAGTGAGTGTAAAATGAAGAGGCTGGGAGCACACTTGTCGGTCGGTTTTCTGTATGCATTTTCTGCTTACCAAGCGTGTCTGTATGTGTGAAAACATGCACGTTTTATCACAGAAGCTAATGTAATTGATAGAGATGCCTGCAGTGCTTCGCTGCTGTCTGTTTCTATCTGCTTGGGGAAAACATATTTAAGTGTGCACTAGTCAACTGAATAACATTGGTGCTCAGTTTACCTGTGCAGAAAGTGAAGGGGGGGGGGGGGGGAGGGGTCCCAACCAACATTTCGCTGGGGGGGGCCAGTGATTTCTAGTAATGCCCCTGAGACAGGTTTGTGGCCACTAGGGTATATACACAAAGCTCCCAAGAGGATGTTCAGAGGAAAGCTGCTAGCTAGATTATCAAGAGGCTTCCTCTACTGTATCTAGTTTTATTTGTGTTATTTATTTTCACTTTAAAGGACAACTGAAGAGAGAGGGATATGGAGGCCATATTTGTTTCCTTTTAAGCAATACCAGTTGCCTGGCAGTCCTGCTGATCTTCTACCTGTAATCATTTTAGCGATATTCCTGAAGAAGCATGCAGCAGATCAGGTGCTTCTGACATTATTGTCAGATCTGACAAGATTAACTGCGTGCTAGTTTCTGGTGGGATTCAGACACTACTGCAGCCAAATAGATCAGCACGGCTGCCAGGCAACATTTGTATCGGTATTGGTATTGTTTAAAGGGAAATAAATATGATAGTCTCCGTATTCTTCTCACTTCAGTTTCCTTTAAAGGGATACTGAGCAGGTTGAAAAAAACAGAATCGGTACTTACCTGGGGATTCCTCCAGCCCACTGTAGGATGGGAGGTCCCCCGGCTCCTCTCCCGGTCCCGCTGGCGGCTCCGTTAATTGGCGACTTCCACCTGATGTCGCCACTATGAGTCCTTGCTGCACACCTTAAGTGTCATCACGCCGGCCGCCACGCGTCATCACGCCGGCCGGCATGAACCCCGCATGCACAGGACTCTCATGCCGGCCTGTGTGATGGCGCACAGGGGCCAGCGTAATGACGCGTAACGTGCGCGGCAGGGACTTGTAGTGGCAACATCAGGTGGAAGTCGACAATTAATGTAGCCACCAGCAGGACCGGGAGAGGAGCCAGGAGGACGCCGGGGTATCTGCAGTGGGCTGGAGGAAGCTCCAGGCAAATACCAATTCTATTTTTTTTTAACCTGCTCAGTATCCCTTTAAAGAGGAACTGTCGCGAAAAATCTGAAAATTGAAAACACTTACAAATAAGTATGTTTCTTCCATAGGGGATTCTCAGCAAGACTTTCATTCTTTATAAAGATATTACCTAAAAAGGATTTAAACAATGATGCTAGCCAGCTTCCCTGCTCGCTACACAGTTTTTTGGCAGTTGGACAGAGCAACTGCCATTCACTAAGTGCTTTTGAAAATAAATCCCTGAGAATCCCCCCATGAAGAGATGGACTAGTCCAAAACCTGTCACTTCTGTCAGATTTCTACTACCTACTGTGAGTGACAGCAACATAGGAGAAAAGTAATTTATGGCTCATTTTACTCTGGAAAATAACGTACTTCTTATGTTTGCACATATTTTAAATTTTACAATTTTTCGCCATAGTGCCCCTTTAAAGCCTCATCTACATTGTACCATCAGATCAACCGGTGATTTGATAAGAAATTGCATTGTGTGTAGGCGTCCAAATTGTTTCTGATCAATTTTGCGATAGATTTTGCATTGATAAGTACCCCAAATCTATTGCAAAATCTATCGCAATCCAATCTGGCCGGTTGGAAATGATCTAATAGATCCGTCCATCTCAAAGAAAATTGTACCGTGTAGATGAGGCTTTAGACATTCTAGGCGTCCTTGCAAGGGCTGACCCCACACTGCCTGCGGTAACCTGTGAGTTCAATCACATCTGTGCATTTTCTTGCATCTCATTTGAGAAATGCAAAATTTCCTGCCCACATTATGCTGGTTTTCCTAAGCAGTCTATTTTGTGTGACTATGTACATTTAAATAGCTACAAACACAGGGTAAAATCCGCTCCTAATGCAGTGCACGTATGTTAACATACTATATAGTTATTTTAAGGATCAGGTAATTATCTTACACTGAGCTGACGTGGTAAGGCAACTATAATAATAATGGCTCTTTTCCTTTGTCAGACTTTTCTGTGAATGGCTAACAGGTGGTAGATTAACTACATTAACTACCTGTCAGCTGTGTTGGTCACAGCCCACATTCTGCGAATAGCTAGACAGCTTTTGCATGGGGCTTGGCGCTCGTTCACACTATTCAACACGGGTTACCATGCGTTCTGCCATGCTGAATGGTCGCCTCCAGTCCTAAAGGGGGCAGCAAACCAACCTCCGATGAGATAATGCATTACATTACACTGCAACACATTGCACTAATGGGAATGTCACACATTGATTTCTAGCCAATGTATGATGACCTTGCATGGAAGACACTAAGGCTGGCCATACATGTATGTATTTTTCCAGCCAATTATTTAACTTTGATTGAATCAACTATGGATCTATATTAAGTGACTGACTAAGCATTACCTGGTACTCATACTATGGTGGGTGATCTGGTTTTCTTGTATTCCTGTATTGTCATATTGCTGTATGTCACCCCTAAATATTGTCTGTAACCTTAATTAATGTTCAGCGCTGCGTAATATGTTGGCGCTTTATAAATTCAATAAATAATAATAATAATAATAAAGATAGATCAACTTTTGAACAATTTGGGGCATTTTGTTGATCTTCTGCAAGCAATGTGAATAAACCCTCTGTGCAAGTGGTTGAACTTAATCACAAGATACAATCAACAATAGTAGTGTATGAGCCACACCTTTGATAAATCAGTACATAGAACAAGAAAAGAACAATAGGGTGAGGGTTTCACAGATCCACAATCCACGACAACGGGATTTATAGGCTAGTCTTTGATATCGACTGTTGACAGACTTTTATGATATTTGTTATACCTGATGGCTAATTTTAAGGCTTCTAATTCAAAGTGACGTTTTATAAATCTTGTTGTCTTGGATTGTGGACCTGTGAAACCCTCACCCTATTTTTCTTTTCTATGAACTTAATCACATCCAATTCCAGTGGTCTGAGATGATCTCTGAAGGTTTTTGAAGACCAACGTATGTACTGGTAGATTCACTGCCTTTTCACTTCTAAACGCTCTCCTTTTGCATGTATGTATTTTTTTTGCACATGACCATCTCTCAGAAGTCCATAGAGAATCCCACATGACCCCTGAATAGGGAGGGATTATATCCTTATAAGCTCACCCAATGTTTGTCTTAACTGTGTTTCCCCAAAAATAAGACAGGGGCTTATATTATTTTTTGCTCCAAAAAATAGCAATCTACATTCCTTCTTCAACAAAAAAAAAATCATAATTATTCAAATATCATCATAACACTGTGAACACTGAATTCAAACATCAGCTTCTTTTGACTCCATTCCCATTTTCCATGTACACAAGTAGTCTACATTTGCCAACCTTTATTGTTTTGGGTCTAGAGAGGTCTTTTGAGTGCAATTCTTTTGGGGGTATCTGCTTTCCTTGGTGAAGGGTCTATCTATCCCCGCTGCATTCTATTGCCAATTGATTTCACACCATAGCTGCATGGACAATCATTGCATTGACATTTTTATGAACTGTAACTAGGACTTATTTTTGGAGAAGGGCTTATTTTATTTAAAACATCCTCAAAAATCCTGAAAAAAACATACTAGAGCTAAGTTAAAGTGAACCTCCAGACTAAAATCGACTCAGCAGAACTGAAAAAGCCTGGTGTTTCTTTAACAGTTTCACAGCGCCAGAACTTTGTTTCTCTTACCCAATCCTCATTTTTAGCTGCACAGAAGAAAACTGCCCGGGCTTTTTTTCCCCTGATGCTGTGCAAAGCATGATGGGATTTCTGATGTTGTTGTTCTCGTTCTGCTGTTTTGGTGCAATTTTTTTTTTTTTACATTTTGAATTTGACATTTGAAGCCTAGCGTGTGCAACTGGGAGGGGTGATCAGGACACAGGACAGTTGGAACTGTGTCTCATGCTCCCTGTCACTTCGTTTCAACCAAAAAGATGGCTGCCCCCATGACAAAGATGGCAGCCCCCATGAATCACAAACATTTGCCTATTCTTTTAAAACAGAGCGAGTAAAAAATTATATTACCTATCTATTCTAATTATCATAACTAATGTAACTTAATGACAGTATGTTTGTTTAGGCTGAAGTTCCCCTTTAAAGATAACCTAAAGTAAAAAAAAAATGAGATTAACTCACCTGGGGCTTCCCTCAGCCCCCTGCAGACGATCGGTGCCCTCGCAGCTCCGCTCCGATGGCCCAGGAACCGCCGGCGAACACTTCCGGTTTGGCCGTCACCGGCCGACAGGCATGTGAACGCGAGTGATTGTTCGCGTTCCCAGCCTGTATATCGCCCCCTATGCTGCTATTGCGGCCTCCTGGAAGGAACCGGAAGTGTTCGCCGGCGAGTCCTGGGCCATCGAAGCGGGGCTGCGAGGGCACCGATCGTCTGCAGGGGGATGAGGGAAGCCCCAGGTTAATCTCATTTTTTTTTTTTTACTTTAGGTTCACTTTAAGCCAGTGATCTGCAATCTTGGCTCTCCAGCTGTTAAGGAACTACAAGTCCCACAATGCATTGCAGGGGTCTGACAGCCACAATCATGATTCAAAAATGCATTGTGGGACTTGTAGTTTTTAACAGCTGGAGAGCCAAATTTGCAGATCACTGAGCTAAGCTATTTTTGGGATAGGTCTAATTTTGGGGGAAACGGGATATGTACATCCTTGCCTCACCCTTACAGATCATTTTGGGTGGTTGTTTTGGAGTGATCACTGTACGGCCAGGCAGGGTTACTTTTCCTTATGAATACCCATTTGGGTTATTTTACTAACCATTTTTTTTCACACACTGCACTTAAATTGCTTTCTGTCTCTCTTCAGTTACAGTTCATTTTCTTTAAAGGATACCACAACTGAACGTTTGTGGTTAAAATGAGTGCAGCACTGTATAGGGTGTAATGCGCACATACCTACTGTTCCTCCCGCCCCCCTCCGTCCGCCGCCGTTCATACACTCCGGTGTGCGGTGACTTGTGCTAATTATGTGACTCTCGGTGTAATGGAGCGCACACGCAGCGCAGAGGGGACAGCAGCTTCTGAGCCTCGCGCTGTGCGCCAGCCAGAAGTGAAGGGGGAAGTAAATACTGGAAACACAGAGGGCGCAGTATGTCCGGGGCAGAGGTCAAACAAGTCACCGCACACCGGAGTGTATAGAGTGTGAACGGCAGGAGACGGAGGGGGGCGAGAGGAACAGTAGGTATGTGCGCATTACACCCTATACAGTGCTGCACTCATTTTAACCACAAACGTTCAGTTGTGGTTTCCTTTAAGGTCCAAGGAACTACCTCTACAGATGTTTGGTAAAAGGTTGGTCATAGTGTTCATATGGTGCTTACACAGTACTGTGGCAATTAATTCCAGTCTGTTATAAGTGGTTAAACTGAATGATAGCCCATCAGATGAAACTGAATGATAGCCCATCAGATGCTGTAAATGATGGTATAGACAGTGCTAAAAACAAGTGGTTATCAAATTCTGAACAACCACTTTTCTGTACTACTTCTCTTGGCTCGATGTACAAATTTGGGCTTGGTTCCGGTCCAATCCAGTCCTGTCCTGTCAGTTTTGCATCAGTTTTCTATTAGTTTTACCTGACTGAACCATAAATGTACACCTTTCATGTGTGAACACAGCCATAGAAACACATACAAAACTGATGTCAACTGTCAAAAACTGATAGTACTGGACACCTTTTTATGTGTGAACCAAGCCTGAGGCCCCATTAACACTTACAAAACGCTGGCGATTTTTGCCGGGGTTTTGCAGGAGTGATTTTCCGCGATTTCACACGGAAAAATCAATGAACACTGCGGCGATTTTGTCGCAATCGTGTTTAGCGCTTCTATAGCACTGAAACGCGATCGCCGGGAAATCGCCCAGTGTAGGCGATGCGTTTGTGTTTTTGGCCGTTTTTGAGCAATTTGCGGCGATTAGCGCAAATCGCCCAAGTAAGAACAGGCCCATAGGGTCTCATTACACTAGCGCTTTTAAAAAGCGCTAGCGTTTGAGTGTTTTGTCAAAATCACGGCAAACCGCTCTAGTGTGAATGGGCCCTAAAGGTGGCCGCACACCATACAATTTTTTTCATTTTGATTCGAGCATTCTGATCCAATTTTCCAATTGTTAGGAAGTTTCGATCAGAATCTTCAAGGTACTATAAGTATTTTCGAGATTGCCACAATTTTGGGATACAAGATCGTAAAGTATGAAAAAATTGGTTGGTTAGAACAATCAAGAGAAAAATTAACTGAACATACAATTTTTTCTGGATGAATACAATTTTACAATCCATCACGCACCATACAATTCTTAAAAGTGGCCGGAATTTTTCTACATGGCCAATCTTTAAAAAATTGAAAAAGGTGAAATTTGATTGGATTTCTTGATTGAAAACAAAAAGAAGCTTTCACTTTATCGGGACAACCAAATGTAATGATCAATTTGGTGTAAAATTGGATATTATACTTGTATAGTATGTGGCCACCTTTAGGCTTGTGGGGGGGAAGGCTGTTTAGCAACAGAACCACAGGGTTTCATCTGTCTGTGTGCACTAGCTCCATCTCTAATTAAATTCACTGCTACACACTTGTGGAAGAAAATATGTTTTTATTACTTGAATAAAGCAATGGTTTTTGTGTAATAATTATGAAAGTGGCCAAATATTGTGGATTGGGGCTGATCCTTCCTGAACACTTGAGGTATCTTCCTGTATCTGGAATGCTCATGATAGAGTTTTCTTTACGTTGGGGGCTTGCTTAATAAACTGGCCTAGAGACAGAGCTTAGGAGGGGCTACATGAGTTCTGATACCATCTCTGGTTGTTTGTGATCAGAAGTATTTTAGTCCAGATTTCCATTAGGCGGAACAAGGTCAAGAATGCTTGAAGGTCAATTAGTTGTTAGATGTCCAAATAGGTGGTTTAAATTTTACACTGCTAAGAGTGGGTTTACACTTGAGGGGAGTGCATGCAATTTCCTGACATACACAATTACATTAGATGTGACAGGCCATGTCAATCAAATGGGTTCATTCACATTTAAATGGAAACCTAAAGTGAAAGTAATGTGGCAAGTTTAACTTACCTGGGGCTTCTTCCACTCTTATCCTTCTGGTCCCTCGCCATAGTTCTGCTCTTTTCCATTAAGCAGCTGTCCCCTTAGAAAGCAGCATGCGCAGCACCAGGTCAAAATAGGAAAAAACAGCGACTCACCTAATGAGAGGGAAGGTTTCCTTGCAGGCTCCCCCGTTAGTAGTCTACGACCCATGGGTCATAGACTGCTCTCTTTCGCGTTGGGTGGGCTTTGGGAGTCTTCGGAAGCACTCAGGCTTCCAAAGACAGGCTGCTCTGTGTCATGTCTGCTAGCTGTACAGCTGTTCAAGCACTCGGCTAGCCCGTTCCCTAATCCATGTTCGATTGACTAAATGATTGAACATCTATCTAGGGGCTGGATTCTGCTTTATTAAATCTAACATTGGGGGCTTGTTCACACCTAGGGCGATTTGTGTTTTTATTTTAAGTGATAATCGCCCTAAAAGCGCATGTGCAACGATTCCCTATGAGAGTGTTCACATCTGAGTGGTTCGTTTCCGATTCGCTCAGCAAAGCGCTGCCTGTACGATTTTTAGAGCGTTTTCCCTATAATGGCATGTATAGGGAAATCGTAAAATGCTTGAAAAAGCGCTTGACATAGTGATTTCCCTAGCGCTTTTAAGAATAAATACATTGTATATAAAGGGAACCAGAGACGAACGCATTTTAAAAATGAAAGAAAGATGTTATACATACCTGGGGCTTCCTCCAGCCCCATAAGCCAGGATCGCTCCCACGCCGCCGTCCTCCGCTGCCTCTATCGCCGGTACCGGGTCCCGTCACTTCTGCCGGATGCTGCCAGTTGTACGCATGCGCAGGGGCTCCCTCCGGCTCTGTACGCATGCGCCTGCGCAATACGGAAGGGACGCACTGCGCTTGCATCGACTGACTCGACTGGCCGAAATGACGGGACCCGGTACCAGCGGACAGAGGCAGCGGAGAAAGGCGGCGTGGGAGCGATCCAGGCTGATGGGGCTGGAGGAAGCCCCAGGTATGTATAAATATGTTATTTTATTGTCTCTGGCTCTCTTTAAAGAATAAATACAGTACATTGTATTTATTCTTTTTCAGGTCAAAGAGTTTACCTCCTGACTTGCGTCAGGAAGTTAAAAAACAAATCGCTCTGCAAAAGCAATTTTAAAATCGCTTTATACTAAATCACAGCACGTAGTCGCAGGTAAGCGCCGGGAGGGGGGGAAAAAGCAAAAAATTGAAAATCTATGCCGTCAGCGTTTTCGATTTTAGATGTGAATAAAGCCTTAAGCCCCGTCTACACCATAAAAGATTGCAGCGATCCGGCGGCTCGATTAGCCGCCGGATCGCCTCTTCCGCGTGCCCGCCGCGTCCCCGCTCGCCGCGCGTGCGCCGCATTCGATTCCCCGCTCGTCCCCGCCGGCGCCGCTTATCTTCCGCTCGATTACCTACCATTGTCCCCTCGCGAGGAGCGAGCAGGGAATCGGCGGTGCGGAGATCCGTCCTGTCGGATCTTATCAATCGAGCCGCATCAGCGGCTCGATTGATAAGGAGCATCGCGGCCGCATCTACTCGCGTAGATGCGGCTTATAGCTATGAAAAATGTTTAATAATGTATGCTTAGCTTTATGCTGAGTGGAACCTCCTTCATTAGCTGATGCAAAACAGACTGCTTGGCATCAGCTAATCAATTTCAGAGATTGTCCACTTTCTACACCACTGACTGTCTGTAGTACAGTCTGCAGTCTTCTCAGACAGATTCAGACTGTGCCAGCCTCCACCCAGCCTGAACAATGGGGATGGTGAAGTCTAGATTCTTGACGCTGCCACAGCCACAGACTAAATGTGACCCTCTCTCTCCACAATTGCACTTCTAGTCATGTGATCTAAATTTCAAGACAAGAGTGTGAGCTGCTGCCTGCAGAAACCTCTTTTCACACAAAAGGTTAGATTTGAGCACTTTGATTACTAAGCTATTAGTTGTTTTCTCTAGATCCGTGCTAGGAGATTGTGGTTTTTGTTGTGGCTGAAGCCCCTATTCGAACGCAATCACAAACTGAAGTCTTGCATATACTAAATATCTGTGACAAACAAATTTCCACACTTAAGTCAAACAAAAAAAAAATGAGTTTTACTCACCTGAGGCTTCCAATAGCCCCCTGCAGCTGTCCAGTGCCCTCGCCGTCTCCCTCCGATCCTCCTGGCCCCGCCGGCAGCCACTTCCTGTTTCGGTGACAGGAGCTGACAGGCTGGGGACGCAAGTGATTCTTCGCATTCCCAGAGACATTAGCACCCTCTATGCTGCTATATGGTATATGATATATGCTATAGTAGCATAGATGGCGCTATTGTGGCCAGGAACGCGAAGAATCACTCGCGTCCCCAGCCTGTCAGCTCCTGTCACCGAAACAGGAAGTGGCTGCCGGCGGGGCCAGGAGGATCGGAGGGAGACGGCGAGGGCACCGGACAGCTGCAGGGGGCTATTGGAAGCCCCAGGTGAGTAAAACTAACACACACTAACGTTATTTATCAATAGTGCTGTTCATTTCTCAAACAGCAGACGTTATTGCCCACAGTAACGTTATTTATCAATAGCGCTCTACATAAGCCAAACTGCAGACGTTATTTAACTGCAAAACGGTGAATGGATTTAATGTAACACTGTCAAGGTTAGGGTTAGGCACCACTGGGGGGGGGGGGGTCTTAGGGTTAGGCACCATCAGGGGGGTCTTAGGGTTAGGCACCACCACGGGATCTTAGGGTTAGGCACCACCAGGGGGGTGGTTAGGATTAGGCACCACCAGGGAGGGTCTTAGGGTTAGGCACCTCCAGGGGGTCTTAGGGTTAGGCACCACCAGGGGGGTGGTTAGGGTTAGGCACCACCAGGGAGGGGTTAGGGATAGGTACAGAGAGGGTTCTGTGTGTTAACGCTAAATAACAATAAGGCTTTAACGTTAAATAATAATAAGGCTTTAACGTTAAATAGCGATAAGCGGCAAACGGATTAGCGGCAACACTGTGCGCCATTATTCGCAGGTGCCATTTTCAGATGGATCCATTCTTTCTGCATACTGTAAGCAGAATGCATGCATAGTGAAAAAATAACGCATGCGTTTTTGCCCAAATAAAGCAAAAACTAATTTGAAAATGATTTATCTTTATTTGAAAAATATGAATCTTGAATAAAAAACGCAAACAGAAAAACGCATAAAAACACACAGGGAAAATCACAAACACAGGAAAAAAACACAAAACACAAAAAACGCTCATGGCATAAAACTGATTGTTTCCTGTATGGACATGTGTGACCCTCGCCTCAGCGATTCTGCAGAAGAAAATCCAGGTTTTATCTTCTTTTGCAAGGTATATAGTGATACGTTTCATGTAGGAAGCACAGAGCCGCTGTAATCATATGCTCATTAATAATATTGCTCAGTGAAGGCTTGAACGACTGGCACGGGGGCAGGAAAGCTGTTGCCCCCTTGGGATGCTTTTATTTTTACATAAGGGCTGGTGCCAGGAGAAAGGCAGAGCAGAGTATTTCCCAGCTCTCCCCTTCTCTCTACAGTCCTGAGCGCATGAATAGATAACAAAAGCGTTTGTATGGCCTTGTGTGTTTTCTCTCAGCTCAGCTGCTGACAGAGAATCGTGCAGGTGTGGGAACTGGTGTTCTTGGTTACTCAGGGACTGATTTACTAAGGTTCTTCAAGCCTGGAGAACACCAAAGAACAGGGCGAGGTTTTGTGGATCCAATCTATGGATCCACAAAACCTCGCCTCAAAGTGGACCTAAACTCAGAACTTTCTCTCTGTTCTAAAATAGAAGCAACAGCATTATAATATTTAAAGAAAAATGTTTCTTTGTTACAGCTGATACAAATTCTGCAATAAATCTGCAGTGTGTCTACTTCCTGCTTTAATGGAAGCAGACATAGGGTTAACATACATCCTGTGTTTACAAATTAGCAGCTCTGCAGAGGCAGCCAGCTGACAAAGCTGTGAGATTAAATTACACTGGTGATTAGTCACAGAGTAATTAGACATGCATTTCTCTCTTTCTGTCATGTGCAAGAGTTCAGGTCCATATTAATTTATTTAAAAAATCACTATTAGGTGGAAAAGGTTTGCAATCATTGGCTAAGTTATAATAAATCACAGCACAATATATAAAAATTGGTTATAAAAATAGGGTTGTACAATTGTAATAAATCTAGGTAGTCCTAGAACAAAAGATGTGCATCTATTTCACTTCTTAGGGCTGGAACCCACAGGCAACGTACTGCATGCAGTACTTTGGACGCGGCTGAGCCGCGTTAGACTGCTTGCACATGCTCAGTAATGTTGGGGAGGAGCGGAGAGCGGCCAGGCACATGGCTAATTAATATGCACTGCACGTTATGACGTGCAGTGTTTACTTCCTGGAGCAGCCGCTCTGTGCGGCGATTGGCCGGCGGGACCACGTGATGCCGCATGCGCACAAGAGTGCGCATCACGGCATCACTGACGCCAGAGTGAGCTGCACAACGCGGCTCACTCTGACGTCCACATCCAGCACCACCAGGCGTTGAGTTAGGGGGACGTTATGCGACCTTAACGCCCCCTCTAACGCAACGTCCTGGTGTGAAATTAGCCTTAAATATTATGAGGTTAGAAAGGGGGGGGGGGGGGGTTAGGGGTTAGGCGTCAGGAAGGGCGTTTTAAGGTATGGCGTCAAGAAGGGGGGTTTTAGGGTTAGGCATCAAGAAGGGGGTTTTGGGGTTAGGCGTCAAAAAGGGGGGGGGGGACGGTTCGGGTTAGTAGTCAGGAAGGGTGGTGTGACGATTTAATGCCACAACTCAGATGTCTGATCATTGGTGATCTGCGGAATCACCAATGATGCAGACGCTATACCCGATTATGTGTGATCCGCAGAATCACCAATAATACCAGTATAGCAAGGTCAAGAGCAGAGTAAGTAGTGTTTGGTGCAACCGTAACTTTAATAGTTTTTACAGGACCTTACCATAGGAGTTGGTAAGGTACAATCTGGACACAAACAAGACAGATTAGACATAAGGCTCCTGAGTGGGGCTGGGAAGAACACGGACAGAGAATACGGAGATAGTATAGCTAGTCTCTGCCAGGGATGCCGGCGAGAGACAAGAACCAATCAGACAGATAATCACAGATGATCACCAGATAGCAAACTAATCTTATCACAGGAGCTAGCTTAACTGGCAGCAAGAAGCTACCCCAGGCCTTTCCAGTGGAACAGGAAAGGTGACACAAGGGACTAAGACCGCTTTGGTCAAACCTTTCAGTTTGGGAAGACCTCACCATAGGGGCTGTGAGGTACTATCAGTACACGAAGTGTGCACTAGCGTACAAGCTCCAGCAAGCTGGAGAACAATCCTGGCGAGGCTGAATCTCCAAGGAGTGGGTGATTCAGAATCTAATGCAAGCAAGAGACAACAATACTACAATAACAGATACCCCACAGAGCAGGTAATTACGGCTGCATACAGCCTAGCAGAATTATAAGACATGAGGAGCTGGCGTAGCTATACCTCACCAGTGGCGAGGGCCCACAGGTGAGTAGAATGGTCAGGCAGGCAAGGTTCGGCAACAGAGGGGTACGTATTGGTACAAAATCGTGAGACAGGAGAGTAAACGGTAATCAGGCAGAGGTTCAGCAACAGGTAGACAGATGGGCGAAGGTACAGGATCAGAAGGCAGGATCAGAGTCAGAGGTAATAGCTAAGAGTCATACACAGGAGATCAATACAGTAGTAATATCCTAGTCTAGGTGTGAAATCCTTAGTATCACACCTGGGATCTGGTCTAATAACGAGACCGTAATGACACAGAATCCTGAGCTTGGGAGTGAGGTCCCTGGTCTCGACACCCTGGAACTGATCTAAAGTATAACAGAGCAATCACACAGCAATTCTAAACTTGGGGGTGAGGTCCTTGGTCTCAACCCCCCGAAACTAGTCTAAAGTACAATACAACTATGACACAGAAATCCTAGGCTTGGGGGTGAGGTCCTTGGTCTCAAGCCCCTGGAACTGATCTAAAGCATAACACAACTATGACACAGAAATCCTAGGCTTGGGGGTGAGGTCCTTGGTCTCAACCCCCTGGAACTGATCTAAAGTATAACACAACTATGACACAGAAATCCTAGGCTTGGGGGTGAGGTCCTTGGTCTCAACCCCCTGGAACTGATCTAATGCATAACACAACTTTGACACAGAAATCCTAGGCTTGGGGGTGAGGTCCTTGGTCTCAACCCCCTGGAACTGATCTAAAGCATAACACAACTATGACACAGAAATCCTGGGCTAGGTCTGAGCGCTGACACAGAAGCGTTCACGACAACAGACAGCGCCAGACTGAAGCCCGAAGGCTTAAGAAGCAGAGGAGACCTCACTGGCACGCCCCCTGCAGCCAGCCAATCCAGGGCGCCGTGAGTCTCCTCTGCCGTCAGCTGACCAGCAGGTCAGCTGACGATCCTTCTCCCCGTATAAAGGTCCTGTCTACGCGCGCGCCCGCGCAAGACAGCGACCCGACAGGGAACAGACAGTTCCGTCCCCGGCGTCCTAGACGCCGGAGAGACGGGCAGGGAGCCAGAGGCAGCCGCGGTGGCGATGCAGTCTGCTGCGGCTGCGCTCATTACAGGTGGGTTCTGTGTAAAGAGTAGAGTTAGGTTAAGTTAAGTAAAATATAGTTACGATAATTTACACTATTTACACTTTAACAACAAAGAATTTGTTGATTAAGAATAATTATATTAACAAAAAATGGGTGCCCACTTTTCATCACGCCCCTATTTCATAAATGTGTTAATGCAGCCAGACTTCAGTCAGAATCATGTGATCTGCATGCTTGTTTAGAGTCTAAAAGTATCACAAGCAGGGGATCAACATGACAGCCAGGAAATGTGCGTTGTTTAAAAGGAAATAAAAATGGCAGCCTCCGTGTGCCTTTCACTTCGTTACTATGATTTCTATACAGATGGCTGTAAACAATTGAAACCTAGCAGCAGACAAATTTCAGTACTTCCAGGCCAGGCAGAGGCGTATCTAGAGGGGTGCAGGCATGGCTCTTGCCATGGGCGCCACAGCACCAAGGGCGCCATGCCTGCCACTGTGCTGCACCGCTATGTCTGCCCCTGTGACTCACATTTCATATCAGATTAATTCTCTTATCTGAGGAACATGGGTACTTAATTTATATATGTAGGGTGCACTTTGCTTGTGTTAGAAAAGAGGACAGAGAGGGAATAAGAAGAGATATTTCCGAAAAAGTAACTTCAGCAATATCCCGAGCCAAAAACCACAGGCAACTATAACACATGTACGCGAGAAAGGATGCTGTTTTTAGATGAGAGGGGGGCTCTGACTGTAGGGGGGGGGGGGGGGGGGGCGCAATTTCAGTGTTTGCCATAGGCCCTGTATTACCCAGATACGCCCCTGAGGCCAGGTTTTCTGTTTTACTTAAAGTAAACGTGTATGTAATCTGCCAAAGAAAACCGTTGCATACTTAACTAGGTAGAGGGAATCCTCTGGATAGTAGAAGGAATCCTCCTCTACACCACCGCCGCTGGCTGCTACTCTCTGACAGTTCCCTCCCCTTAGTGAATGAGCAAGGCTGTACTGCACCTACATACAGGGGCGTAGCAATAGGCGGTGCAGAGGTAGCGACCGCATCGGGGCCCTCGGGCCAGAGGGGCCCCAAAGGGCCCCCCCCCCTCGACTACAGTATTAGCTATCTATTGGTCCTGTGCTCATAATAATCACTTCTGTAGATACATTGAATAGTGGTAATCATTAACAAACTGTTCCCCGTCCCCTTCTTGCACCTCTGACACAGTGGTTGTCCTTAGCAGGTTTTGGTGCGCCGTATCAGTTGTTATGTATAGAGTGCTTGGGGGGGCCCCAATGTAAAACTTGCATCGGGGCCCACAGCTCCTTAGCTACGCCACTGCCTACATATGTCGCGCCTAGGCAGGGTGACCAGATGGTTTTGGCTAAAAAAAGGACACAGACATTAAAAAAGTACAAAAAATGACCGAATATATTTTTGAACTCCATGGTTACCATTTGTGAGAAACTTAAAAAACTGAAACTCGAATATTATCATTATGGTAATATTACTTTTTAGACAACTGTGCACTCTGCCTAATTCACTCATGATGCAAAGTCTTGTCTAATATGAATCCCATCGCTGTAGCTGCAAGCTTTGCACTGCCCAATGCAATACAATACTATGCTGAGGTTATATCATGCACTGATGCTGCCCGCAGGCTCCCAAAAGGATCAGTATGCTGTCCATGGGTGCTGTCAACGGGTGCTAACTTCTGGCCCAGTGGCCCCCCAGGATGATTTTTACATTAGGCTTCCTCTAGTACTCTATATATAATTCATATGAAGCACAAAAACCTAACATGGGGTTGATTCACTATAACAAATAACGTGCCTTATCAGAGTTGACATGCCTAATCCCAGCCAGATCAACATCTGCAAGGAGTTTGTATGTTCTCCTCGTGTCTGCGTGGGTTTCCTCCGGGCACTCCGGTTTCCTCCCACATCCCAAAAACATACGGATAAGCTAATTGGCTTCCCTCTAATTTGGCCCTAGACTATGATACATACACCACACGATACATACATATGACTATAGTAGGGACTAGATTGTGAGCCCCTCTGAGGGACAGTTAGTGACAAGACAATATACTCTGTACAACGCCGCGTAATATGTCGGTGCTATATAAATACTTGAATAAATAAAAAATGAATAAATAAATAAGCACGTTAAAGGGGCACTATAGCGAAAACTTGTAAAATTTAAAATATATGTAAAAACATATACAAATAAGAAGTACGTTTTTTCCAGAGTAAAATGAACCAAAAATTACTTTTCTCCTATGTTGCTGTTACTTACAGCAGGTAGTAGAAATCTGACAGAAGTGACAGGTTTTGGACTAGTCCATCTCTTCATGGGGGATGCTCAGGGATTTATTTATTTTCAAAAGCAATTGGTGAATTGCAGTTGCTCTGTCCAACTGCCAATAAAATGTGTAGCGAGCAGGGAAGCTGGCTAGCATCATTGTTTCAATCCTTTTTAGGGAATATCTTTATAAAGAATAAAAGCCTGGCTGAGAATCCCCTATAAAGAGATGGACTAATCCAAAACCTGTCGCTTCTATCAGATTTTTACAACCTACTGTAAGTGACAGCAACATAGGAGAAAAGTAATTTATGGCTCATCTTACTCTGGAAAAAAAACATACTTCTTATTTGTCTATGTTTGCACATATTTTACCTTTTACAGTTTTTTTTGCTAAAGTGCCCCTTTAACTCTGATAAGGCATGTTAACTCTGACAAGGTATGTTAACGCTGATAATCCAAATGAAGAAAAAGAAGAAATGACTCCGGTCACCTTCCGTCCAGTGCTTTTATTGCAAGTGATGGCAGACAATGTTCTGGGTACCGTATCAAAGAGATACCTTCATCTGGTGGTCCTCAGTGGTGGTGGTGCGGTGGAGGTGAAGGAGGTGGAGGACAAGGTATGTTAACGCAGATAAGGCATGTTAACTCTGACAAGGTATGTTAACTCTGATAAGGCATGTTACATCTGATAAGGCACGCTATTTGTTATAGTAAATCAACTCCATGGAAAGCTGAAGTGTCAGGTTTAATCAGGGAGGGGAACAATATGTTAATGATTATCACGATTCGTAGCACATATAGAAGTGATCATTTCCAGAATAGCACCATTGAAAATGTAAAACAGTGGCACAAAGTGAGTTTGCTTGTAGGCCTCTAGTCTATGGGCCCTGGTGTGGTCACTACCTCTGCATCCCTTATTGTTATGCCACTGTTCTGGACTGACAATACTTCTGTGCTAATTTTGTACTTGAGTTTTCAGCATGCCTCCCAATCATCCCGGTTCCGTCAGGACTATCCTGGAACAGGCGGCTCTGTCCCATGTGCCCCTAATAATGGGGGACTGTCGACTGCAAACCCTCCGGCTTGCATAACGCCCAGGAGGGTAAAGGGAAATTTGGCATGATCCGTACTTAAAGAGACTCTGAAGCGAGAATAAATCTCGCTACAGAGCTCATATTTAGCAGGGGTATGTGTGCCCCTGCTAAAACGCCGCTATCCCGCGGCTTAACGGGGGTCCCTAACCCCCCGAAATCCCCTTCGTGCAGCCGGGGATCACTTCCTGATTGAGGCAGGGCTAACCGCCGCAGCCCTGCCCCACGCGCGGCTGTCAGCGCGTATCTCCGCCTCTCCCCCGCCCCTCTCAGTCTTTCTTCACTGAGAGGGGCGGGGGAGAGGCGGCGATGCGCCACTGATAGATGCGCTGTGAGGCAGGGCTGCAGCCGTTAGCCCCGCCTCTAGGAGCAGCAAAATCTACGACCAATTTGGTCGTTGATTTTGCAGGGGGGGGGGGGGTATTTGGGGGTGAAGACCCTTGTTTAGCCGCGGGATAGCGGCGTTTTAGCAGGGGCACACGTGCTCCTGCTAACTATGAGCTCTGAAGCGAGAATTATTCTCGCTTCAGTGTCCCTTTAAGCCGCATCACCCTGGAGGCCAAAATATGTAGTTTGATCATTCAAACCACACTGGTCCTTTCTGTCATCAGTAGTTTTCCTTCATTTTAACATTTGAACATAAGAAATATGTCAATTTAAATTATGTGAATAAAGTTTAGAGACAGTTAAACACATATTTCAGTAGAAAAATACATAAATGTACATCAGTCCTGTGAGAGGGACAAATGAGGAAGAAAGAGGGTCAGAGGGAGTTGGTTCCCAAAGAGGGACTGTCCCTCTGAAATAGTTTTGAGCTGATTGGCTCGTTTCCACTATCGCGAATCTGCATGCGTCCAACGCATGCAGATCCGCACATGTAATACAAGTGGATGGGCCTGTTTCCACTGTAGCGTTGCTGAGGTGCGTTTTTTTCAGCGTGAAAAAAACGCACAAAAGAGCCAACGATTTCGCCTGCGTCGGGAATCCGTGCGAATCGCCGCTAATGTATTTAATAGTAAAAACGCATGCGTTTGTTACATGCGTTTTTACCCGCGATTTCGCGTGCGATTTCGCACCTTTTTCAATTTTATTTAGCCCTGGCAGTGTCATGGTTAATTTCGCATGGCACCCTGCCATGCGAAATCGCAGGCGAAATCGCGGGTAAAAACGCATGTGGAAACGCATCCGCATGCGTTTTTACAAGCGTCGGAATGCGGCCGAAATCGCGTCGCAACAGTGGAAACAAGCCCTAGGACAAAAGGTTTTTGAGTTTTATAAAAATTATTGTTTTATTAAAACTCCCATACTTCTCCTTTTAAAGGGAATCTGAAGTAAAAATAAACGTATGATATAATAAATGTAGTTGTAGTACAGCTAAAAAAATATAACGTAAGTAGCAAAAGATATGTCTAATATTGTTACCAGTACAGGAAGAGTTAAGAAACTTAACTTGTTATCTACGCAAGAGCTTCTCTGAGCTTTCTGTCTAATGAAGTCGACGAGCAAAGCTATTTTCTGAAGTACTTATGCATCAAAGAGAAAATGAAAGACAACTTCAGATAAGGTTTTACTGCAGGAAAATTCAAAGGGTCATTAGCTCTGCTCTGTTTCATAGTTTAAAATGCAGAGTGTAATTTGCAAACTGCAAATACAGTAGTAAAGAATGATGCAATGTTATAAAAAAGCTATATAACTAAAAATAAAAATATGAGACTCTTTTCTTTGCTACTAATGTTCTATTCATCATCCGTCCTACACATACAATTAAAACAGAATAAAACTGACCATTGCTTATTGCTTATGCCTAGTCTGTATTTGGGCTTCACAGCAGTTGCGAGTTTTGTGAAATAAATAGACAAACATTGTTACGGGGCCTACCAAATTCTGGTCAGATCCCTGAATAAGGATTGGTGTGCTTTTCCAGCAGCTGCTTTGTACTGTCAGTTTCATAGTGTTTATGTTTACATGTTATAATAGTAAACACTTCTGATGTTTGCTGCTATATAATGTACACTTTACTTGTGTATATTTGTGTTACTGGCATGTGTTGGACGAATGTCGGAAGTCTTTTTGGGTGAAACAAGACCAAGTCGCAGATCACAGTCATTCTATATCTAAACAGTCCTCTTCAGCCCGCTCTGCTGTATTGGCTTATTGGGTGAGTTATGTGCTGTATGGTATAACTGACATTTACAATGGTATTAGTAATTACGGTGCTTTTCTCAATTTTAGTAGCCCTATTCTGGTCACTAGTGCACACAAATGTACTTGGTTGCATTGTTTTTTTTTTGTAGGTTGAAAAGAAATGGAAAGAAACGTGTTCATCAGGTTCTACCTTCCAAAACGAAATTGTAAGTAGAGTTGGGCCGAACGGTTCGCCTGCGAACGGTTCCATGCGAACTTCCGTGGTTCGCGTTCGCGTCCCGCAGGCGAACCTTTGCGGAAGTTCGGTTCGCCCCATAATGCACCATGGAGGGTCAACTTTGACCCTCTACATCACAGTCAGCAGGCCCAGTGTAGCCAATTAGGCTACACTAGCCCCTGGAGCCACTCCCCCCCCCTACTAAAAGGCAGGCAGCGGCGACCATTATGGTCACTCGTGTGCCTGCATTAGTGAGAGTAGGGCGAGCTGCTGCACACTCTCTCTCATAGGGAAAGATTAGTTAGGCTTAGCTTGTCCCTGGCTGCATACCTGTTCTGTGAACCCACCACTGCATACCTGTTCTGTGAACCCACCACTGCATACCTGTTCTGTGAACCCACCACTGCATACCTGTTCAGTAAACCCACCACTGCATACCTGTTCTGTGAACCCACCACTGCATACCTGTTCTGTGAACCCACCACTGCATACCTGTACTGTGAACCCACCACTGCATACCTGTTCAGTGAACCCACCACTGCATACCTGTTCTGTGAACCCGCCACTGCATACCTGTTCTGTGAACCCACCACTGCATACCTGTACTGTGAACCCACCACTGCATACCTGTTCAGTGAACCCACCACTGCATACCTGTTCAGTGAACCCGCCACTGCATACCTGTTCTGTGAACCCACAACTGCATACCTGTTCAGTGAACCCACCACTGCATACCTGTTCAGTGAACCTGCCACTGCATACCTGTTCTGTTCAGTGAACCCGCCACTGCATACCTGTTCTGTTCAGTGAACCCGCCACTGCATACCTGTTCTGTTCAGTGAACAGTTTGGTGTGTCAGTGTGAAGCAGTACCTTAATTACACTACCTGATTGATGTATACACATGCAAGATGTTTTAAAGCACTTTAGGCCTGTCATTTAGCATTCAATATGATTTCTGCCCTTAAAACGCTGCTTTGCGTCAAATCCAGATTTTTCCCGGGGACTTTTGGCATGTATCCCACTCCGCCATGCCCCCCTCCAGGTGTTAGACCCCTTGAAACATCTTTTCCATCACTTTTGTGGCCAGCATAATTTTTTTTTTTCAAAGTTCGCATCCCCATTGAAGTCTATTGCGGTTCGCGAACTTTAACGCGAACCGAACCTTCCGCGGAAGTTCGCGAACCCGGTTCGCGAACCTAAAATCGGAGGTTCGGCCCAACTCTAATTGTAAGAGGCTCAAGTTAGTCTGGAGAAAAAACAGAAAGTGATTATGAAGTATGACCAATATATCCATAAAGTGTACCTGAGGTGAGGAAAACTAGAAAAAGTGGCCATACTTCGGCGACTTGGCGGCTGATTGACCATCCGATCGGATGAAAATTGGTGCCGTCAAGAGCATCTCCGATCGATGATGCAACCAATTTCCTACCAAAATTGGTGGCATATATCAGTTGGACATGCTGCAACATGTAGTGTCAACTTGCTTGATTGGGCATGCGACGGTAACGGAGTGAGAAACCGGGACGACAGATGAATGCGACGGAACTCCCGGAGCTGTCCCTTCTAATGTAAAATGCCCCCCGTGCCATATACTTTACCTGTCTTCATCTTCATACACGCACCCCATGTGGTTGCCTGCGGAACGTGGGAGCGTGTGACGTCACACACGCGCCCATGTATATGGCGGCAACCATGCGGGGTGTGTGTGTGAAGACGAAGCCAGTGGCGGACATGGACAGGTAAACTATACTGCACGGGGGGGGCATTTTTCGGCACAGGGCTGAAAAGTGATGGTGGCCAGAGCAATCAATATAGGGACAATCACAACAGGGTTGAAGAGGTTCTCAGGATGGATAAAACTTTGTTAAAAGCAAATAAAAAAGAAAAGGAGGTGGCTTACCACTACATTGACACTATCGAAAAAAGTAGAGCCGCCCTCAGCACCCCGGTGCAATATATTTGTCTTTTTCATTTTTGCACCTAATATGTTGAGAATTATACCCGTTTGGTAGTTTTCTCTAGAGAAAGCAAACCTGTGAATCTAAAAACAAAGAAAGTCAGATACGTACCTTGGTAGAGGGAAGCCTCAAGACTTTAAATCCTGGGCCAGTGGAACCCCTATCAGGTCTGATTTTTCTAACCCCTTTAAATTGATATATTTAGCTATGAGCATTGACACTGCCATCATACACAAGCTTGGCTTCCTTGGCAACCAAATACCTGAATAAGGCAGATATGGCTGCTTTACTTCATCCTCCCCTAATCTATCCTAAACTAAAACTTACTGGCTACAGTTTGGCTTTAGTAAGCAAATATCCCTTCCTGACGGGCACAGGGTGCTCTGATTAATCATTTGCTCGACCTTTGCTCAGTATTCTAGAGCACTAGAACTGTAGTTGACACTATGTATTACCGTATGTTCTTTTGGATCTGCTGTATCTAGCTGGACAGGCCCCTTTAGAAGGTGATACTATGCATAGAATACTATGGGGTTTATTCACTAAACTGTGCTATTTTATAGCACGCATGTTAGGAAATAGCGCGTGTACGCATGCGTTAATTATTGCGCATGTATTAATTTTAGCATGCGCGCATTATATTTTTTTGCGCGGATTGCGTAACGCCGATAGCAGTAATTACGGCACAGCGCGCGTTATGTGCTGTGAAACATGTGAGTTAATTCAATTCTATGCTTAAAACATTCTGAAGCAGGTGCTGATGAGCAAAGCTTTTAAAGGGAAAAAACAGCTGACAAATGGTAAGGAACAAACACTAATCAAGATGCATGCATAATTGCATTTAGTGTGCGTAATGGTCTACACGTACAAAGTTTTAAGCGCAACGCGCGCTGTGCAGTTATAAAGCGCAATGTGTATCCCCAATGCATGTTATGGAGTTATACCACGCGTTGTGCCGTGTTAACGCACGTTAAACTTTAGCGTTAGCACGGTTTGGTGAATCAACCCCTATGTATTGCAGCTGTTACAGTAAAATGGTCTTCAAATAACATGATAAGTGATAAGATATACTGTAATTTGATATTATTATTGTACAATGATAAATAGTCACAAAAAAACAGAGTTAAAGTAAACCTGAAGCAAAAAAAATAGATACTTCCCTATAAAAAGGGAAGCCATCCCGGTCCTCGATCTTTCCCGTCCCGTGGTTCCAGCTCTGCCCCACGAGGAAGTTCAGTGACCGAATACCTCTTTGTGCCTTCTTGGCCAGCCTTCTTTGGAAGCATTCAGGGCAGAAAATATTTTCGAAACTGGGGGACAGCGCTGGAACAGCAGAATGGAGAATGGACCAAAAAGGCTCTATGATAGCCAGAGCCTTCCCTCTCCATAGGTAAGTACCTATATTTTTGACTTACGGTAATACAAAAAAAAATGTATGTCTTCTCCTCAAATATAAAATCAGGTGTAAAACAACACTCAACAGATTCCACCATGATACCATGCCATTTACAGAAATGAAACCGAAATGGAGAAAAATACACCCCATGATTCAATAGCATGTAGAACCACCTGTAACAACAATAACTTGAAGTATTTGTTCTCATGCGTCTCGCACTTCCTTACAGAGGAACTTTAGCACACTTTTTGTTCATGCAAAGCCCTTGTGAGGTCCCACCACAGCATTTCGATTGGATTGAAGTGTTACTGAGCCGTTGCGATCTTGATTCTTAGCTTTTCCATCCATCCTGTGGTTTATTTGCTGGTGTGTTAAAATTATTGTTCTGTTGCATAATCCATCTGCACAGATGTCCTCACATTTGACTCTAGAATATTTTGGTAAACAGGTGGTCTGCTACATACAAAAAGGTTCTGTTCCATGAGAAAAATATGTATTGTATATTGTGTACATGAAGACAACATTGTATCTCTGAAATGCTACTCAAGTCATTTGTAAGTGGGGGAATGTCTGTACAGAAGGGTTCGTGGTTGACTCAATAACTGCAAGGTGCCCAGATCCTGTGGCTTGACAGTAAAGTAGGACTGTACATTACAGCCAAAAATCTCCACTTTGGTCTTGTCTGTCTAAAGGTCATTGTGCCAGAAGTCTTGTGGGGGGTTCTATTCAGACCCAATTTTACAAGCCTAAATTGTCCTGCTATGTTCTTCAAATATGCAGTCAGAGTGCATCATATGCTATTTCTTTGTAGTTCAATTGCAAAGTCACATACAGCTTAACTGAATGAGGTGGAGCATTGTGTTGGTAATTCAGCAAGAATTGGGTCTTGTTAGTGGAAATAAGACACTGTAATTTACTTTATCATGGTGGTGGCTCAAGCAGCAAACTGCATATGTTCTGAAAATCGGATTAGAACACATGCAGTGGAAATAAGGCCCTGAGGGTTAGGCCTGGCAGAAAGGTTGGGGTTTCTGTTATGATTTTATAAGTGAAAGAGTTTAGGGTTACACATAAGCACCCTTATGAAACTCAAGTTTAGTGTCAAATATGTGATGGGTGAAGGTTAGTGTTGGCCGGGGCAGTCTGGTGTGGAGTGTCGGGCGGTATTAGGCTTTTAGGTTCAAGACAGTGAGTGAATAGGGGAGGAGGGATGTCAGTGTTAGCCTTTAGTGCCAATATCACAGGGTCAGAATAATGTTTACATATAGTCACCAAAACCATAGGCAAACTCAGGGGGGGATTACAGCTGCCCAGAATCCCCCTTCAGACCAGGGCCGGTGCAGTATCTGGGGACAGGCACAAGTAGAGACACCAGAATATCTGCAGGCATCCTGCAGCTCACAGCACTGCCCCCTCCCCTTTCTTTCCCTGCTACAGTTGACATTGGATGTAGTGTAGTGTGTGTACAGAGCATGGAGCAGCAGCGTGTACAGAGCATGGCAAATGGCACAGCAGCGTGTGTACAGAGCATGGAGCAGCTCTGGGGAACATAACAGAGTCAGGTATGAGCACAGCCCTGTGCCCTGCTGTGTGACTGCTTCACTTTCCCATTAAAAATGTTGTCTGTCCTCATTATTATCTGTATCCAAACTGCTCCTGATTGAACCTGATTGTCGGTCGCTTGGACGGGAAATTGCATTATGTGTACCCAACATGATGTCCTACCATATTATTATACTGTATTATGAGTGTCTGAGGGAGACCTTTCAGGAATCCCCCCCTCTGAAAATCCGGGGTTTGCCCTGGCCCTGAAAACATATTGGAAATGACCATAGAGACATAGCAGACAGCACACAAGATGGGTTGTGAGGCTGGGGTTACTGATGTACTGCTTTATTGTTACAGGCGGCTAATTGAGGGTACTGTATATAAGTTTAGTGACTAGGAAACCAATGAGGTGGATGTTTATGTTATCTCTTTCAGTAACAAGGATTGACTGACTGCAGGTGTGAGCGGGAAGGTGTGTGCAGAGAATTGTGAGGGAAGAGCAAGGTTAACTTCATCCTTTGAATCCTGCCAGCTGAGCAGCACCCTCCCACTCTCCACCAACTCATCAGTTGTCATGGTTTTTACTCAAAGGAGTACTCCTTCAGCCTTGAACTGAACTGGCTTGTGGTCTTGTGCTACAGTTATGTTAACCTGTACCAGTTAGCTGCTATACTTAATAAAGTAACTGCCTTAAAGTACCCCTGAACTGAGAGGGGGTATGATTGCATTGCAGGTGATATTTTGTGAATAGTGCTGTGACATATGTCACATATGTCACAGCACCATCCTCTCAGGGCTCTTTCACATTAGGGCAAACTTTGGGTAAAGTTTGCGTTACCCAAGGTAAAATGAAAGTCCATAGACTTTCATTTTAGCTTTCACATATAACGCTGCGTTTTTGTGCGTTGCGTTACACTGCACCCAGGCGCAGTTTTTCGGCCGACGCTAGCTTTATGCGTTACAATGTTACTCAATGTAAAACGCACACTATGCGCGTTTTTAAACCGTTAACGCAGGCAATCAGTCCCAGAATGCAACAGGGGAACAATGTAGAAAGTTGAAAACTAAAAAGAAAAAAAAATTACCTGCGTTTTCCTATGTGCTGTAACGCATTGAAAACGCATTAAAAAAAAACGCACACTCACTGCAGTGCAATGCATATCAAAACGCATTAAAACGCATACAACAAAACTTATGCTTTGAGCGTTCTCCAACGCAAGCTCTGATGTGAAAGAGCCCTCAGTCCAGTGACTCCAGGGGTCCCCGTTCTAGTCAGCCGAAATCTTTGACTAACTAGAAGGTCGAATATAGGTGTGTAAATTTCTTACACACCTATATTCGACCTTCTAGTTAGTCAAAGATCATAACTGCCATTTCGGCAGTTATGATCCCTCGCCGGAATGCCCCCGATCACGCCCACTTGTACTCCCGTGATTTTACAACCTGTTAACAAAAACACAGCATAACTCACCTACCCTGGGTTCCTTTCACTGTCTTTTCCGTTCTGCCACCGTGTCCTCTCGTATATGCCGGCATTTCTCCCGCTATGGCGCTGACCCAGATGAACATCCAGGTTACTTCCGGGGCGTACCTATGAAAAAGTCGCTAGGAGACTTTGGCGCAGGATATAGGCGGTATGTGGCTAACCCTGCTCCTGCACAACTCCCAGCGGCATTAATTACTATTCCCCCTCCAGGTCGACGTGGATGATAGGGAAATATGTAATTCGCCTCCCAGCGATTGCTGGCGGACAAATTACAGTGTTTTAAAAAGTAACTTCAGCTCCGGCTTCTAAAGGAGCCAAAGATTCTCACTGTGCGCCGCTATAGCCGTAATTCCTATTACGGTCTATGGTGGCGGTGACTGCGCCCAAACCTCCTGCACTGGATTCCTAGTGTTCGACTTTCGGGTCAGCGCCTTAGTGGTGAAAATGCTGGCATATACAAGAGGATAGGGCAGTGGAATGGGAGAGCTGAGGGCAGAAAACCCAGCAAAGGGAACCCAGAGTAGGTGAACTTGCTGTGGGTAAATATTTTTTTTTTAACTGGTCATAAAATTACAGTACAGGAGTACTTTAAAGTGAATCTGAACTGAAGAAAGAAAGAAAAAACACTAAATATTTATGTTAGTAAAGGGAAGATGCTCCAGAGGCTTCCTACGATTGGCCAAAACCCATTTGCTGCAAGTAGGGACCCTCTTCTTCTTTGAGTCTGCTCTCCTCTATGTGTACGGACGTCCTGCACAGGTGCCAGTAGGGTTTGCGCATTGCCAGTAGCACGGAGCCACTTGTAAAGAGCCTTGCATGAGCAGCTCAATGCTAGTTGCCAGATGTGGGCTATACTTTGCGTCTGTACAATTCGGCCACACTCGTATACAGAGGGGAGCACAGCTGTGAGCAATATTTGATATTGAAGTTGAATAATTTCCAAGAGTCCCAACTGGACTATTCCTCTGGACTATCCAGAGTCTTCCCTCTACTAAGGTAAGTATCTCACTTTTTCCCCATATTAGGTACCCTTTAACCACCCTGGCGGTAATCCCGAGCTAAGCTCGGGCTAGCCATCGGGAGCTTTATGCAGCTTATAGCGCGCAGGGGAAAAATGCACGGGCAGATTACTTTGATTGGGCGGAGCTTAGCTTCTGTGCAGATAAAAATTAGGCTTTGGTAAGAAAACCAAAGTTCTAATGCTGTGAAGCTATTAAAGAAACACCAAGCCTTTTTTAAGTGCTGCTGAGTAGATTTTCAGTCTGGAGGTTCACTTTAAGACAAGTTTATTATGTCGTCTTCTACATGCCATCCCCATATACCAGATACTCACTTCATCTGTTATATCCAATAATACACAACCATATATGAAGGAGACTTCTTGTAAAGGCCACAGTGCACAGCCAGGCACAACTGTATGACTGACAGCTGATTATACTCTCATGTAATTGACACTGCAATCCGGGCATTTACGTGCTCCTCTGCTGGAGTTCCCAGGCAAGAAGCTGTTCATTCTATATTTGATCAGTGCGCTCCTCAATAGATATTCTAAATATTGATAAATCTTAATAAATCTCTGTCTGGTCGGATCGCTATTTTTCAATTGTGTGTGTCACACTACGTACAAAATTTCTATTCTATGGAAACAGCGCTCAACAACCCACATATTAATACACAAGATTCCACATTTAAAAAGTCCACAACGCCCTCAATAGGTGTGATCCACAGGTATCCAGTTAATAGTCCAAGCAATAATTCTTCATATACAGTTCATAGCAGTAATGATATATTCTCACCGGAACAATAGGCCAACCACTAACGATTAGCAATCACGTTTTTGGACCATGCCAGCACACGAACTCCTCCACTGATATAGGACTCCTCAGATGTGTGTATACATGTCATATGAAAGAGAGACACAGCAATAGTGTAATACCGTTTACAGAGCATACACTATCCAGCACCACCAGTGCTCCCACTCCACTCACGGGTCACTCTAAAGTGCCTCCACCAGCTATGCACTCAAGCCTCTCACCAGATAATATGGCCGACCCTTCACAGACCAGCAGCTCTAGCTTGTTGTGATGACTTTCTCTTGTGTCAGCAAAGAAATGATCTAGGGCTCAAACAGGTGTACCATAGCGTAATTCCATTTAATAAAATATATTAAAAAGAGCAAGTGCACTTACAAACATCCAGTTAAAATGCGCATATAAAACAATCCTCGAGGTGATCCAGCGTCTGACCGGCTCCTACAGCGCCGCCCGACTAGTTTCGTCACTTGGACTCATCAGGAGCTTAGCTACTAGGAGCCTGCAGACGCTTTTAAACAGTTTTCACATCACATGACCATATGATTCAGTGAGCACCATTCGCTGAGCTCTTTAGCTCGTTTCTAACCTCACTGTCTATTGGCTCTACTTTGTGTGTTATCAGGGACTACCTTACCCATCATTCCCTAGGATCAGATCTATCCCAGGCTGTCCAATTGGGTGGTTAGGGTCACAAGCCCCTCAGGGCTCCACCCCTCCAACTTCCGCCCTAAAATCCGGATTTCTGTAACTCCTATCAGACGGACTACAAGTGGCAGCATGTTGAACGGATTGGAACTCCGCATTCAAAAAACGGAATTCCGCATAAAAAACGGATTTCCGCATAAAAATTAAAAAAAAAAAAATTTTTTTTTTTTTTTCTTTTCTTTTTTTCCCCTCTCTTTCTCCTCCTTTCTCTTCTTTTCCTTCCCCTTCCTTCCTTGATCTTGCGATCCGGAACTCCGCATCATAAGCGGGCAAAAAACCTCAACAGACTAAACCGAAGTTTATTTACAGACGGGCAAGGAATCTACAGCAGCAATTAGTTAAAACATATGTGGATGCACCTGTGGTTAAGAATAGGACAGATATGTGGGGAAATGTGGGATTTTTTCCATGTCATCAATGTTATGTATGTGAAAGAGCACAAGGGATAAAAATAAAAGAAGTTGGCTCATTTCAAACTGGAAAAGTGCAGAAAATTAGAGAGTTTATCCACTGCTGCAGCACGCACGTGGTATACCTGTTATGGTGCCCGTGCGGGCTGCAGTATGTGGGACGTACGAAAAGAGCTTTACACAAACGAATTGGGGAACATATTGGGAACATTAGTAGAGGATATAAAGGACACAGTGTTTCTAAACATTTCTTTGAGCAGCATGGGAGGGACCCAAAATTGTTGAAATTCTGTGGGGTACAAAAATTGACGACAAGGTGGAGGGGCTGTCACAAAATTAGGGAGATATCTAAGATGGAAACAAAATGGATTTATGATCTTAAAACAATGCAGCCGGGTGGATTGAACGTTGAGCTTGATCTGAATTGTCATATAGCTGATAATTGAAGGGAGGATTTAATGGAGCTGTATATATAAATAATGATGGGGGACACAAATGTGAAGGTAAAATTGTATTCAATTCAGTTATTGTAATTGGTGAATATGTGTATTAAGGGGTGGGGGCATTATGGACAGAAAGGGGTTTATTTGTAGTAATATACATGGTGTTACATATGTGGAAGTGAGCGCCTAGAAACAGAGGTAAAAGTAGAGCAATTGTCCCTTTCCTATGGTAGCTGGTGTAGCCTTTTTTGGAAGCATTACCGTGGACCCATGATTTTAGTCTGTTGAGGTTTTTTGCCCGCTTATGATGCGGAGTTCCGGATCGCAAGATCAAGGAAGGAAGGGGAAGGAAAAGAAGAGAAAGGAGGAGAAAGAGAGGAAAAAGAAAAAAAAGAAAAAAAAAAAAAGAAAAAAAATTTTATTTTATTTTTTTGCGGAAATCCGTTTTTTATGCGGAATTCCGTTTTTTGAATGCGGAGTTCCGTTTTTGAATGCGGAAATCCGTTCAACATGCTGCCACTTGTAGTCCGTCTGATAGGAGTTACAGAAATCCGGATTTTAGGGCGGAAGTTGGAGGGGTGGAGCCCTGAGGGGCTTGTGACCCTAACCACCCAATTGGAAAGCCTGGGATAGATCTGATCCTAGGGAATGATGGGTAATGTAGTCCCTGATAACACACAAAGTAGAGCCAATAGACAGTGAGGTTAGAAACGAGCTAAAGAGCTCAGCGAATGGTGCTCACTGAATCATATGGTCATGTGATGTGAAAACTGTTTAAAAGCGTCTGCAGGCTCCTAGTAGCTAAGCTCATGATGAGTCCAAGTGACGAAACTAGTCGGGCGGCACTGTAGGAGCCGGTCAGACGCTGGATCACCTCGAGGATTGTTTTATATGCGCATTTTAACTGGATGTTTGTAAGTGCACTTGCTCTTTTTAATATATTTTATTAAATGGAATTACGCTATGGTACACCTGTTTGAGCCCTAGATCATTTCTTTGCTGACACAAGAGAAAGTCATCACAACAAGCTAGAGCTGCTGGTCTGTGAAGGGTCGGCCATATTATCTGGTGAGAGGCTTGAGTGCATAGCTGGTGGAGGCACTTTAGGGTGACCCGTGAGTGGAGTGGGAGCACTGGTGGTGCTGGATAGTGTATGCTCTGTAAACGGTATTACACTATTGCTGTGTCTCTCTTTCATATGACATGTATACACACATCTGAGGAGTCCTATATCAGTGGAGGAGTTCGTGTGCTGGCATGGTCCAAAAACGTGATTGCTAATCGTTAGTGGTTGGCCTATTGTTCCAGTGAGAATATATCATTACTGCTATGAACTGTATATGAAGAATTATTGCTTGGACTATTAACTGGATACCTGTGGATCACACCTATTGAGGGCGTTGTGGACTTTTTAAATGTGGAATCTTGTGTATTAATATGTGGGTTGTTGAGCGCTGTTTCCATAGAATAGAAAGAAGCTGTTCATACTGTATATTCATGTAACCCACATCTGCAGAGAACTGAGGTACTGGATGTTGGAGACCTGGCTCTCTGCCATGCGTATATGAATAATGATGCTAATGCTGTATGTACAAATGAATAAGACACACGATTTCTGCAATACTTTATTGGCAGGGCTGCAGCTTGGTTGCACAATCTGGAATAATAAGAATGGGGTCAAGCAGCCGTCCCCCAGTTGTAAGGACTGCGCGGGATTCTTCTCCACACATTACTGGAGATCTGTCAGAGGGTAAATAGAACAAGGCTGTTTTCTAGAAAAGGTTACCAGGCTAATGCTGAGCAATTAGCAAGCCAGATAATGTGCAGCAGAGGATCACTGTGGAGAGTGCCTATATGTAGGGTGATGAGCTGCTCCTGTAATGTAAATGTAATTGCGCTACACGTATACACGCTTTCTCTCTCCCTCACACACACGCTGCCTATGTAAATGTAAACTGAAGAAACTGAGAGTGACAAAAGCCAGTTTTCTTTAATGCACAACAGAGTGAGCCCGCTGAGTGCAGCAACCACAAATATGATAAGTATTTCAGCTATTCAACAACTTCAGACTGGTCAACAAGTTGGACGAACGTAGCAGCAGTGCCTCTTCTGCAGCGCGCTTGACAGCTTTGGGGAGAGCAGCAGCTTCCAATTCACAGAACTTCACTTCTTTTACTCAGCAAGGGTTCAGGGATTTTGGAGCACTCGTAGTCGTATAACGGGACTGCACAAAAAGGCAACAGGGCTGCAAAAGTAGCTCTAAAAGGTAGATTTTCTTAGTGTGCCGCAGGACCCGGGGCTGTGGTGAGGGAAGGAGGGACTGGTGCCAAACTGAGTTGTCTGAGAAAGCTGGAGCTTGTAGGCACAGGAGGATAACACATGAGAGTAAATAAAGCGAAGGGCTGCAGGCTGCCAGTTGAGGCACAGGAAGGATAATACATGAGTGAGGGACTGCAGGCTGCCAGTTGAGGTACAAGATAACACGAGTGAGGGACTGCAGGCTGCCAGTTGAGGCACAGGATAACACATGAGTGAGGGACTGCAGGCTGCCAGTTGAGGTACAAGATAACACGAGTGAGGGACTGCAGGCTGCCAGTTGAGGTACAAGATAACACGAGTGAGGGACTGCAGGCTGCCAGTTGAGGCATAGAATTACACATGAGTGAGGGACTGCAGGCTGCCAGTTGAGGCATAGAATTACACATGAGTGAGGGACTTCAGGCTGCCAGTTAAGGTACAAAATAACACATAAGTGAGGGACTGCAGGCTGCCAGTTGAGGTACAAGATGATACGAGTGAGGGACTGCAGGCTGCCAATTGAGGCATAGGATTACGCACGACATGAGTGAGCGACTGCAGGCTGCCAGTTGAGGCACAGGATAACACGAATGAGGGACTGCAGGCTGCCAGTTGAGGCACAGGATAACACATGAGTGAGGGACTGCGGGCTGCCAGTTGAGGCACAGGATAACACGAGTGAGGGACTGCAGGCTGCCAGTTGAGGCACAAGAGAACACATGACTGGAAAAGCGATTCTAATTAGTGTGACCCTGGCCCAATGCCTAGCTTCCTGGAATTCTCACAGAGCTGCAGGTTTTGCACATCTGCCCTCGCTATTAGGCAACTTAAAGGGAGGGATCACACTTGTGTCTGCAGGAAACACAGACAATTCCTCGCAAGGTATTTTCCGCACAATATGTGTGTTTTTGTGTGCGATTGACTGCAGGTGTTCTTTAAACAAGCCAGTAATTTTTAATGAGGAACCCCATGCATTGACTAAACTACAGTGAACGCCGTGAGAGAACCCTCCCATGCATCTTAATGACGATGCAATCGCAATGCAATGGATCTCTAACGATAAACGCCAGGTATAGATGCCGTCCATATGAGCCGCCCCTTAACTAGTTGGTGTTTTTATATTTTTTTGTTAATAATGCTCTGGGTGCAATATCTTCTTTTCTTCTTTTTTTATTCAGCTTTAATTACTAAGTGATTATGCCTCTGAGCCCCAGTCCCCATCTTCTCTGATTAAAGAGCAGGGTTGAATTTACCAAAAGGCACTGTAGGCACGTGCCTACAGGAACCTGATAATGGAAAGGAGGCTCACTCCTATTTTCGAGCGCCTCCCTCCTTCCCTTTGCAGAGTCCTGATAAGAGTGTAAATAAGAGGCTTCTTACCCAGCTCTCAGCATTCCACTGAAGAGATCTCCCTTCAGTCAGGGGCACCTCTAGCTACTTAATATTAAGGGTACTTTAATCTACCAAATACCAAATACTAAGGGGCACCTGTAAGCTAGCTACCTATGACAGGCATGGAAAGCAAGGGTGAAGTAACGGCTGGGCCAGCCAGCACACTTGCATTGCAGTTCGGCGGGGGTTTGTAGGTTCATGGAGGGAGAAATCTAAGTTGCCAGGACATCTGTGCCTATAGGCTCCTGAGAGGTAAATCTGGGCCTGTTAGAGAGCTTGTTGTTCTCCCTTGCTGCTGCTGTATATATTACACTAAGTGACCAGACATCCCAGTTTACCTGGGACAAGTCCCAGAATTAGGGTCTCTCGTACCAGGCACAAATATGTCCCAGCCAGTGCCCCAGGTGGGCCATCTAATGGGTATCGGTTAAAAAGGGTTCCGCCATAGACTTCAATGTTATTTACGGTGATTAACGGCTATGAGCGGTGAAAAGGGCTCCCATTCTTTTATATTGACTATATCATGTTTATATTTATTTATTTAAGTATTTATATAGCGTCGACATATTACGCAGCGCTGTACAGAGAATATTGTCGTGTCACTAACTGTCCCTCAGAGGGGCTTACAATCTAGTCCCTACCATAGTCATATGTCTATGTATGTATTGTGTGGTGCATGTATCATAGTCTAGGGCCAATTAGGGGAAGCCAATTAACTTAGCTGTAAGTTTTTGAGGATGTGGGAGGAAACCGGAGTGCTCAGAAAAAACCCGCAAAAACACAGGGAGAACATACAATCTCCTTGGAGAAGTTGACCTCGCTGGGATTCGAACCAGGGACCCAGCACTGCAAGGCAAGAGCGCTAACCACTACGCCACTGTGCTGCCCAAGCATATATTGGCTATATCAGAGGTCCCCAATCTTTTTCGGTTAAGGCCCGGGTCAACATACTTCAGACTGCTACAGGGTCGGAACATACATAAAATGATGTTGAAAAACATTACATTGAGTCTAGTTATTAATTCTCCCCAATCATGCCCGGAGGAGAACTCCCAGTAGCAGCCATTAAGCCATGCAGCACCCGAAGAGCGTCTTATTCCACCAGACATTGAAGCACACCCAGGTGACAACCAGATGCAGAACTGGATTGGAAGCCAGCGAATGACTGCTCACTGGCTTCTATAGTATGTGGATGGGTGGTGCCAGCACTGCTATTCTATATACAGTGGGCTGCATCTATAAGTTACACATTTTCTGTTTGGGAGGCCAGTGAAAAAGCCACTGCGGGCCGCATTCGGCCCGCGGGCCTCAGTTTGGGGGCAACTGGGCTATATCATGGAAATGTTTGCAGTTACAATAAAGGACCTGATTTCAAAGGACCTGATTATGCTTGCACTATAGGCCCTTAATATAATAACGGCTATATTTTTACAACTACATTTTGGCCTCATTATTTGATTCATTTTATTTGTGGCTACTACAGTCCATGCAAAATGCCTGTTATGTTGATCAAGCCAGTTTTTTATATTACTTTCAATATTGCGGCTACAAAGATCATGGAAAATACCAGTTATGTCTTTCAAAAAATGCGGCTACAGCGATCTCTCTGAATATCCTTTATATCTTTAAAATAAAATGTGGCTACAACTAAAAAATAGAACACAATGGTGGCAGCTGCAAATAAATAGTTATATAACCAAAAATAAGCATAATAGGACTGCACTGAATACCATAGAAAAACTCCTTCTTTTAAATAAAAGGTCTTCTAAAACAATTTCAGATATACATGACTTCTTACTATTTAATAGCTACAATGAACCCCCGACCTACTGTAACTATTGGGAAACAATGTTAGACGCTGCCCTTGAAAGAAAGTGGCCGCAAATCTGGGAAAATAAATGGAACATTCCAGATAACGACTTGCAATTGATACAATATAAAATCATGTCAAGGTGGTACCTTAAAATCCTGCTTAACAGACTGCAGGAGTACTGTGGTGACCATAAAATCCTGCTTAACAGACTGCAGGAGTACTGTGGCATCAGTGGATCAGTCCTCCAGTGGTTCAGATCATTCCTGACTGACAGAACACAGAGAGTATCCCTAGGACCTGTAATGTCCAAACCTGCACCTCTACAATTCGGAGTGCCACAAGGATCAATCCTATCCCCTCTGCTGTTTGCAATCTACATGTTGCCAATCGGTACACTTATCCAACGACATGGCCTGACGGCGTACGTACAAAAAGGGCGCCTGGACAAAAAGGGTGCGGGGTGTAAACTCTAAATAATAATTAATCATTAATAGGGTTTATAAATATAGTGTGCTATATTTCGTTTACAAATAATGTTTAACAAAATTATAAATCATTAAATAATGTTTATTAAATCGGAAATTGTGAAAACGTTAATCTTCCCTGTTTCAAAAGTTAAACTTATAATTACGTTTATAAAAAAACCAATAATATATGTTTAATTGTTATAATTGTATATTATTGTGAATAACCGTCATTTATGGTTTGTTCTTATAATAAAATCTGAAAATATTGTTTATAAAGATGATATAAATATAACTACGTTCGTAATAAGTGTTGTAATACATTAGTAATTATTACTAAAATTATACTAAAACTATACCTAAGCCTACTCTTACATAGAACCCTACCTGTACCTATCCCTAACCCCTAGACTCCCCTGTTGGTGCCTAAACCTAAGACCCCCCTATTGGTGCCTAAACCTAAGACCCCCCTGTTGGTGCCTAAACCTAAGACCCCCCTGTTGGTGCCTAAACCTAAGACCCCCCTGTTGGTGCCTAAACCTAAGACCCCCCCCTGTTGGTGCCTAAGTAACCCTCCCTGTACCTACCCCTAACCCCTAGACCCCCCTCTTGGTGCCTAAACCTAAGACCCCCCTGTTGGTGCCTAAACCTAAGACCCCCCTGTTAATGCCTAAACCTAAGACCCCCCTGTTGGTGCCTAAACCTAAGACCCCCCTGTTGGTGCCTAAACCTAAGACCCCCCCCTGTTGGTGCCTAAGTAACCCTCCCTGTACCTACCCCTAACCCCTAGACCCCCCTCTTGGTGCCTAAACCTAAGACCCCCCTGTTGGTGCCTAAACCTAAGACCCCCCTGTTAATGCCTAAACCTAAGACCCCCCTGTTGGTGCCTAAACCTAAGACCCCCCTGTTGGTGCCTAAACCTAAGACCCCCCCTGTTGTTGCCTAAGTACCCCTCCCTGTACCTACCCCTAACCCCTAGACCCCCCTATTGGTGCCTAAACCTAAGACCCCCCTGTTGGTGCCTAAACCTAAGACCCCCCTTTATTATGTGGATAATAATGTTTTACTAATTGTGGATTCAAAAAATATTTTGCAATTTATGTTACGTACTGATCGCTTTATTTTGTGAATAATAATGTTTTACAAACAGTAAGGGATAAAACTTTAAATAATGTTTTAATTATTTAAATAAGATAAATATGTTTAGTATTTTCATAAACGTTATTCAGCACGGGTGCATTTTATAAACGTAAATCACCACAAGTTCAGTTATAAATCATTAAACATCGCCGGGCGCCGTTTGTAAACTTTATTTAGCTCCTGGCGCCGTTTATAAACTTTATTTAGCTCCGGCGCCCTTTTTTCCTACTCGGCGCCCATTAAACTCTATTTATTATGGGAGTGAATGGCGGCGCCCTTTTTGTCCACTAGCGGCATGCGCCCTTTTTTACCAGCTCCGGCCTGACGTACCACTGCTACGCCGATGACACACAGCTATACCTGTCCTTCAAACCTGGTGGAACAGACCCTACCCCAAAAATAAACTCTTGCTTAGCTGAGCTTCAGGCATGGATGAATGATAACTGGTTGAAACTGAATGCTGACAAAACTGAGGTCCTGTTTGTCCAAAGCCAGTGCTCGCCATCAAAACAGCTCTATCCTAAAGCAACACCAATCAGGATTGGGAATTCAGACATAAACAGCTCCAACCTTGTGCGCAGCCTTGGCGTACTAATCGATGGGGAATTGAGTTTCAGAAACCAAATTTCATCTGTAGTTAAATCTTCCTTCTTTCATCTGAAGAACATTGCAAAGATTAAACATCTGATTCCCCCAGAGGATCTTCAAACCCTAGTCCACGCCTTCATCACATCACGGCTGGACTACTGCAATGCCCTTTATGCTGGCCTCCCCAAAAAGGACCTGCGTCGCCTGCAATTAGTGCAGAATGCTGCTGCCAGATTGCTAACAAACCAGCCTCGCCACTGTCACATTACACCGATCCTTCGCTCACTGCACTGGCTACCAATAGAATGGAGAATACTCTTCAAGATTGGACTGCTGACATTCAAATCCCTGCACAATCTGGGCCCTGGATACATGAAGGACTTGCTGAAGCTGCACCACACCTCTCACAACCTCAGATCAGCAAGTTCTATAAACTTGGTCACTCCCAGAGTGCACCTCAAAAAATCTGGAGACAGAGCCTTCTGTCATGCTGCCCCTACTCTCTGGAACTCCCTACCACACCCAGTAAAGACAGCACCATCCCTGGAGCTATTCAAATCCAGACTGAAAAGCCACCTGTTTAGCCTGGCATTTCCAGATTTATAAAATTCTTCCTCTGTACCACGATGGTCGGAGCCATGCTTATGCGCTTTGAGTCCCACGGGAGAAAAGCGCTTTACAAATGTTATTTGTTGTTGTTGTTGTTGGTACCTCACTCCAGTGCGCGCAGGGAAATGTAATCCATTGCCTGGTAATATGTGTTGGAGAAGCAAAAGGGAAACAAGTATGGAGAGTCATATGGGGTAGAATTGCCCCATTGCTGAAACTTTATGGAAAGATTTTATTAAATTTAGCCGGATGTACACAGATGATAATTTTAGTATATCCGGTATAATGGCTCTATTTAGCTTAGCAGAGGAGGATAACCCAGGTGCTGCTTTTTTGAAGTAGGTGGGTGGTTAAAAGCATAATTGCAAAACACTGGAAGAGCATGAACACTGAATGGCTAAATCCAATGGAAGAGTTGTGTGAAAGGCCAATAACAGGTATAGACTAGGCGAATTGTAAACAACTTATAATTATGAGAGAAAGCTGGAGATCTCTTGTGGGCGATAAAGAATGAAGGATGCCCTGGGCTATCCTTTCCTTAGGTCCAAGAACCAATGGAAGGGTATATGTGTATGTGTGTTAATGGGTATGTGTATGTGTGTTAGTGGGTATGTGGGTTCTTGTTAGTATGTTAGTAAGTGTGTGGGAGAGTTACAAAGCTAGTACTTATGAATTAATGTGGCATTAGCTGCGGGTAACATGTTAAGATATCAAGATAAGTAAGGGTGTGTGGAGAGAATGAGTAAATGCTGTAGAATATTATAATGTTGGAGAATTAGTTGGGTAATAACCGAATCAGGTTTGCTGAGTTTGAAAAAAAAAATGTGGCTACAACTATCTCTCTAAATACGGCTATATTCTTCAAAAATTACAGCTACAACAATCTCACTGAATTTCATGTTTAAGGTTATAACCACCATTGGACCCCCCATGGTGGTGGTGCCTAACCTTAAACCCCCATGGTGGTGCCTTATCTTAACTCCCCATGGTGGTACCTATCCTTAACCCCCCATGGTGGTGCCTAACCTTAACCCCCCCCCCCCATGGTGGTGCCTTATCTTAACCCCCATGGCGGTGCCTAACCTTAACCCCCCCCCCCCCCATGCCAGTGCCTAACCTTAAAGGGAACCTTAACTGAGAGGGATATGGATGTTTCCTTTTGAACAATACCAGTTGCTTGTCAGTCCTGCTGATCTCTTTGGCTGCAGTAGTGGCTGAATCACACACCTGAAACAAGCATGCAGCTAATCCAGTGTGACTTCAGTCAGAGTACCTGATCTGCATGCTTGTTGAGGGGCTGTGGCTAAAAGTATTAGAGACACAGGATCAGTAGGAGAGTCAGGCAACTGGTATTATTTTAAAAGGAAAAATCCATATCTTTCTCAGTTTAGGCTCCCTTTAACCACCCTTGGCAGTGCCTAACCTTACAGGAAACCTAAACTGAAAAAAAAAGAGTTTCACTTACCTGGGGCTTTTACCAGCCCCGTGCAGCCATCCTCTGCCCTCGCAGTCACTCATGGCTCTTCCGTCCGCCGCTGCCAGCTAGTTTCGTTTTTGCTGACTGGGTGTCGGCCGGCCGCCATGCGTACCTTTTTACGCATTCCCGCTGGTGCAGGAAGCTATCGCGGACATTAGCACGTACATTTTTACGCATTACAGGTGCAATACGTAAAATTTTACGCATCGCGCCCGTAACGGGTAAAATGTATTTGTTAGTGTTCGCGATAGTTTCCTGCATCTGCGGGAATGCGTAAAAAGGTACACATGGCGGCCGGCCGGCTCCCAGTCGGCAAAAATGAAACTAGCTGGCAGCGGGGGACTGGAAAAGCCATGAGTGACTGCGAGGGCAGAGGATGGCTGCACGGGGCTGGTACAAGCCCCAGATAGGTGAAACTCATTTTTTTTTCAGTTTAGGTTTCCTTTAACCTCCCATGGTGGTGCCTAACCTGAACCCCTACCTGGGGTGCCTTATCTTAACCCCCCCCCATGGTGGTGCCTTATCTTAACCTCCGATGGTGGTGCCTAACCTTAATACCCCATGGTGGTGCCTAGCCTTAACCCCCCCATGGTGGTGCCTAGCCTTAACCCCCCCCCCCCAGGGAATGCAACATGACAACTACAACTGTGAACCTGGCCTAAAACCAGTGATCTGCAGCAAGTTGTATGACTCAAACAACCCTATTGTTTTTAGATTATAGAGTTTGCCACAGTGAAAGTGCTGGACTCCATAAAGCGGTGGGCTAATTGATTGATACCCCACTGGCCATCTTTCTGATTGCCTCAATGGATGTTTTGCAAAATGACGAAGAATCGAATGATGGTAGTTATGGTATTCCTGGATTATAGGCCTGTGACACACACGTCTGTAGTGATGACTTTTTTATCTGAAAAATATACTGTACTTCCATTCATTGCTATGCTAAGTATTCAGAAAAGAGAAATTACTGTTTGTAACGTTTAAGATCATTATGAAGACTGACATAAATTAACGTCACATAGTATTTAGCTCAAATGCAAATTATTTATAGTGGTGTGAAAAAAACGTTGCTCTCTTTGTGAATTCTCCTATTATTGCATATTTCTCACTGTATAGTTTCTGAACTGTAAACACAATGTCATATTAGAAGAAGAAAGCCTGAGAAAGCACATAACATCACTTTTCAGTTGTTACTTTACATTTATTTAGGGAAGGTTGTTAAGTAACAGGCTTGTCTAAAATGTGAAAGAAGCCTTCCGTACCTTAACCGGTTAGGGACCGGCGAAGGTTAAACCTACGCTGCTCTTGTGGCTGACTAGGCCTTATGTAGTTTTAACACCGGTGGCTCCCGTGCACGGGACCCGTTTGTGTGTCCCGCCAGAGCAGAACTGGGCTTTCTAAAGACAATTGCATAGCTCCCAACTGTTCCTTTTTTGGAGGGACAGTCCCATTCTGTAAACCAAATCCCTCTGTCCCTCTTTCTTCCTCATGTGTCCCTCTTTCAGGGCTAATTGTAATGTACAGATCTGTGTAAATGTATGTATTTTTCTACTGAAAAGTGTGTTTAATTGACTTCAAACTTTATGATCATCCTTTAAATTGATATTTCTTATTTGCAAATGTTAATATAAAGAAAACCTAATGAGGATAGAAAGGACCAATGTGGTTTGAACTCTAAAACTACATCATTTGCTTATGACTTTTTAGTGGTAGGTGTGGTGGGGGCATGGCTAGAGGTGTGTCATGGGCGTGTCATAATGTGTCCCTCCTTCACACCTCAAAAAGTTGGGAGGGGTGCAGCTGAGTTCTGTACATCGGTCAGGAGCCGTTTTCATGGTCTCCTGACCACTGTGAGCCAATCACAGTGATCAGGAAGTTCTGATTTGAAAGAAAGGGCTCTGGTCCTTAAAAGGGCCAGAGCCTGCCGTCCGTAATCATTTAAAGTAAACCTGACACTTCATTTCCCACAAAAAAAGATAGGTTTTCATTATGCAGAGTTGATTTCCGGAGTCTTTGCTAACTGCTGGGTTGCAGGCTTTAGTTGGTGTGACAGTGGAACAGTGAAGGGGACCTGGAGGACTCTTATGGACTTTAAAGACTACAGGGGGGCTGCAAGAGGCCTGCAGATGGGAGGCTTAACTTTGCACTGAAAACTTTCATTCAGACAAAATCTCTACTATGGATTCCAATTTATTAGCAAATTTTATTTAAGTGTAATAAAGATTAAATATTTTGGTTTTCATTTAAACTCATGGATGGCATTGTGTCTCAGGGCTCTTTTGATCACTGGAATCAATCTCGGACAACTCTGGTTTGCCAGGTGAGCCGGAAGAAAAGTTACTAAAAAAGGGTGTTCCACATTATTAAGCAGACCACCATTTTAAAGCAATATGAGGAATAAAAATGAACTCTCTGCTGCCAAGAAGTGGGAAATAGTTGAATGCCTTGTTGAATGTTGAATGTACAATGTATGAAAACGATTATTTTCCACGAAAACCTAAGCATGATCATCGTATTTTTAAAAGATTTACGGCCAACTCAGAGCACACACAGGTTTGTTCAGATAAAAGCAAAATGAGGAAGGGTTCTGCCAAATAAATACATCAGATTAAGAGAGCAGCTGCTAAAATGCCATTACAAAGCAGCAAACACATATTTGAAGCTGCTGGTGTCTCTGTAGTCTTGGAAACATCCAAGTTCAGGATTATCTAGAGATCTTCAGTGCATAAATCTTCTATTCAACCACCCCTAACCTAAGCTCACAAGCAAAAACAGCTACAGTGGGCCCAGAAGACTAATTTTCAAACAGTCTTGTTTACTGATTAGTGTCGTGCAGTTCTACATGGTCCTGATGGAGGAGTGGTGGATGGTTGGTTATAACAGCCACCACATCCCAACAAGGCTGCAATGTCAGCAAGGAGTAATGTTTTGAGCTGGAACCATGGGAAGAGAACTGCTCAGCCCCTTTAGGGTTCTTGAAAGTGTGAAAATAACCTCTGAATAGTATATTGAGTTTCTGACTGACCACTTTCTTCCATGGTACAAAAGAACCATATTTTCTGTGATAAAATAATCTTTATGCATGACAATGTGCCATCTCTAGCTGCAAAGATTACCTTTGCATCATTGGCTGTTATTGGCATAAAAGGAGAGAAACTCATGGTGTGGCCCCCATCCTCCCCTGACCTCAATCCTATTGAGAATCTTTGGAGCAACATCAAGCAAAAGATCCATGAGAGTGGGAGGCAGTTTACATCCAAACAGCAGCTCTGGGAGGCTATTCTGACGTCCTACAAAGAAATTCAAGCATAAACTCTCCAAAAACTCACAAGTTCAATGAATGCCAAAATTGTAAAGCTAAAGTAACATTCAAATTATACTCTTGATGACTCAAAATTTATACTGACTGCCACTTGCATCAACTATATAGGAAATCAGAGGAAAATATAATTTGCATAATAATTTGGAACGTGGTGTAGGTACATCTACTTTCTTTAAGACATCTCTGTGTACAGCCACTTTCATTCTTTGTAGAAACTGCTTGACCAAGTCTTGCCCCAGGATTTTTTGGGTGTTCAGATCAGGACTTAGATAAGGTTAAATTCTATTTTTGTTGCTCCTCATTGATTACATTGATAAGACTCAAGGAGGGATTGGCTGGCAGGATATTGCGCAGCTGTGACTACAAGGTTCAATGTGCGCTGTACGGCAAGGATAGTTTTGCATCAGTACAATAAAGACAAGGAAGTTTGGCACTATTGTGTAGTAGTACAAGTGCAATACATGTGCATAGAGTGATGTATTTAAAGGGGCACTACAGCAAAAAACTGTAAAATTTAAAATATGTGCAAACATATATAAATAAGAAGTACATTTTTTCCAGAGGAAAATGAGCCATAAATTACTTTTCTCCTATAATGCTGTCACTTACAGTAGGTAGTAGAAATCTCACAGAAGTGACAGGTTTTGGACTAGTCCATCTCTTCATAGGGGATTCTCAGCAAGGCTTTTATTCTTTATAAAGATATTCCCTAAAAAGGATTTGAACAATGATGCTGGCTAGCTTCCCTGCTCGCTACACAGCTTTTTGGCAGTTGGACAGAGCAACTGCCATTCACTAAGTGCTTTTGAAAATAAATCTATGCCTGAGAATCCCCTATAAAGAGATGGACTAGTCCAAAGCCTGTCACTTCTGACAGATTTCTACTACCTACTGTAAGTGACAGCAACATAGGAGAAAAGTAATTTATGGCTCATTTTACTCTGGAAAAAAATGTACTTCTTATTTGTATATGTTTGCACATATTTTAAATGTTAGTTTTTCGCTGTAGTGCCCCTTTAAATACTCGTCACAAGTCCATATGTGGATTAAACTTGTACTTATTGTGATTCTTGGCATTGTGGGGAAGGGAGACCAGGCAGTGGGCCCTGAGGGGTGTACGGCTTGAGAACCATTTTGCAGGGAGGAGACTTAGCTTCTTCCAAGGTCAAAGTGTCCATGCAAATCCCTGCATATTGAGCACTGTGCATTGTCATCTAGCTTAGACGCTGTCTGTGCTCACTTGCTGAAGCATTGAAAAAATGACTCCCAATTATTGACTGAATTATGATACAGTACTGTAGTATGCTTTAAATGCTTGAGTATGACAATTTCTGATATAGCAAACCTGTAATATAATAAACTACTTTACCTGGCCCCATGGTGTTTACTATAAAGGGATTCACCTGTACTGGTAGAAATGAAATCTGGAAGAAATTTGTAGGATTCTATAACAATTGTGTACATTTGTAGCAGGATACCGTCACTTTAGCGCAGTGTGAGCCGTATGACAGCTCACCCTACTGCCGCACAAATCTTGGCGGCGCTAATTACTATTCCCCCTTCGAGTCGTAGCAACTTGGAGGGAGACGTAACTCGGGGTCCAGCAATCGCCGAGTCCCTGAATTACCTGTATGCGGAGTGTGAACTTAACTATAGTATTGCTTTGGTTACAGAAAATATCGTGAAAACGATTGTTTGTCGTGAAAAAAATCTTTGCTAAAATCTTGTTGTGGGTATGGACCTTAACTCCTTTTTTTTCAAGCCTAATTATAACTCCTCCCCCCCATTTATTAATTTTAACCCCCTGCCTAATGCCTAACCGTATATCTATAATATAATCCACCCAAACCCCCAACATTAGCCCCTGAGGTATGTGTCTAGCCGTAAAGGGATACTAAAGTCAGGATAAAAAAATCAGTTTAACTTACCTGGGGCTTCTACCAGCCCCCTGCAGCCGTCCATTGCCCTCACAGTCACTCTCGGGATCCTCCCGGCCGTCAGCTAGTTTTATTTTCGCCGGCAGGCCCAACAGGGAATCGACAGGCTTACTACACCAGCGCAGGACACTATTGCAGACTGAAACGTGAAGAATATGTGTGGCCAGGCATGCACAGTAAGCCTGCCGGCTCCCTGATGGCGAAAACGAAATTAGCTGGTGGCAGGGGACTGGAGGATCCATGAGTGACTGTGAGGGCAGAGGACGGCTGCAGGGGGCTGGTAGAGTAAAGGTAAGTAAAACTGATTTTTTTAATCCTGCCTTAAGTATACCTTTAACCTTCCAGATAGCACATACGAAGTACAGCAATTTTACCAGTGCTTACTCCAGAGTAGAAGCTTGAGTTGCACAATGAACGTAACCCGTGCCTATGTAACGTGAGCATTGCTTCAGTAACGCTTGTTACACTACTGGTACTACAGGTTGTGCTTATTGCACGTCTGCTACTGTGTTGGCGTAAGTACAGTGCACAGCAATTTTACCATCTTTTAGCGAATCAACCCCCTTGGCTCTTTTGGCAAGACCTGGGACTGGATGGCATTGAGTGAAGATTCTTCCCTGTGTAACTTCATGGAGGGTTAGTAAAATAGGTTACTGGGTTTTTCTGATTTTATTTCTTGCTGGCGTCGTCGTGAAAACTTGATGTGCGAGATTCTCGGATTCCTTGGTATTCTTCTGCATCTCTGGTACCACCTGCTGACTCTCTAGAGACCTTCTGCAGAAAGCTCTACAGATTGATGTTCTGTAGAGGGTTCATCCTCTTCTCTTGAGGTGATAGCTTGTACATTACAGAAAGGTTTTTGAATGGAGGATCTGATCTGTGTGGACATTTGACATTTTGATGATCATTTATACCTCTGTTCTTCTATCTTCTAGACCAAAGCTTCATATTATTCAAGTGTCAAGTCTCTCTGAAGCCATTCAGCTGGCTTTTCGTGTTCTTTCTCCTCCGTTTTCAGACACCCTCTCTCTCTCAGTGTGACTTCATTTTTCATCTGTCTGTGAATGCTTATTGTGCTGTCCTTCCAGCCCTACGCTTTCCACATCTTCCTCCCATCCCCCCTCCTTCTACACCTCGAAATGCTACCACCTCCCATCTGCTTAGCGCAGGACTCCTTGTTTACTTTTCAATCTTGGCCCCCAAAAAAGGAATCTGTAGACATTTTCAACAAATGTTATTATGGATAAAAAAATGAACTGTTCCTTCACAGAACAACCACAGAGCACTGTGTGTAACGTAGCTTCACAATGTCTCGCAGTCTTTCAGCGCTACAAGTCCACAGAAATCATCTGTAAACACGTTGTTCTGTTCCGGGGAGCGTACAAGTTGCTGATGGCTTCTGTTACCCACAGATACGTTACAGCTACATTACACACACATTTCAGGAGTTTTCTTTACCTGGAAATGTAATTCCAACACATGTATAAAAGTGTTACATAAAAAGTTTTTTTCACAGAAAATGACTACGTCACGGTAGTGCCATAGCTCCCGTGCACTGCATATAGTCCATGGGCACTGTGGAGAAACACAAGAAAGTTAATTGGGAATACATCAAATATCACCTGGGCCCCCTCTTCTCCAGGGCCCCATACAGGGGCGTCGCAAAAGGGGTTGCGGAGCTGGCGACCTCATCGGGGCCCTTAGGCCAGAAGAGCCCCGAAGGGCCCTCCCTCAACTACAATATTAACTTTCTATTGGGCCTGTGCTCATAATAATAATCACTTCTATAGATACTTTGAATAGTGGTAATCATTGACAAACTGCTCCCCATCCTCTTCTTGCACCTCTGACACTGTAGTTTCCATTGGCTGGTTTTGGTGCATCATATCAATTGTTATGTATAGAGTGCTTGAGGGGCCCCATTGTAAAACTTGCATTGGGGCCCTCAGCTCCTTAGCTACACCACTGGCCCCATAGCAGCTTCTATGACTGCTATGGCTATTGCTATGTCCCTGGTAGTCACTTGAAAGCCAAGTCCAGGTAAAACATAGCTGATTTGCCAGAACAAAGTAACAAGGACAGAAATGCCCCGACCGTCAGCTCCTACATTAGTCCATGTGCAAAGTAAGAAGTAGTAATGATCGTAATCTGCTAATCAAGATTACGCAAAATTAAGCGTAAATGTTCGCAATTACGCATATATACGTAATTACATATTCTTAATTCAATTGACTTTGTATAATCATTCGTAATTAAGCATGAATTTACGCATCATTTACACGTAATTTTGTGCGAATTTGGCGGTGAATTGCAAAGCCCCCATAAATGCTATTGCTACCAAAATTGCTACGTATGTTAAGGAGAACAGTGGGTACAAGTTAAAAAAACTATTTTTCAAAAGGACCTTGTAGTTTTTGGGAAAATCGATTTTAAAAATGCAAAGAAAAATGTTTTTTAAACCCAGAAAAATAACAGTTTAGAAACCATTTTTTGTGTGTTTTTAACTACTTGAGGACCGCCCCCAGCCGATGGGCAGCGGCAAAGACTGGGCCTAAACGACCGCAATACGCCTATCGGCGGGGTGGCGGCGAGCGTGGTTATGCGGCGATCGCTTCATTCGTGACGCGATCAGCCGCCGCCGACTGGCTCCGCCCCCCTCGCGCTGTAACCCGCCGGCCGTTCGGAAGCGCCGGCGGGTTACTAGCACCCGTATCGCCGCATGACACACGTATAATAGGCTTTGTAATGTATACAAAGCCTATTATACAGGCTGCCTCCTGCCCTGGTGGTCTCAGTGTCTGTGGGACCACCAGGGCAGGCTGCAGCCACCCTAGTCTGCACCCAAGCACACTGATTTCCCCCCCCCTGCCCCCTGATCGCCCAAAGCACCCCTCAGACCCCCCCCCTGCCCACCCCCCAGACCACTCTTAGCACCCAATCAACCCCTAATCACCCATCAATCACTCCCTGTCACGGCTTTTTTTTTTTAACCCTAAACTGCCCCCTGCTCCCTCCTGATCACCCCCCACCCCTCAGATACTCCCCAGACCCCCCCCCCCCCGTGTACTGTATGCCTCTATCCCCCCTGTAATAACCCACTGATCACCTGTCAATCACCCATCAATCACCCCCTGTCACTGCCACCCATCAATCAGCCCCTAACCTGCCCCTTGCGGGCAATCTGATCACCCACCCACACCAATAGATCGCCTGCAGATCCGACATCAGATCACCTCCCAAGTGCAGTGTTTACATCTGTTCTCTCCTCTAAACACCCACTAATTACCCATCAATCACCCATCAATCACCCCCTATCACCACCTGTCACTGTTACCCATCAGATTAGACCCTAATCTGCCCCTTACGGGCACCCAATCACCCGCCCACACGCTCAGATTGCCCTCAGACCCCCCCTTATCAATTCTCCAGTGCATTATTTACATCTGTTATTCCCTGTAATAACCCACTGATCACCTTTCAATCACCTATCAATCGCCCCCTGTCACTGCCACCCATCAATCATCCCCTGTCACTGCCACCCTTCAATCAGCCCCTAACCTTCCCCTTGCGGGATTTCTGATCACCCACCCACACCAATAGATCGCCCGCAGATCCGACATCAGATCACCTCCCAAGTGCAGTGTTTACATCTGTTCACTCCTCTAAACACCCACTAATTATCCATCAATCACCCCCTATCACCAGCTGTCACTGTTACCCATCAGATTAGGCCCTAATCTGCCCCTTGCGGGCACCCAATCACCCACCCACACACACACTCAGATTGCCCTCAGACCCCCCCTTATCAATTCGCCAGTGCATTATTTACATCTGTTCTTCCCTGTAATAACCCACTGATCACCTGTCAATCACCCATCAATCACCCCCTGTCACTGCCACCCATCAATCAGCCCCTAACCTGCCCCTTGCGGGCAATCTGATCACCCACACATACACTTTTCTGGCATCTATACCTGCCACATCGATTATTTCCAATATGTCTGATCTGAATTTCGATCGATTTTTCAATTTTCCGATCGTTTTTTTAATTGTTTTTCAATTTTTTTTAAATCAATTTTCATAGAACTGCACAAAAATCTATCGCACAAAAGAATTAAAAAAAAAGATCGGAAAATTGATCGAAATTCAGATCAGACGTGTTGGAAATAATCGATCTGGCAGGTAAATCTGCCAGAAAATTGTATGGTGTGTACCTAGCATAATGACAATAATTGTTTGGTTTGCTGTTCTATAGTAAGCCATACGTGGATGCGAAGGAGGTAATTCTAGAGGAGGACAAAATGTGCAGATTTGAGATTGCGATTGGGTTTGTATCTGGAAACTAGTGAGGAGATATACGGGCAGAGAGATTGTGGAGAGCTTTGTAGGTAAGTGCGTTGTGTTAAGAGTTTGAACTGGATTATGTGGTTAACTGGTAGCCAGTGAGGGGCAGCAGAGGAAGAGTGAGAAGAAATATGAATGAACTGCTTGGCAGTTGGCAACAACCGATATTTCCCACAATGCAGCAAGGTTCACAGAAAGGAAACTGTCATGACCATGGCCATGACTTCACACTATGGGCTTGATTCACTAAACCGTGATAACTCAAATATCACACCTTATCAAAGATATCACACCTTATCAAAGTTAACATGCCTTGTCAGAGTAGCATAACTGATTTGGTGTAAATCAGTTGCATCAAAAGGGAATTCACTAATAATTACCAAATGTTTTAGACCTGTTTTTAGACCTGGTCTAAAACATTCGGTAATTAGGTCGGCAAAAGCAGGAGAAATGATCAAAAGATGCAATTCACAAACGAGTAGCTATGACTGACAGAAATCAGCTTGGCCCTCTAGCTGTTGAGGAACTACAAGTCCCACAATGCATTGCAGGAGTCTGACAGCCACAGTCATAACTCATAAAGGCAAATGCATTGTGGGATTTGTAGTTCCTTAACAGCTGGAGGGCCAAGTTTGCCCATGCCTGGTTAAGTGATATCTTCCCACAAGGGCCACTTGTTTGCCTTTGCCCCTCAAACCATATGTTCCCAGGCCACCATTCCCATATCTACAGGGCATGTAATCAGTAAAAAATTACGGTCAAACTGCAGCGTCAAAGGTGGCACACAGAAATTTTACTGGTAATTCGGACAGCTCTGTAGCGTGTGTTGTGCAATTAGCACAACCCATGTTGCCTAGGCAACGTATACATGATCAGGGAACCGCATAGTATGCTAATTGGGCTGCTGGAAGTACTGGTAAAATCACCAAGCAGACTGTATACACAGGGCTGGTTCTAATCCCGGGGCAAAAGTAACTTGGGGGCATCCCTAACAATGGCACGACCTCTCTTTCCCCCCGCAGCCTCCAAGGTGACTCCCAGGTCCCATTCCACCACTCTCCCAGCCACATCAAATCATTGGGTGTCCATCATATGTCCCCAACAGCATTGTTAGGGACCCCATTATTCCCCTCCTCCTTTCCCTTATAAATTCAGAGTGTAAACACAACGGGGTCTTACCTAATCCAGGCAGGACACAGGAGGCAGCACCATGCTCTGCACTCCAGATATCTCGCCACATTCCCTGCAGGCATGTACAGTATGGGGTCACTGGCGTAACAATAGGGCCAGCAGCCCCTGCCCCGTGGGTCCAGCTCGGGGCTGTTTTGGGGGGCTGGAGGGGTCGCAGCATGAGGGGAAAGCCATGCTGCACTTCAGCGGGGAAGGGGGCCGGCCCCCCCCCTCCCTCACCTCGGGCTCTGCGCTCCCCTCCAGCGTTGAATAGTTTGTGTATGCAGGCGGTGGGCAGCGGCAGATACATACCTTCCGTGCGCTCCAACGTGGACGTTTCTCCCTCTAGTGTCTGACGCGACTTCCTGTATAAACAGGAAGTCACGTCAGAGGCTAAAGAGAGGAACATCCACGCTGTAGTGCACGGAAGGTATGTATCTGCCGCTGCCCGCCGCCTGCATACACAAACTATTCAACGCTGGATTTCTGCAGGGGGGCCCGGTGGGACCTTGTTATGCCCATGTATGGGGCCCTTATAGCTGGAGTGGAGGGGATACACACCTTGGGGGCCCCTACAGGCTCTGGGGCCCTGGGGCAATTGCCTCTAGGGAAGCCCTGGCCCTGTCTATCCATAGCAGCACCTTGTAATGTTATGCTAGCTACACAAATAACTGTCAATGTGATTTCCCATTCTGCAGGAAATGTATAAGTCACACTGTTATGTTGCAAGCTGCTCCTTTCATCGTTAATCATCGTAATGATTAAATCTACCTGGTCGTACTGCTATGCTTGTTCTCCGCTTGCGGTTGTGGGTTATAAATCCACAGTAAATCTGAGAACAATAAGGAAAACTGGAGCGGTTTCAGTAAAGCAACATATCTTTTCTGCAGTCAGCCAGTGCTGATTCTGCCTTTAATGGCCCTCTCTCTACGGGGAGCATTTAGCAGCCAGTCAAACCAGCCCACTGCATATTGCCACATTGCCAAATGTCCAGGCAGCAATCCCAGCTAAGCCTTCGCTCATCTTACTGACTGCAGTGCCAACACGCAACCTACAGCTGTGAAAAGCTATTGAGAATCAGGCTTATGGCTGAGAAGCCTTAGTTACACTAATAAGCGAATCCTGTCACTTTAAACAACCAAGCAAGGAAAAGATCATCCCTGTTTAGCTAATGTTTAGCCATCTGAGTGGTTTGCTTGGATCCGGCGTTATATGAGACATCCACTCAGGGCAAGAGTCATCAGCAATCCTGTTACATATACATAGCCCCCAACCGTCCCGGATTGGTCGGGATTCTCCCGATTTGGGGGGGCCCTCCCGCTGTCCCGGGCCCCCCCTCTTGAATCCCGGCCGGCTGGGCAGATAATGGAGGCGGAAAAACTGATCGAGGCTCCAGCCGCGGTAATGAGGCATGCGGGAGCTTTACTGCTTCCTCCCTCCCTCTCTCTGAATACCCCCCTATGTATGTCTGTGTCCCCCCTCCCTGTAGGCAGAGTGAGCGCAGCGGAGCGGGCAGTCGGGTCCTCTTACCGCTGATGCACGCCGCGCGTACTGTCTCTCTGGCATCGGACCTCCATGTGCTTCCTGTGACGTCATAGTAAACAGGAAGCACATGGAGGTTGGATGCCAGAGACAGTACGCGTGCATCAGCGGTAAGAGGACCCGACTGCCCGCTCCGCTGCGCTCACTCTGCCTACAGGGAGGGGGGACACAGACATACATAGGGGGGTATTCAGAGAGAGGGAGGGAGGGAGGAAGCAGTGAAGCTCCCGCATCCCTCATTACCGCGGCTGGAGCCTCGATCAGTTTTTCCGCCTCCATTATCTGCCCAGGCAACCCCTCCCCAACCTAAAAGTGGCACCCTCCTCCCCACCCACAGGCACCCTTACCCTCCTCCCCACCCACGGGCAGGGTGTATGAGGGTATACTTATGAAAAAAAATATAAGGGTATAAATATTTAATTAAAAAAAATCTTTAAAAAAACGATGGTAGGCGTGTTGGGGGTGTGGCTAGGGGGTGTGGTTAGGGGGTGTGGCCAGTGTCCCGGTTTCTTATTTTAAAATGTTGGGAGGTATGCATATATATGCATAATATTTAAAGGACACCTAAAGTGTAAGGGATATAGAAGCTGCCATATAGTTATCTGCTTTTAAACAATACCAGTTGCCTGGCAGACCTGCTGGTCTATTTGACACAGGACAGGTGCATGTGCACCAGTGTTTGTGTGTTCTTAAACTTCTTTTTTTTGCAGCTCCTAGTATGCAGATTATTTGGGGAGGGGGTGGGGAGAGGAAGGTACCCCCTGCTAGTCATGTAGTCTACTACTATGTGCAACCAAACCCTCTCTCAGCCGCCGGAGAGATATGTAAAGAGCGTACTTCCTCTTGCGCAGACTGTTCGCGACTGGAGGGAGTTACGGGACCCGATACCGGAGCTGCAGGCAGCGGTGGACGGCGGCGTGGGAGTGATCCGTGCTCATGGGGCTGGAGGAAGCCCCAGATATATATAAAAAGGCAAGTATATGTCATCTCTTGTACACTTTAAACTTGTTTTTGCAGCTCCTTATGCAGTGTAGGGAGGGGTATGTGAGAGAAATACCTGCATGAGGTACCCCCTGCTAGTCAGCCCGGGGCCCCCACCTGTCATGTGCACCAGTGTTTATATGTATATGGCATAGACAGACAGTATTATATATTAAATATGTATACCTCTAGATAGTGGTGCATGTACCTTGCTGTCTAAATAGGCACCCTTATGTATACTGTTTATACCCATATACATGATATATGATATGTAGGTAAAAGGATACTTAAGCCTCTATTAAAAATCATTTTTACTTACCTGGAGCTTCTACCAGCCCCCTGCAGCCATCCCCTGCCCTCGCAGTCACACTCACGGATCCTCCTGTCCCCCGCCACCAGCTAGTTTCATTGTCGCTGTGCAGGCCTGGCCAAGCGTCTCCTTTTTCGCATTCCTGTCCGCAATAACATCCTGCGCAGGTGCAGGATGCTATTGTGGACGGGAACTTGAAGAAGAAGACCCATGGCCAGGCCTGTCGGCGAAACAAAACTAGCTGGTGGCGGGGGACAGGAGGATCCGTGAGTGTGACTGCGAGGGCAGGGGACGGCTGCAGGGGGCTGGTAGAAGCCCCAGGTAAGTAAAAATTATTTTTTAATAGAAGCATAAGTATCCCTTTAAAGAACACCTATAGGGCTTGATTCACAAAGCGGTGCTAACCTACTTAGCACGTCTAAAGTCTTTAGGCGCGCTAACCAGGGTGCTAAGTAGGTTAGCACCGGATTTCTCAATCAGATCGCGCGCTAAGTACCGCGCGCAAAGTTTTACGCGCGCAAAGTCCTATGCGCCCGCTAAGTCCCATAGGCTTTAATGGGCACTTCACGCGGAGCGCCCTGCGCTCTGTGCAGTGCGCGCGTAAAGTTTTACGCGCGAAAGAAAAGCTCGTTTAGACCTGCTAAGGGAGTTTTCACAGGCGTGCTAACAGTTAGCACCGCTTTGTGAATCAAGCGCCAAGTGATAAGGATATGAGTGCTGCCATTGCATTTGTTTCCTTTTTAGCAATGCACATTACTTGGCTGTCCTGCAGATGTTTCTGACTGAAACCTCACTGGATTAGCCCCATGCGTGTTTTGGGTGTGTGATTTAGTTGCTACTGCAGCCAAAGAGATCAGCAGGGTGCCAGGCAACTGGTATTGTTGGAAAGGAAACAAATATGGCAGTCTCCACATTTAGGTGTCCTTTCTCACACCAAGCAATGTTTCTAAGTTGTACATTCCACCATTAAACGCATGACTACACCCACATTTTGGCAACACTCACACTGTTAAATCCACTCTATCTGTAAAACATTTGCATCACAGCTCCCAACTGTCCCTCTTTAATTGTACAAAAGAAAAGATTGTGGCGAGTGCACTCCAATACAACAATTTCAGTAGCTATAAACCCGCTGGGTGGCGGTGCAACCTCCAGAGAATAAAGGTGGCCATACACTGGCCCGATTCGCGGCCGTTTCGACAGCAGATTCGATCCTGGGATCGAATCTGCTGTCAACCGTTCGCGGTAAACGCACCCGCCGATCCGATTTCCTCCCGAAATCGGATTGGTCCGTCGATCGCGCCGTGCGGGAAATTACCCTCGATCCCCCGCGGGTAGGGAGCGCGTCGCTAGCGGCGGCCGATCCGATCAGGTATACATTACCTGAAGCTGGCTCCCGGGCATCTTCTCCGTGCTGCACGGCTCTGTTCCGGCTCCATCCCGGCGCTTCCTGTGTCACTCCGTGACCAGGAAGTTCAAATAGAGGGCGCTCTATTTGAACTTTTTTGGTCACGGAGTGACACAGGAAGCGCCGGGATGGAGCCGGAACAGAGCAGTGCAGCGCGGAGAAGATGCCCGGGAGCCAGCATCAGGTAATGTATATGGGGGGGGGGGGAGGGGGGGACAGGCGGCAGGAGTAGCTCAACAGATTGTGATCGGTTTCAGGCTGAAATCGATTCACAATCTGTTTGCAGTAAAGGCAGCCATACGATCCCTCTCTGATCAGATTCGATCAGATAGGGATCTGTCAGCTGGTCGATCTAATGGCAAATCGACCAGTGTATGGCTACCTTAAGCATAATCATTGGGTTCAAAGAGAAGTAAAAGCTCCAGGAGCAACTCACCATAGCCATAAAACATTAACTTTTAATGAAATCCATTGTAAAAAAAGCTGACATACAATTGTAGTAATAAAGTTTCTGATACTTATCAGGCACATGCGTTGTATGAGCTGCGGAGTGAAGTCGACGACCGTTTCGCCCCTCGATTAGGGCTTTCTCGAGACCAATCCTGTTTTGGAGGGACAGTCCCTCTTTGGGAGCCCTGTCCCTCTGTCCCTCTTTCTTCCTCATTTGTCCCTCTTTCTGGACTGATGCACAGATTTATGTAAATATATCTACTGAAAAATGTGTTTAATTGACTCTAAACTTTATTCCCATTCTTTAAATTGATATATTTCTTTCTTTCCAATGGTAATATGAAGGAAAATGAACCAGGATAGAAAGGACCAGTGTGGTTTGAATTATAAAACATCATAATTTTCTTATGAAATCTTTATAGTGTGCGTGATTAGGGGTGTGGTTAGGGGTGTGGCAGGGGTGGGGCTTAAGTGTCCCTCTTTCTGATCTCAAAAAGTTAGGAGGTATGATTTGCATGTTGGGAAATTTTGGGCCTTTTTTGAATGAAAAATTAAGCTAGCAACCCTGTCTCACATCCCCCACTCTAAATAAGGCATACAGTACAGTGCTGAATTAGTCAGCACTATCCCTGCCTTCAGTAGAGATTCAATGCAAGATAACAACTTTCCCATGAGAAATGCATGCATTAAAGAAGTTTAATATGTATAAATGTAATGCATGAATGAAACAGGACCGTAAACAGGAGCTTTTAGCCACCGCATAATACACTGAACTACTAGTCATACAGCAGCACTTCACTGTCCATATGAAAGGGCTGCGGCCTGGTTTTGTAATTTGAACATCCAGTTTGCTTCAGATTTAGCCTTTGATAATCCCAGTCATGCTGCGGCCTACCCCTGATTAAACGGAGTATTTTGTGGTCTGGCTCGCCTTCCCATTTCGACTCGGTCACAAATATGAGGATATGAAATGTTCACTTGAAGCTGATATAGAATGTCCTCTGAGCAGCAGCAGTAGCAGCGTATGCCATTTACACATTATTACATCACCTCTCATTATGCTGAGGACGAGCTGTGGCACCTTGTGGAGATTTATTGATGAATGGCAGCAGTGCTGCACTTCCACACTGTTAATGACCACATCATAATAAGCTATAACTGTCAATAATTTTTGCCCTGTCAAAAAAGAAAGCAACTTGGCTGTAACTATGTAGAAATATGTTCTTATATTGAGAATAAATCAGTTAAGAACCAAGGGGTCAGGGGAACAGAACAAAAAGAATAACAACATGTCCATTACAATATGTAATATCATAATGCCAATAGTAAGGATCGGGAGTGATTGAAGATGTGTGCGATGTGCGAGTTGTCCATGCAGACGTGTTAGTTGATTTGAGGTAATATATTCATACAGCCCCATAATAACATAAGTATCTATACTTACTCGTGTATAAGCCTCCCCATGCAGTGGTGCTCGGATAACCCCAATCACAAATTCAAGAGATCACGAATTCGACTCCGCCCACTTACGAACTGACTCGAGATCACGATCACGAGTTGAAAGGGATATCCGACTCGAGTGCGGTTTTGAGTCGCATAACCGCATGTAATCACGAATTACGAGTGGTATTTTTGAATAAAAACCTGCCGACTTTAACGGTTAATAGCAAAGCCCCCTTACATGCTAGAAACACCAAATTTGCCAGATATGTTAAGAAGAACAGTGGGAACAAGAGGAAAAATATGTTTTTCAAAAATACCTTATAGTTTTTGAGAAAATCGATTTTAAACTTTCAAAGGAAAAAAGTATTTGTGATTAAAAACCCGCCGACTTTAGCGGTTAATAGCAAAGCCCCCGGATATGCCAGAAACACTACATTATCCAGATATGTTAAGAATAACAGTGGGAACAAGAGGAAAAAATGGTTTTCAAAAGGACCTTATCGTTTTTGAGAAAATCAATTGTAAAATTTGTTTTGCTATTACCCGCTAAAGTCGGTTGGTTTTTAATCACGAATACAGACTAGTAATCACGCGAGTAACCAGTCGGGTAATGAGTGCAATCACGAGTGCATTCATGATCAGCATTCGTGATCGAGAGCCAATCACTAATGCCGATTACGACCTTGTGATTGCAAAAATCGGTTTGTGTTCATGAGTTACTCGTGATCACGACCTCGTGCTGAGCGGGATGCTCAGCACGAGATCGTGATCACGAGTAACTCATGTAAAGGTCGAGCCCCCAACTTTTGCCTCTGAAAAATTCTAGTAATGTGTGACCTGCAGATAAGCCAACTTTCCAATGCTTCCCCACTGTATGTGGTGCAGAGTGCTTCCCCTGTGTGTGGTGCAGACTGTGGTGCATGTGATGCAGAGTAAAGCATGCTTGCAGAGTGTATGTATGTGATGATGCAGTGTATGTTCAGCAGAGTGTATGTATGTGGTGATGCAGTGTATGTTCAGCAGAGTGTATGTATGTGGTGATGCAGTGTATGTATGTTTAGCAGAGTATTTGTGATGCAGAGTGCTGTGCAGTGTACATATAGCGACCTCTCCTCCTCATTCCGGGAAGCCATCTTCCTCTCTCCCATGCAGCTCTGTACATGCTAGAGATCCAAGCTTCAGTGCTTTCTTGCCTCTGGACCACCATCCTCTCGTCTCCCTTGCAACTTTGTACTAGCCGCTGTCTTCCAGTGGCCGAGTACAGAACTGCAAGGGAAACAGGAAGTAGCTCCCCGGGACAAGAAGAAAGTGAAATCTGGACACCTAGCAAGCAGAGCGGGAAGATCGCTGCCAGGAACGAGGAGCGGTAACTATCCCCACACATGGCTAGCATATAAGCCGACCCGCACTTTTGGGAAACATTTTTGTCCCAAAAATTCGGCTTATATGCGAGTTTATTTGGTATGTAGCTGCCCATATCATGACACCTTTGACAATATCTATTTTTAGACATGCCTCTTCTATGCAACTAAGAGATGTAATATCATAGTTCCCAATTGTTCCGTTCTCAGAGGGACAGTCCCTCTTTGAAAGCCAAATCCTTCCATCCCTTTTTCTTCTTTATTTGTCCCTGACAGCGTGAGAGGAACGGGAAGGCTTTCCAGTTTCCGTAGGTGAGTATCTGACTTTTTTTTTTCCAATTTTGCTTTGTTTTTACTTTAAGGGAAATAAAGCACTTTTATACATATTTACTTATTGTCTTGAACTGATGCATTATGGTGCTATATTTTTGCTCATGTGAAGCTGAATACTTGGAAATATCTTCTGTTTTAGGAAAGAATTGTTATTTTCTTATTTTCAACTGCCTCATTTAAAATCAGCCAAAACAAGCTAATGCCTACAAGGAGTTAATTGTCTTGATCTCAAGCAATTAATCATTCTCATGTAGCCCAGGCTTACCAATCTCATGGGACTAATACCCCAATCTCTGAAAAACCTCCTGCAGTTGTACTGAAGAGCAATCACATCTCTGAAATTTTCAGATATCTAAGGCACGAGATAAATTAGTGAGATGAGCCACTTGCCATCAACTCCTTTTAGGCATTTGCTTTGAGGTGTGAGACATACAACATCATAGAAGAGAAGTCACTTAAATGTACTTCCAATGCACTGTCACATTGTGGTTATACTGAGCAACCTGTCTCAAGGATGAAATGTCTAATCCCTTTGAGGGAAATGGGTAAACAAGAAGACTTGAGAAGCGAGTCACAGGGCAATGGCATCCCTAGGGGTTACCTAGGTTCAGATCTGGCAGGGTCATGAAACGGAAACAGGATGTGCGTCAAGTGTGGTGACGGAAGACCTGTTAGCTGGTCAATGGCAGCACCAATAAGCTAAGAGAGAAGACCTGCTGCCATGGAGCAGAGTTCAGTCATGAGCTGAAATGAAGACAACATTCTAGAAATTAAAAAAAAACAAAAAAACATATCAAAATCAAAGTTCTTTCACATCTAGGTTGAGGGTTGGATTCATGGTCAGCGGTCCTCTACTGTAAAAAATGCATTCACTATGAATGCAGGAACAGATGGGACTGGACGTTATCTTACAGCATCTGCTGTACCTAGGAAAACTTAAAAGAGAATGGTTGTCAGTGGGATATGCTTCTAAAGGCTTTCGAGGGTTCCTGGAAGTGGGTTGCAGATTTTTACTGGGGATAGGGCTCGTTCACATTTAGGGAGTTTTCTGCCTATTTTCAAGTGCAGGAAATTTTGAAAATCACCCTCAAAACGCTTGTGCAATGATTCCCTATGAGAGAGTTCACATCTGAGCGGTTTGTTTCTGATCCGCTCAGCAAAGCGGTGCCTGCACCATTTTTGAGGCGTTTTGCCTCAAATTGCAAAATGCTTGAAAGGACTCCTATAGGCTCAATAGAAAGAAGAAAAGAGAAGCAGCAAATAAAATATATATGAGGTAGAAGAGTCCACCGCCTTGAAAAATACTAGCAGGGTTTACAGAAATATGAAGGCAATCAAACTTTTGCATATTCCCATCGATGTGGTCTCCCTCCTGTTCCATCTATGATCCTTCCTGACATTGTGGCCCTGCTTCTAGGGAGCTGAATGATAAACTAGGGTGTAAAAATAAAGTTACTTTTATAAACGCCCAGAGTCAGATTGGTCATGTCTTCAGAATAGACAATAATAGGCACACTGAGAAGCTGTTTGACTAGGTTCTCCTTCAAACTCCAGACTGGGAGGCAGGCCATCTAAACCAGTGTTTCTCAACATTTTATTGGTATGTACCCCTTTTAAAACCCTGTACTCACCAAGTACCCCCTAGCATAGTAAACATTATCTCAAGTACCCCTTGACAAATATATTTTTAATCTTAGTACATGATAATTGGTTCTAAACAATTTCCAAGCATTTACTATTGCTTTTAATTAGCTAAAATACTAATTTGGTGTTGTTTATATAGGATTTATCATTTTCTAAAACTCTAAATTTGTTATTCTTGGATAATATATCAAACCTGAGTACCTCCTGGAACCATCCAAAGTATCCCCTGGAATATGCGTACCACATGTTGAGAACCTAGGATCTAAACTATAGAAGAATGTTGTGCATGGACATTTTAAAAGAGTGGCAAAATGGAGAGAGGTAGCTGCTGCTGACAGAAATGCCTGAAGAAGAACTGTGAATGAGGACAAAACCCACGGGAGGCTGTAGTGCAAAAGCAGTAAGTAAGAAAGGCATTTGCTTTATGATGGTCCTGTCTAGGAGGACTGATGGAGAAGCATGTGATCAGTTTGGTCAGGTGATAGATATATAAGTCTCTGATTTGATAGTCATGAGCATGTGCTAAAGCAGGATGTGATTACAGCAAATCAGAGCTTTGCAAATCGATAAGCTGATCAAACAAATCACATGCTTCCCCAGTAGTTCTCCTAGACATGACTATCACTATTTATTTGCGATACACCAATTTTACATGAGACAGTTGATAATAGAATTACATTTCTTGATGCTAAGCAATGAAAATAGCCCATGTAATGCTAGCCTTCATGGTGGTGGGGGCACATGATTACTGACCCTTTCTCTGCTGGTCACCATGGCTGGTTGTAATCTCTAAACAGGGTATGTAATTTAGTAATTGTGTACCATCACTTTAAAGGTTTGCTGACTCATTCGCTGCTGACCATCATCCTGTGTGTCTGTCACCAGGATAGATGGAATTTCTAGTAAGGGGTGGGGTGTGCCTATTCTATTTTTGGAAATGTGTGGTGTCACTTTAAATTTTGAGCATACCTTGAAATTCCAAGGATTCTTGGGTGACATCACTGACCATAGCTGGTCCCATTTACGGTCAGTGGTGTCAACCAGTGTTCACCCACGGGTGTCCTAAATTAGTTTAATAATAATCAGTGGCTGGCTGAAGATAAAGGAAGATAGACTTCCTGATGCAGAATACTAAACAAGTGGGAAGATAGATTAGACACAAATTAAGATGACGTGCAGAACTAAAGAATTTCATAACACAGGTTATGTGACCTTTAGTTTGTATGCAGTGAGTATATACTCAATGAAATGTATGCTTCACTGTCTCTGTTAACAAATGCATTATGCGGTAGCACACTGCATGCAGTGCGTTGAATCCCAATGCACAGCATGCACTCTGAACGTTGCATAAACTTGCTATTGTAGTGAGAATTTCTGCATTAAGATGCCCCCATAAAGGTGCACCACAACGCAGCAATGTAAGTGTAAAAAATCAGCAAAACTCCCTTTTATTTATTCACCGTGGTGGTGTGACCAGATAACTGCTTGTCCATATTATGCCTCCTTCCTCTTGAGCACCAGAGATGGAGAAGATCCCAATGACCATCGATACGGAGCACCAGAGCTCACCATGAGGTAAAGGAATTTTGGCCCCACCTTAACGCTGAATAACATGTGGGCTTGGATTAGTAGAGGACACATGCTTGCTAGTGCTTTCCTTGCTTGCATGCCTGGTCACCTGACTGTGAAATAGCTGAAGGGAAGCGGCATACTATTTTTTTTTATGTGTGGTTTCCCTTCAAAACTTTTAAATATTCTTTGTTTTACTCAGGGAGAAATAAATTGAGGTAAAGCAGGCATGCATGAAAAAAGGGTGCCATGAAAAAAGGGCTTGGCTGGATAACGAAATGGTGCCGGTGAATAACGAAATCTGATAACGATAAACATCTTTGTCAAACTTGGTTAACGATAAATACTGTTGTTAAAACAAACGGGAAATAATAACGAAAATATATTAACGATAAAAATTGTTATGTAATTCAACAATACAGCTTAACCCAACCCTACTCACCCACAGAACCCTCCCCTGGTGGTGCCTAAAACTAACCACTCCCCTGGTGGCGTCTAACCCTAACCACTCCCCCCTGGTGGTGCCTAACCCTAACAACCCCCCTGGTGGTACCTTACCCTAACCACCCCTGGTGGTGCCTAACCTTACCAACCCCTTCGGTGATGCTAACCCTAACCACCTCCCCTGGTGTTTCCTAAAACTAACCACCACCCGGGTGGTGCCTAACCACTCCCCCCTGGTGTTGCCTAACCCTAACCGCTCCCTCTGCAGAAACACCCTTTTCTACATAGAAATGATAATATCTTTGGTAACGCAAAATCTGCACACAGGCCTAGTGCACACCAGAGCGGTTCGGCTGCAGTTTGCGATTCGCTTGCGGGTGCGGATCTGCTAGGGTAATGTATTTCAATGGGCTGGTGCACACCAGAGCGGGAGGCGTTTTGCAGATTTTGGATTGCGGATGCGTTTCTGCCTCAATGTTAAGTATAGGAAAAACGCAAACCGCTCTGAAAAACGGCACTTCAGAGCGGTTTGCCAGGCGTTTTTTGTTACAGTAGCTGTTCAGTAACAGCCTTACTGTAACAATACATGAAATCTACTATACCAAAACCGCTACACAAAACCGCAAAACGCTAGCTGAAACGCTGCAGAAAAATAAGAAAAAGCATTTCAAAATCTGCTAGCATTTTGCGGATCTGCTAGCGGTTTTTGGTGTGCACTAGGCCATACAAACAAAATAATATGACAAAAACTATAACGTTGCAAGCTTCTAAAACAATAACATACTTCAAAAACTTTAATGTTCTAATGTTGTTAACAATATTTATCGCAGAGCTCTTTTTTCTGCTTTTTTTGCTGTATTCACCAAAATTGCATTAAAGTCTATGGCGGTGCCCTTTTCGTCCACTCTCAGCTGGCACCCTTTTTTCCTGCTACCAAAGCAAGTTATGACTAGTGTTGGGCGAACACCTAGATGTTCGGGTTCGCGAACATTCGCCGAACATCGCCGCGATGTTCGGGTGTTCGACCCGAACTCCGAACATAATGGAAGTCAATGGGGACCCGAACTTTCGTGCTTTGTAAAGCTTCCTTACATGCTACATACCCCAAATTTACAGGGTATGTGCACCTTGGGAGTGGGTACAAGAGGAAAAAAAATAGCAAAAAGAGCTTATAGTTTTTGAGAAAATCGATTTTAAAGTTTCAAAGGGAAAACTGTCTTTTAAATGCGGGAAATGTCTGTTTTCTTTGCACAGGTAACATGCTTTTTGTCGGCATGCAGTCATAAATGTAATACATATAAGAGGTTCCAGGAAAAGGGACCGGTAACGCTAACCCAGCAGCAGCACACGTGATGGAACAGGAGGAGGGTGGCGCAGGAGGAGAAGGCCACGCTTTGAGACACAACAACCCAGGCCTTGCATGAGGACAAGAAGCGTGCGGATAGCAATTTGTGTTTTGTCGCCATGCAGTCATAAATTTAATACAGATGAGAGGTTCAATAAACAGGGACCGGAAACGCTAACCCATCACAGATGTTCATTGTTCATGTTACTTGGTTGGGGTCCGGGAGTGTTGCGTAGTCGTTTCCAATCCAGGATTGATTCATTTTAATTTGAGTCAGACGGTCTGCATTTTCTGTGGAGAGGTGGATACGCCAATCTGTGACGATGCCTCCGGCAGCACTAAAACAGCGTTCCGACATAACGCTGGCTGCCGGGCAAGCCAGCACCTCTATTGCGTACATTGCCAGTTTGTGCCAGGTGTCTAGCTTCGATACCCAATAGTTGAAGGGTGCAGATGGATTGTTCAACACAGCTATGCCATCTGACATGTAGTCCTTGACCATCTTCTCCAGGCGATCGGTGTTGGAGGTGGATCTGCACGCTTGCTGTTCTGTGTGCTGCTGCATGGGTGTCAGAAAATGTTCCCACTCCAAGGACACTGCCGATACCATTCCCTTTTGGGCACTAGCTGCGGCTTGTGTTGTTTGCTGCCCTCCTGGTCGTCCTGGGTTTGCGGAAGTCAGTCTGTCGGCGTACAACTGGCTAGAGGAGGGGGAGGATGTCAATCTCCTCTTTAAAGTCTCCACAAGGGCCTGCTGGTATTCTTCCATTTTGACCTGTCGGACTCTTTCTTCAAGCAGTTTTGGAACATTGTGTTTGTACCGTGGATCCAGAAGGGTATAAACCCAGTAATTGGTGTTGTCCAGAATGCGCACAATGCGTGGGTCGCGTTCAATGCAGTCCTAGGCCGAAGAGGTCATAGCCTAGGGTCACAAAAACCTGTTTATTTGGGCTATTTCAATGGTAGTGATGGTGACGTACATAAATCTCAGCCATGGCCGGTAGCAACGTCTGAATTTCACGAAATGTCTCATGCAGGTAGAAGACATATTGTTAGACTTGGATTCCAAAGATGGGGTCCCTACATCTCTGCAAACCAGAGTTACAGGGGTCCAAAATTGGTAAAATCCCCCATAGACTTTCATTGCCTCCCTATTTCACTTTCCAAAATCTCACATCTTTTCAAAGGGCAATGGCTCAGCAGTACCAAATTTTCTAGCATTGTAGGGACCCTTAGGGGGAACATGACTGGTGAGTTTCGGGCCCCTAGGCCAAAGAGGTCATAGCCTAGGGTCACAAAAACCTGTTTATTTGGGCTATTTCAATGGTAGTGATGGTGACGTACATAAATCTCAGCTATGGCCGTTAGCAACGTCTGAATTTCAAGAAATGTCTCATGCAGGTAGAAGACATATTGTTAGACTTGGATTCCAAAGATGGGGTCCCTACATCTCTGCAAACCAGAGTTACAGGGGTCCAAAATTGGTAAAATCCCCCATAGACTTTTATTGCCTCCCTATTTCACTTTCCAAAATCTCACATCTTTTCAAAGGGCAATGGCTCAGCAGTACCAAATTTTCTAGCATTGTAGGGACCCTTAGGGGGATCATGACTGGTGAGTTTTGCCACTGCTGAGCCATTGCCCTTTGAAATAGTGTGAGATTTTGGAACGGTAAATAGTAGGCCCAATGAAAGCCTATGGGGGATTTTACCAATTTTGGACCCCTGTAACTCTGGTTTGCAGAGATGTAGGGACCCCATCTTTGGAATCCAAGTCTAACAATATGTCTTCTACCTGCATGAGACATTTCGTGAAATTCAGACGTTGCTAACGGCCATAGCTGAGATTTATGTACGTCACCATCACTACCATTGAAATAGCCCAAATAAACAGGTTTTTGTGACCCTAGGCTATGACCTCTTAAAATCGATTTTCTCAAAAACTATAAGCTCTTTTTGCTAAATTTTTTTCCTCTTGTACCCACTCCCAAGGTGCACATACCCTGTAAATTTGGGGTATGTAGCATATAAGGAGGCTTTACAAAGCACGAAAGTTCGGGTCCCCATTGACTTCCATTATGTTCGGAGTTCGGCTCGAACACCCGAACATCGCGGCCATGTTCGGCCCGAACATCTAGATGTTCGCCCAACACTACACGTGACCCGTTCGGCCAATCACAGCGCTAGCCGAACGTTCGGGTAACGTTCGGCCATGCGCTCTTAGTTCGGCCATATGGCCGAACAGTTTGGCCGAACACCATCAGGTGTTCGGCCGAACTCGAACATCACCCGAACAGGGTGATGTTCTGCAGAACCCGAACAGTGGCGAACACTGTTCGCCCAACACTAGTTATGACCAGTCATGGTGAAGTTAAATAGATATTTTAATAATGATCTTGGATTTCTATGGTGAATTACATTAAGCAACAAATAACCACCAATCATGAGTAGTAAAAAAAGGAACTGCACAAACCACAATGATCAAAGTTCTATATTCAAAAAGCGTGTATCAAAAAAGGGCGCCTGGAAAAAAGGGCGCGGGGCATAGCCGAAATTTTAAGTTTTATTGCAAAACCATATTTTTCGTTTAAGAGGTTGTAAACGAAAATTTAGTGCTAAATAGGTTAAATAAACGGAAATGAAATGGCAAAATACCATCTATAACAACAAACGAATTATGAAGTGAAATGTCAAATAGCGTCTATAACAAAAACGATATTTACACTTGTATTAAGCATAGCAATGCAATGGTAGATTTTACAGGTATTTTACTGCAATTATACCTAACTGTATGCTTACACAGATCTCTCCCTATCCCTAACCCCTAGACCCCCCCTCTTTGTTCAAATATACATAATGTAATAAATTGTACATATTACATATATTGTGCTGTAACTATACCTATCCTTACTCTCACACAGAGCCCTCCCTGTACCTATCCCTAACCCCTAGACCCCCGTGGTGATGCCTAACCCTAACCACCCCCCTGGTGGGGTATTTTGTACTGTAACTATACCTTACACTACTCTCACACAGAACCCTCCCTGTACCTATCCCTAACCCCTAGACCCCCCTGGTGGTGCCTAACCCTAAGACCCCCCTGGTGGTGCCTATCCCTAAGACCCCCCTGGTGGTGCCTAACCCTAAGACCCCCCTGGTGGTGCCTAACCCTAAGACCCCCCCTGGAGGTCCCTAAACCTAACCACCCTCTGGTGGTGCCTAACCCTAAGACCCCCCTGGTGGTGCCTAAACCTAACCACCCTCTGGTGGTGCCTAAACCTAACCACCCTAACCATATACACCTGGTGGTGTATATTGCACTGTAACTATACCTAACCCTCCCTGTACCTAACCCCTAGACCCCCCTGGTGGTGCCTAACCCTAACCACCCCCCTGGTGGTGCCTAACCCTAACCACCCCCTGGTTGCGTATATTATACTGTAACTATACCTAACCCTCCCTGTACCTATCCCTAACCCCTAGTAATGCCTACACCTAACCATCCCCACCGCACAAACACCCTAAACTCATATAAACAATAATATATTTAATCCTTAAAATACTTCACTACAAATAACATGAATAAAATAATTTATATATTTGTAATAGAATAAATAGCCTTAAAATAGCCTTAAAAACACGTATACATTAATATTATAAATAGAGAAAAGTATATATAAATATATACAATACAATAGATAGCCTTACAATCACATACGCATTAGAAATCTTAAAATAACAGTAATATTAAAAGCGAAATTTTAGTAACTATAATCAACGCATTATAAGTGTAAAAACAAAGTTAATACCAAAAGCGATGCATTTCTAATACCGTCAGGTTGAAAACGGTACTTAAGCATTATACATATGAAAACAAATTTTTAAATGATCAAAGAAGTATAAACGAAAATGTAGTTGTTATACTCTTGTAAGCGAAATTTTAAAATGAAAAAATAAGTAAAAACTGCTATAAGCGAAATTTAAAAACGAAAAAATAAGTATAACACAAAGTCAAAACGAACTTGTAAACGATATTTATTATAAACCTTATTCTGTAAACAAAAACTTTTGTTAACACGATCCCTGTAACCGCTATTTCTCGTCGGGCGCCGAATAGCCGATATTTTGCACTGCAGTCTATGGCGGCGGCCTTTTTGTCCACTATCCCTGTGCGCCCTTTTTTACTAGCACCATTCAAAAAGATACCGTAAGAGCCGATGTACAAAATATATAGAATATGTTTATTAATGCAAAGCATGCAAACATACAATTTGCATTAGTGTTGGAACCAGGTTGGAGATAGCAATTGTTTCTATTGTAGCAGCCAACATGTGTTCTTCATAATCAGTAGTATCTGTGTTGCTGAAAGTGACAGACTGTATACTAGACTGGTAGTATTACTGGTTGAACTTGATGAACGTATATCTTTTTTCAAGTCAAACAACTTTTCAGTGCTCTGCAACCAAAAAAGTACCAAAAAAAAACTAGGTGAAAACATTTTGTCAAAAGTATTCTCTTGGGTGCTATTTTCTGGCTGTTTTTTTCTATTATTTTCGATTGTTTATGATTTTGTTTTGCCTTCTACTTCTACTACTTAAGGCTACTTTCACAGTAAGACGTTGCGTTTTGATGCGACGTTACAGTCACAACGCAAACTAACAACGCAACATCCCAAAAATGTCACAACGCAACTCTATGCCCTGTTATCGTCGCATACAGTAGGCATACAGGCAATGAAAAGTATGCTTCCAGGTCATCGTGCAAACAGTCCACCGCAGTTAATAACGTGTATAACGCACAGCATGCAGCACTTTCTAATAATGCTACACGTTACACACAAACGCAACGTGTACACTGTGAATGTTGCACAGACTTAGTATTGCTGTGCGTTAGTCCATATTAAAACTTTTTCTAACGTGTGACTTTAACGTCGCACTGTGAAAGAGGCCTAAGCCTTGAAAAACCTTAAAATGATGATTTCTGAAAATAATATATGCTTTTTGCTCTGCCACCCTCGGGGCTCATTTTTCACTGATGTTGTTATCTGGTGGCTTTTTTCTGAATAAAAACCTTAACTTAGGGCTGGGGCACACCGAGCGGCTATTTGAGCGTTTTTACATCCGCTTGCGGCTGCGGATACGCTAGGGTAATCAATTTCAATGGGGGTGTGCACACCACAGCGGGAGGCATTTTGCAGAAATGAATCCTCCCGGGATGAGGCATTTTTTGGATTGCGGAGGCATTTCTGCCTCAATGTTAAGTATAGGAAAAACGCAAACCGCTCTGAAAAACGGCAGATCAGAGCGGTTTTCCAGGCGGTTTTGTTACAGAAGCTGGTCAGTAACAGCTTTACTGTAACAATATATGAAATATGCTACACTGAAATCTGCAGCAGCAATCCGCAAAACGCTAGCAAAACGCCTCATAAAAATAAAAAAAAGCATTTAAAAAATCTGCTAGCATTTTGTGGATCTGCTAGCGGGTTTTGGTGTGCACTGGGCCTCAAAGTGTTTTCTTGCTTGCTGGTGTATCACCTTAGAAGAAAAAGTGACTTGAATAAGGATCTATATACTGTAGGTTGCATTGCAGAATCATTCCGCACCTGCACTCACTGCCCATACAATTTTATGGACGATGAGCGAAAATGCCCATATTCTTTTTGCATGAATTTAAAATTTTCACGAAAATAATATAAAAGTGAGTAAAAATGGCATTGAAAATCATTTTGTATAAGTTTGTAATATTTTGCATTTTTCATGAATTTTAATGAAAAATAAATAAGGATTTTCACGCTTTTTGCGAATAAAAAAATAAAGATTTTTTTTTTAACGAATTTTCACATAGGTAAGAAAAATTTGTTTTCTTTGACCATATTGTATTTTCACAAATATTTACTGGAAAATATTATCAAATCGCTAGCGTTTTTAATAAGCGATTTCATTAATGTTTTCTGGCGATTTTGGTAGCAATTTTAAAAAGGTTAAGCTTTTTTCCAGCGATTGTGTAGATATTTGTAATTAGCATTTTTAATTCTGATTGGTCCTTTCAATTAAATTTAATTTTTTACAGTGTGCAGTAATTTAAAAACACTAGCAAATCGCCCTGTATAGCGATTCCTGAGCGATTACGCCAGCGTTTATATACTTTACATTGCAGAAACGCTAACACTAACGCTCAAAAAATGCTACATGTCCTGCATTAGCGATTTTGCTAATCACAATCGCTCCAGTGTAATTTGGTCCATCCATTAACATTAGTTGAGCGTTTAGGGAAATTGCTAGCGTTTTGAATCGCTCCCTAAACGCTCAAAAAATTGCTCTAGTGGGTTGTAGCCCTCATGCAAATTGTATGCTTGCATGCTTTTCGTTAACTAACCATATCTAGTTTGCTGCAATCTTTATGTATATTTGCCTCTATGCTATATTTTGTACATGGATACTTATCTAGGGATGGTCAAATGCAAATAATTTCTAGTTGATGCAGGATTATGCAAATCTTGTATGAAAATGTATGCAGCTTGAAAATGGAATTTTACCTCAGCAGGATTTGATTGGTTCATGTTCAAGCTGCTTAAGTTTTGTATACAGCATGTGTGTTATTCTGCATCAACTTGAAATTATTTGCATCTCTTTGACCATCCCTACACTTATCTTTTTTTAAAGAGAACCCGAGGTGTGTTTGAAGAATGTTATCTACATACAGAGGCTGGATCTGCCTATACAGCCCAGCCTCTGTTACTATTCCAAACCCCCCTAATGTCCCCCTGCACTCTGCAATCAGACATAGATCACAGCCGTGTGATCTATGTTTACATCTGCAGTGTCAGTCTCGGCTGCTCCCCCGCCTCCTGCAGAGCTCCGGTCCCTGCCCCCCTCCCTTCCCTCTAATCACCGGGGGGGGGGGGGGGGGGGGGGGACCGGCGTTCTGCAGGAGGTGGGGAGAGCAGCAGACTGACACTATAGAGAAAAACACAGCCCGCTGCTACACTCTGTGTGTGTCGACAGCGAGGCTGTGATTTATGAGGGATTGCACAGTGCAGGGGGACCTTAGTGGGGTTTGGGATAGCAACAGAGGCTGGGCTGTATAGGCAGATCCAGCCTCTGTATGCAGATAATATTCTTCAAACCCACCTCGGGTTCTCTTTAAATATATCACTTTGATCATTGCAAACTTGATGTGCATGCAATTCCTTCTTGAAATACGTAAAATTTGGCTGATTTTCTGCTAATGTAAATCTAATTCAAATCCCCGAAATTTTGGTAAAATGTATATTCTATCCAAATTCAAGTCTCAACACTAATAAGAGCAACCTGATGCAAATGTGTAACAAGGTGATCAGGAGAAGCTATGCAGATGGGACACAGAGACAGTGCAACATATGCTATGGCATATGCTATGTCTGTTCTGGAATAGATAGCTAATGTGCTGTAAAATGTAGACCAGTTGACTGTAGGGGCTCTTTTACACGAACAGTTGACAACAGCGCAATTTACTGCTTGTCAGTTGCACCTGTTTCCGTGCAGGGCTCTTGCAATCAGCTGCAAGTGTCCAGCAGTTGCATCACCACTGCATGTGCATGCGAGCTGGCGTTAGCTGGCCCTGGACGCTACATGCAGTGTTTTATTTTAACTGCTGGCACGCATGTGGTATGAATGCTCCCATTCGGTTGTATTGTTTTGTAACTGAAGGGCACTTGACACCAGCAATCAGCGGCTAAACAGCTCCTTTAAAGCACCATTTAGCCATTTTTCTGAAACAGCCCTGACAGCAGACCTGAACTAAGAACTTTCTCTACTCTAAAAGATAAGCAACATCATATTTAACTTTAAAGAAAACATGTAACTTCAAAAAGTGCCTCTGGGGGTTACTTACCCCGGGAGGGGGAAGCCTCTGGCTCCTATCAAGGTTTCCCCATCCCACTCTCTCCTACGGTGGTCTCACTGTGCCCCTCCAAATAGCAGGCATGTAAATATTTACCTTCCTGGCTCCAGCGTGGGCGCAGTAGCGGCTCTCGGTTCAGGATCAGGCAGAAACAGCCGATCCCAGTCAGGTCCGCTCTCAGGGGCGTAGCTAAGGAGCTGTGGGCCCCGATGCAAGTTTTACAATGGGGCCCCCCAAGCACTCTATACATAACAATTGATACGGTGCACCAAAACCTGCCAATGGCAACTACAGTGTCAGAGGTGCAAAAAGGGGATGGGGAACAGTTTGTTAATGATTACCACTATTCAGAGCATCTATAGCAGTGATTATTATGAGCACAGGACCAAAGAGAGCTAATATTGTAGTTGAGGGAGGGCCCTTCGGGGCCCCTCTGGCCCAAGGGCCCCGATGCGGTCGCAACCTCTGCAACCCCTATTGCTACGCCCCTGTCCGCTCTACTGCGCAGGCATAAATTGCCAGCTACTGCGCAGTAGAGCAGACCCAACTGAGATTGGCTATTTCCGCCTGATCCCGAGCCGTGAGCCGCTACTGCGCGTGCGCTGGAGCCGGGGAAGGTAAATATTGCGCCTTCGCCACAGCCTGACAAATTGTCGGCTTTGGCGGGACCCAGCAAGACCACCGTGGGATGGAGGAGGACAGGGGAATCCTCGATAGGATCCAGAGGCTTCCCCCTCCCGAGGTAAGTACCCCCCAGGGACACTTTTTTTTGTTACAGGGTCTCTTTAAAGAAAAAAAACATTTCTTTGCTACAGCTGGTAACGATCCTGCAGTATGTCTACTTCCTGCTTTCATGGAAGAAGACATAAGGTTAACATTCTGTGTTTACAAATGAGCTGCTCTGTTGAGGCAGCAGAGATTTCTGAGCTGGCACAGCTGAGAGATCAAATTACAGTTGTGATTAGTCACAGATGAGGGAGAATTAGACAGGCTAAACTCTTTAAATACATACAGGGTGCCATTCTCTATGTTTTCCTTTATCCTGTGCAAGAGTTCAGGTCCACTTGAATGTCAGTTTGGCCCCACATACTATTTGCCTCAAGTAAAAAATGTAATCCTAACTGTTAAATGCCCCCTTTTGTCAAATATAATTTACTGTGTTAAGTAGAATAATACCTTTACTAATAGCTGATAAATGTTAACATAGGAAGTGTAACGGAGGCATAAAATACAATTCAAGTGCTTTAATGTTGGTCATAACCTGAAACCCATCTCCATATCATTTTGTCTTTAATGATCCACTAAAGCGACTGTTCCCAGGTATAATAATACTGAAGGATCGCACATAAAAGTGACCATTACTCACGGCTCTATAAACGGGAGCAGATATTGCTGTGAAGTGAATCGTTTAATGCTGTAATCATATTGTAGCTTTTATTTCCAGCAGAACGGTGAACAAAAGTCTCAGGTTAATGTGCGGCAGAGACCTCTTACTAATGATACATAGTTTGTCCACTTCAGCTCTGAGATAAGAAGCGTATTATTGTTGCCAAACGAATTTCCTAAAAGAATGTTTGAAAACTTGTTGCCAGGTAAAGCCCCCACAGTTTCTTTCTGTATTCATTTCATAGCACATTAGCTTAACCTGCTTATGCATAAGTTGGGTTTAAAAATGCCAAATTAAAAGGGAAAAAACATTTTGCTATTTGTCCAGAGTCCTGTCACATTCACGTACGTGATGGAATCTGGAGAGGAGGAAAGGTTAGTGTTAGGCAGAGGAGAGGGAGGCTAGTATCAGGCATCAGAAGAGGAGGAGGTTAGTGTTAGGCATCGGAAAAGGGAGGTTAGTGTTAGGTAGAGGAGACAGGGGGTTAGTGTTAGGCACAAAAGAGTTTAAGGCTAGTGTTAGGCATCAGAAAGGAAAGGAGGTTAGTGTTAGGTAGAGGAGACAGGGGGTTAGTGTTAGGCACCGAAGAGGTCAAAATTAGTGTTAGGCATCGGAAAGGAAAGGTTAGTGTTAGGTAGAAGAGACAGGAGGTTAGTGTTAGGCACAGATGAGGTCAAAGTTAGTGTTAGGCATCGGAAAGGAAAGGTTAGGTAGAGGAGACGGGAGTTAATGTTAGGCACAGAAGAGGTAAAAATTAGTGTTAGGCATCGGAAAGGAAAGGTTAGTGTTAGGTAGAGGAGAGAGTGGTTAGTATTAGGCACAGAAGAGGTCAAGGCTAGTGTTAGACATCGGAAAGGGGAGGTTAGTGTCAGGTAGAGGAGACAGGGGATTAGTGTTAGGCAGAGAAGAGGGGAGAATAGTGTTAGGCACAGAAGAGGTGAAGATTATTGTTAGACATTGGAAAGGGAAATTTAGTGTTAGGCTAGTGTTAGACAGAGAAGAGGGGAGGTTAGTGTTAGGAAGAGAAGAGAGGATGTTAGTGGTAGGCATCAGAAAGAGAAGGTTAGTGTTAGGTAGAAGAGGGGAGGTTGGTGTTAGGTACAGAAGAGGTGGATGTTAGTGTAAGGCACAGAAGAGGTGGAGGTTAATGTTAGGCATGGGAAAGGGGAGTTTAGTACTAGGCAGAGGTAATGATTTATATCTGACTACTATTGGTCAAATAGCTCCCTGCTCGATTTGCTGGCCATTCGGTCGAATAGGTCCAAATTTTCAGGTTGGTGAATCCAAACCCAATTTTTTTCCAGACTTTAGCAGGTAGTAGCAAAGCCTCTATACATGCTAGAATCAGAGCTGGGACAAGGTCCTCCAGCATCCAAGGCTGAGACACCAAAGTGCCTCCCTCAATCCCTCCCACTCCAGCTATCACACACTGATTTGCTATTAGACAACACCTTAATCTCTAGTTATCTGGCTTGCAGTCACTGCCATGTATCCCTTATTTCTCTCTGCTTCATACACAATAGGGGAATGATAGCTGAGTGAGTTGTGCGCCCCCTCCTACACTGCGCCCTGAGGCTGGAGCCTCTCTCGCCTCGGGACGACCCTGGCTAGAAATAAGACATTTGCTAGGTATGTTAAGGAGAACAGTGGGACAAGGGGAATTTTTTTTCAAAAAGACCTTGCAGTTTTTGATAAGATCCATTTGAAAGTTACAATAGGAAAAATGTTTTTTTAAATATGGTTAAAGCGGATAGCCTGAAAAAGAGAATACCAGGTTTCACCTGTTAGAGAAAGCTCTAATTCCCAAAGCCGTACCCAAAAAGCACAAATCAACTGACTTTCGGCATGCAGCCCTGCCTCCCTGAAAAAAAATGCCATTATGTTTTCTCTATCGAGAAAAAAATGACATGGGGTCCATTTTGTCAAGTCTCTTTAACAGGCTGGTATAGCCAGAATGCAGAGCCTGGACCGTGTTTGGCTCTGCACCCTGAGCTATACAAGCCCGCATGGTCCATGACATTGGCCTCTTTCCCACTTTCAGTGCCCAGGAAAAGGTGGGGTCTAAGCCCTGGGGGAGTCCATGGTGGCATCTGGGGGTTCCTTTTAACAAGGAGTCCCCCAGATGCCTGCCCCCTGGGGAAATGAGTGTAGAGCGTAGTACCCCTTACCACAAAAAAGTTAAGAAAGAAATAAAAACACAACTATGACAAAAATATTTTAATATTCCTAATTAACCATAAATACTTACAATTTATTCATGTTCTGATGCCAATATCCTCCAAAATTACCCCATGCCAGTATCCTCTGGAGATGAGCGGTGAACAATGCCTGCACACAACATTTCACACGCACTTACACTACTAAAGTATAGCAACCTCCAGCAAAACAACATTAAATGTGTCTCCGGTGCCCTCATTGGTTAACAGATCCTGAGGAGGATTCCCATTGATCTGTTGAAAGACCAATGGGGAGCCCCGGTGGCAGTTTTAAAGATGCTTTGCCTGGGCTCGCTATACTTTAGTATAACAAGCCCCGACCCCATGACTGCTTCCAGGACTCGCCTCTCTCCCCATTGCCACCATTGCTAGTATAATGCGTGCTACCCAATTAATGTTCCAACATTTTCAATAAATACATAGGCAATTGAGTTTGGGCAGTTTACCATGTTGTAATGTCTTTAGCAGAATGCGTTCGATGGCCCCATAGTGTTTCACTGCATTGAACATTACCTTGCTTGTGGTTTGATCAATGATGGATAGATTTCAGTAGAATTTAGTTTGCTGTGTAGGGTAAGAATAAATCATTATATCGAATTCCAGTCAAATAATGATCGATCAGCTTGGCTTATGAGGTGGTGATCAAGCCTTGTATCTTTAAGAAAAACTGTTAGTACATCTGTTGCTTCCCCAATATCTTGATTGGGGGGCCGCCTTCTTTTTCAGCTGTAGCTTTGCTAGTTTGTTCAGTTTCTGAATGGCTTCTGTGTAATAAAGGCTGTACTTGGAGCAAAGACTGCTTTCTACTCCCATTTTTCTGTGATTCATATATCAGGATTTATTTTATGTGAATTAGATTAGTTTTGAATTACAGCGTACAGTGAAAGAGACAGGGCAGCATGCAATACATGAAAACATGACGTGACAACATTCTTTCTCTGTGCCTTAGTTAAAGAGGACTTTGATCTCTCCCTGTTACATGTGCTGTGTGTGTGTGTTAGCTGTCGCTACAAACCGGGCAGCTGCACTGAGAAGGAAGTGGCCGCTGGAAAACTTCTCTTCCCAGCTTACCTGAAGATCACTTCTTACTGATCAACGGCCACCAAGAACAGAATCCGTACTCTGCTCACTTCCTGGCGCTTTCTGCAGGTTTACTGGGACATTTCCTGAAAGCCTGAACTTTATTAGGCCACTTTAGAAACAATCTTCCAAACAGTAGTATTTCGTTTACTTGAGGTGTAAAATATAGCTACCGTTGCTGACTTTCCTTTAAAAAAAAATCCTACTTGATTTGGTTTTTGGTGATCCTCTCGCATGCATGAGGCGTGAGGAAAAATGGTTGCGAGTGGAAAACGAAATCTTAAAAATTGGTTGTTTTCAACTGGGCGCGCAGTGAAGCCGAAAACATGTAAATGATAAGTATCGTTTCAAAACAGTGCGGAAATGAAAGCGAAAAATATTTACTTTAAAAAACATTTCATTATTCAAAAATACAGCATAACCTAACCCTACTTTCACACAGAACCCTCCCCTGGTGGTGCCTAACCCTAAGACCCCTCCTGTTAGTTCCTAACCCTAAGACCCCTCCTGGTGGTGCCTAACACTAAGACCACCTGGTGGTGCCTAACACTAAGACCACCTGGTGGTGCCTAACACTAAGACCCCTCCTGGTGGTGCCTAAACCTAGCAGCCCCCTGGTGGTACCTAACCCTAAGACCCCTCTTGGTGGTGCCTAACACTAAGACCACCTGGTGGTGCCTAACACGAAGACCCCTCCTGGTGGTGCCTAAACCTAACACCCCCCTGGTGGTACCTAACCCTAAGACCCCTCCTGTTGGTTCCTCACCCTAAGGTAGTGCCTAACACTAAGACCTCTCCTGGTGGTGCCTAAACCTAACACCCCCTGGTGGTGCCTAACTCTAAGACCCCCTTCAGTGGTGCCTAAACCTAAGACCCCTCCCGTTGGGGCCTAAGCCTAAGACCCCCCTGATGGTGCCTAAACCTAAGACTCCCCTGGTGGTGGTTAACTCTAAGACCCCCCTGATGGTACCTAACCCTAAGACACACGGGGGGATCTTAGGGTTAGGCACCAGGTGCGTAAACCTAACCCTAACCTGGTGGTTCCTAAACCTAACCACCCCCCCCCCCCATCCCCAGCACAAACACTCTTCCTGCCCTGTAACCCTAACCATTCCCCTTACACAAACACCCTTACAAAAGTAGATACGATAACATATTTGATAATATAAAATGTGTTCATACAAACAAAATAATATGGTAAAAATTATAGCGTTGCAAGTTTCAAAACCATAACATATTTCAAAAACTTTAATTATCTAATGTTGAAAACAATATTTATCGGGCTCTCAAATGTTTGGGCACCGTATTAACGATATTTGCATTATTATAATACTTTCTGAATCATGGACCCATAATGAGTATGCAGTTTAGGTGTTTTTAATCCACTTTGGGCCCAACGGATGCATGCTTATGCCAGATGTCCAACCCAGGCCAGAACATGCACTGTTGATGGGCCTTGAAGGCAGAGTAGGGGAGCACAGGGCTAGACAATTTATACTCTAGATCAGGGGTCCCCATACTTTTTCGGTTAAGGCCAGGGTCAACATACTTCAGACTGCTGGGGGGCCGAAACATACATAAAATGATGTTGAAAAACATTACATTGAATCTAGGTATTGATTTCCCCAATCATGCCTGGAGGAGAACTCCCAGTAGCAGCCATTAAGCCATGCAGCACCCGAAGGAACGTCTTTGTGCACCAGACAGTGAAGCATACCCAGATGACAGCCTGCTGTTACATTGGACAGCAGTGTCACTTAATGCAGAATTGGATTGGAAGCCAGCAAATAACTGCTCGCTGGCTTCTACAGTATGTGGATGGGTGGTGCCAGCACTGCTGTTCTATGGTGCAGTGGGCCACATCTTTAAGTTATACACTGTGTTTGGGGGCCAGTGAAAAGCCTTGGGGGGCCACATTCGGCCCGCGGGCCTTAGTTTGAGGACCACTGCTCTAGATAGTCAATGAGGTGTTATTAATTAGGCCAAATTATGGGTATAACTTTAAAGTACGTGACCCAAGGTTTCATGCTGTGACATCTGTTAACGTGCTACACTTGCTGGGCCCAAATAATGAGCCTTTTTCACTAAATGCGAAGGTAAGAGACAGGCTATAAAGCTACATACACACTTTACATTTTCCTTGTCAATTATTCATAATCCTTTTAGTAAAAAAAAAAAGTATATACAGGTATTCCCTGACATCGCAGGTCTCCCTGCAGCAATCTGCCCACTCGGATTGCTGAACCTCAATTCATTTATTTCTGCAGGAGTTGCTTGCACATATGCCCCCCCCCCCCTTCCCTTCTCCATAGAGCAATACAACATCTGTAATGTAATTCTTCCAAAACTGCCACTGGAAACAATCTTTAAGAGCATTTTGGGGGATAGACTTGTATTGCCCCATAGAGGGCATATTGATCCATACCATGCACTAATGAGGACCAATAAGCCCAAAACAGGCTGTGTGTACGTTCATGTGTAAAATGTATTAGCTACAGGCTCACTATGCATATTCAGGAGTGATGCATCATGGGAAACCACAATTGTTCAGTTACAGATGAATTATCGCAAATACCTTCTGTTTTAAGAAGGCAAAATTACAGTTAGCTTTGCATTTTAATAGAAGGCGTTTTGATCTCTTTAAGCCCTGTATACCTTCCAGGTGGTTCTGGGTCACTATGAGCTGTCTGGGTATTGCTTAGTAGTGGTCCAAGCCCTATCCCATAGAGCTATATCAATCCATACCATGCATTGATGAGGACCAATAAGACCAAAACAGGTTGTATGTATGTTGGATTGGTGTGGCTCTGTAAAATGCATTAGCTATAGGCTCACTAAACATATTTAAGAGTAATGCATCATGGGAAACCACTGTTGCTCACTTACAGTACAGCTGAATAATCACAAATACCTTCTGTTTTAAGAATAAGGCAAAATTACATTTAGCATCATAAAATGAGATAATCTAAAACCTGTGATGTTTGAACCTGTGAAGTTAAAATCAGATGTGGGTAATGAAAACACAAGTTTCCGTTTAATTAACTTAGGCCCTGTCTGAATAACAGATTAAATGACTAATAATAATCTTCTGACCTGTACAGAGAAACCTGCAAAAGGTTAACAAACTTTTAAGCATCCTGTAATCCTAACTGCCCACTCATACTACAATTAACTTGTTTGAACCAGGAAAGTTTTTTGCATATCTTATCCGTTTTGTCCAATTATTATTTCTTTCAAAGTGAATGCGTTAGAATGTATTTGGAAGATAAGCGTCTCATTTTTTTGATGGAGCTTCAAACAGTGGCTTAGCTATAGGGGGTGCAGAGGTTGCGACCGCACTGGGGCCTTTGGACCAGAGGGGCCCTGAGGGGCCCTCCATCAATGGCAGGATTAGCTGTTTATTGGTCCTGTGGTGGTAATAATCACTTCTATAAATAATTTAAATAGTAGTAAGCATTTACAAACTGTTCCCCATCCCCTTCTTGCCCCTCTGACACTTTGGCTGTCCTTGACAGGTTTTGGTGCACCATATCAATTGTTATGTATAGAATGTTTGGTGGGGGGCGGGCAATGGAAAATGGAGGGAGGGGGCACCTAATGGAAAACTTGCACCAGGGCCCGTAACTCCTTAGCTACGCCACTAATTTTAAAGGACCGTATTTTTCGGACTACAAGGGCCTGTACACACTGCTGCGCTTGCGCTGCGCTTTTCAAATCGCATGCTCTTTTTAATCGCAAGGTCTTTTGAAAAATAATGAAAATTGTGGCGACCTGTACACATTGGTGCGATGCGCTTTTCCTATTCTCATGAAGGCTTGCGATTTAAAAATCGCATGCGATTTTAAAAGCGTAGCATGGTGTACAGGCCCTAAGACACACTTTTTCTCCACCAAAAGTGGGGAGGAAAAGTCAGTGCGTCTTATAGTCCGAATGTAAGGCAAGGTACAAGCAACTGCAGAGCCGCGTGGTCTCTCTATAGTTAAATTCTGCTGCTCCGGGGGGCGTAGCTTGGTTGTAACAGAGGAAAAGCTCATGCAGCTATGTCCACATGGATTTTAGCCATGTGGAGTCCCGAAGACCACTTGCTCCACCTGCTCGTTCATATGAGAACACTCTGGGCAGAAAGACTTGCTGCTGATCAGACCCACTTGGGAGAAGGTAGGCTCTCCCCGCTTGCCTGCAGTCTGCTTCGGCCATCAGTTTGGTGGGATCTCGTTTGCCCATGAAATTTGCCCATGAACGATCGGGCGGGAGGGAGGTTGTCTTCCCTGCGGGCGGGCCTTCCCTGCAGTACCCTAGTTGCATCTGGACCAGTGGTGGTTAAACTCTGGCTAATGCAGGACCAGATCCTCTCCTCTCTTTGTTCCTTCATCTTGGCAGAGTTGCAATCGCTCTGCTGCGATTGGAAGCCTGAAACGGGCTCATACTATCACAGCTTCCAGGCCCCGCCTCCTTCTGCAAGCTATTGGTTGCTTCCCGTGTCCATCATTTTAGCTTTACTTTCAGCTACGCCCCTCTCTGGCTGTATTCCAGGAGGAGGAGGTGGTGACGTCAGGAAAAGAATCATTCAGGGCGGTGCTTTTGGTTCGGCAGCTGCTGAATGAGGTGGAGAGGAGGCTACATTTTGGCTAGAGATGCTGAGCATCACATTCTCCCCTGTACAGTGGAGAACTCATCCTTCTATGGGGACCTGCTGTCTTCGTTTATATTGGTAATTTCCTCTGTAGATATAATGACATTCAGTCAGCAGCTTTTCATGTGCAGTTAGGGCTGACATTTGAGCACTGTAAAAAAGTTTTCCTGTGTCACATGACCATTTGACAGTTGCCCTGTAGTGAAGTTTGAAAGGACATGCGTGGCAAAAGGACACATAAGTGGAGCTAGAGTGAAAGTTGATGACTCGTGTCGTGTGTGAGAAAGCTTGATAAGAGTAATGCTTGCCACAACACACTGAATACTAAAAATAAACAGTACATTTCAGAACCAAAACCAAGCTAGACCATGCAAGATCTTAGATAGAAAATAGTTAGAAAGAAAAGTGAACATGCAAGTGTTGTAGCTGGTTGTTTAGTGTGGGAGCAGAATGGGTATAGCTGGTGGTGGGTAGAATAGTGCATTTTAGCTGTTGGGACAGCAGGGGTTTGTGTAGCTGGGCAATGTAGCATAGATAGACAGCTTTGAATGGGGGAAGAATCTCCACAAGACACTCCTGGACTATGAACACACCCAGGTTTAGTTTTTGTTTTTTTTCCTGGGTTTTGCCCTCTAAACATAGGTGTGTCTTATAGTCCGGAGAGTCTTATAGTCTGAAAAATATGGTATATCTTGCAAGTCATCTATGCTAATGAAACAGGAGTTTCAACAGCTTCAAATGATTTTGTTTTTGAAAATTTCACCAAACACATCAAGAAATTTAGAAAAGTGACCAAGTGTATAATGGATTCCCAGTGTCAGACTGCCGACATAAATACTCTATAACTATGGCTTCTGCTGTGGTCCTTATGCTGGTCTGCCCCTTCCACATCCTTTTCCTTATGCCTCCATGGCAGCACCTATGGGTAGTTGCCCCGCCCACTAACCCCTATTGGACAGGTAACTAGATAAATCCGCTTCCCACCCCTATACACCTGTCAATATTTTTCGTCCTCACCTCGGACAGGAACATCTTGCGGTGCAGCTACCAGCCACTAAGGTGGATTGCCATCAGGTTCAGCCTCTCCTGATGTAGGCCCTGCAGACTACTAAATGTAGTCCAGTGGTAACCCCAGTTCTGCTGGTCTTGAGGGGTTTGGGGACGCTACTTGGCTGTCAGGTTTTGAGAATTAAAGATTCCCATGTAGCACACCCCATTCTGAAGTATTTGGCGGCTAAATGCTACCTAAAGGTGCGGGTCCAGCTGACTTACGTTTTGTCGGCGGCCAGGAGGCAGACCTGGCGACAGCGGGCGTTGCTCCAGCTGCTCGCTTGTGGAGGAGCGGGGCGGCGTCGGGCGCAGTCTGCGCTATCCGGGGAGAGATGCGGCCGCTCACACTGTGGGCGTGTCGTCACTTCCGGTTGCGCTCCGGCAGCCGGAAGTGGTCATACAGGGAAGTCATGCCTCGGCGGCCACGCCCCCTCCTCAGGCGGCTATTTCAAGCCGCTTAGTTCGGCGTTCGGCGTCCACACTACTGCATCTCTGCTTTGGGGTGCCAGGACGCCGAGCGCTGAGAGATTGGAGCCAGTGTAGCCCTGGTAAGGGGGGGGGGGGGGGCTTGGGCTACGGTGGGGGAAGGTAGAACTAATCTTTAGGCAGCTTATGCAGATACTCTCTCTCCCCAGACGCTGTCAGGCTCTCCATACGGAAAGCATGGACCAGGAAGCACAGAATACAGACCAGCTACAAGACTTAAGGTACTGTTGCACCAGGTGAGTATGTCTTTTTGCATCAAAAGAGTGCAGACGGCTAAAAGACATGTCTATGTCTCCTGACAGCCCGCCGAGACCTCTGGAACCAGCGGAGCACAGCAGTCAAGACAGAGACCCTGAAGAGATCAGGGAGAGGAATCGATCAGACTACAGAAATTATGAAGATGCCAGAGATTACAGATACTATCAGCATTACGCAGAAAGACCGCATTCGCCCAGGAGGGATCATCATTACACTTCGTACTATAGGTCCAGAAGCAGATCTCCCAGAGACTACCACAGGGAGCACCGCCACCACAGGCACTCGTCTAAGGGTTGCTGGGCATGCGGGAAAAGACCTATGCAAGATAAATTAGTATGCCAATCATGCTTCTCGCAGATGTCCACGGAACTACAGCAGCAGCAGCCCGTGGAAGTTTCGGAGCTCATCCGCAAAGCAGTCCAGGACTCGATGGCAGAATATATTGCCAGCAGACCACATGAAGCACATATGGACACACTACCCTCCACGTCACAGGAGGAGCCATTAGAGACGGATTTAGCAGACGGAGGATTCGATTTCAGTCTAGTAGACCCTTATATAACGGCAGTCAAACAGGCCATTGATTGGGAGGATGAGGAAGAAGAACCTCATAGAGAGGCGAAACAAAAGATAACGTACTTTAAGCACTTGAAGAAATCGGCAACTACTTTCCCGTTCATGGACGAGATTGCGGAAATTATCCAAGAGGAATGGAGCAGGCTGGACAAGAAGGCAAACTTCAATAACAAATTTTCTAAGCTTTATCCGTTATCGGAAAAAAAGAGCGCCAGTTTCGATAATGTGCCGGCAGTTGACGCAGCCGTTATGCGCTTGGCAAAACATGTCACCTTACCTATAGAGGATGCCATTTCCTTTAAGGAGCCGATAGAAAGGAAGATAGATGGAGATCTGAAGAAGGTGTATGCAGTTATGGGAGGCGCTATGAAACCGGCGGTGGCGTTAACCTCTGTAAGCCGCGCGATCAAATCATGGTCCGACAACTTGGAGACTGCAATCTCTTCGGAGGCAGATAAGGAATCTTTAATAAGGGCACTACAGGAATTCAGACTAACTTCGGACTTCGTTGGAGAAGCTTCAGTAGATATCATCCGTTCTATTGCTAGGGCTCTCCTACATTCAGTGACGGCCAGAAGGGCCTTATGGCTTAGGTCCTGGTCAGCAGACCCTACATCGAAGCAGAATTGGTGCAGGATCCCCTTTGACGGGAAGAACCTCTTCGGAGAAAAGTTAGAGACTGCTATATCACGTGTAACCGGAGGGAAGTCTGGGCTAATCCCACAAGACAGGAGGCAAAAGAAAGGATTTGGTCAGCAGAACCGACCCCAGCAAGCCAGACTACGCAACTCAAGGTCGTACAGGCCAGGGAAGGACTATCGCCGTAACTGGCAGGGGGGACAGGCAAACCTTTCAAGAATCAACAAACAAAAGGCCACGTCTAGCTCAACAACCACCGCAAAGGGTTTTTGATGGTTTGCCCGCCCGGAGGGGTCCAGTAGGAAGCAGACTTCAGAGATTTGGATCCATTTGGGCGGAACATATCCAAAACCCATGGGTACTGAAGACTATAACAGAAGGACATCGTTGGAGTTTCAAAACCCAACCACCGCACGACTTATTTGTCCCGACGCAGCTTCCCCCATCGCAAGAGAAACGGGAAATTCTACAGCAATACCTACAGGATTTGATACAAAAGGAAGCAGTAACTGTCGTGCCACAATCAGAAAGGGGCAAGGGACTTTACTCCCCACTTTTTTTCGTGACAAAAAAATCTGGGGAGCTCAGACCGGTCTTAGACCTCAGAGCCCTGAACGAACACATAAACCTGCACCACTTCAAAATGGAATCTTTACAGTCCATACTCCTGGCTACAAGGCAAGGGGACTGGATGTTGTCGGCGGACCTCGAGGACGCGTACCTCCATGTACCGATCCACCCGAAGTACCAACAATACTTGAGATTCTCGGTGGAAGGACTACACCTTCAGTTCACATGCCTTCCCTTTGGCATCAATACGGCACCCAGGACCTTTACAAAAATTCTGGTGCAACTGATTGCCCTACTTCGCCTCAGAGGATTACGCCTTCACCATTATCTGGACGACATAATTCTGCTAGCCCAGAACAGGGAGCTTATCCTAGCTCAAAGGGAACTTCTTCTCTCAACCCTAACGCAGTTCGGCTGGCGGATAAGTTGGAAGAAGAGCTGCCTCCAGCCAACACAAGATATGGTCTTCCTGGGGGCAAGGCTAATGACGGCCCAGAATATAGTCACCCTCCCACAGGAGAAAAAACAGGTGATTCTAAACAGGGTCCAGGAGACCAGTCAGTGGAGAACGCTACAGGCCAGACAATGCCTAAGCTTGTTGGGAACGCTAACGTCAACGATCCCGATGGTGCGCTGGGCACAATGGCACTCCAGATGGTTCCAGTGGGGATTCCTATCCCAATGGAATGGAGTCAGTATGCGGCAAACAATTCAAATAACGCCACAAATGAAAAACAGCCTACAGTGGTGGATGCAGACATCCCACTTAGCCAGACCCCACAATATACAGCCGAAAACTCCACTGGTGGTGACTACGGATGCCAGCAGCAGGGGCTGGGGTGCCCACTTTCAGCAACACTCTGCACAGGGAGTCTGGGACCAGACAACATCATATCTGCCAGCCAATATCCTGGAGCTAAGAGCAGCCTACCAGGCACTCCTACACTTTCTACCTATGCTGAAACACGAGGCAATACTACTAAAGATGGACAACAAGACGGCCGTGGCCTATGTGAACAGGCAGGGGGGCACAAGAAGTGCAAAACTTCTGCTGGAGACAGAACGCATCATGCTGATAGCAGAAAGGAACCTGCACAGCCTCACAGCGGTCTACATTCCAGGAACACAGAACATCAGGGCAGACTACTTAAGTCGAAGTCAACTTTGCAACAACGAATGGGCCCTGAACGACCGAATATTTCAGAGGATCTGTCAGAGGTGGGGTACTCCGGAAGTGGACCTCATGGCCACCTACAAGAATGCGAAGTGCGGCAGGTTCTTCTCTCGCCTATGGGATCCGAGAGCAGAGGCCATAGACGCTCTAACAACAGCATGGAACTTTCAACTGGGGTATGTCTTTCCCCCCACCCCAATGATCGGCAGAACTCTCAGGTAGTCTCCTGAGAGTACAGGAAGACGTCACTCTGATAGCGATAATACCCTTTTGGGCACACAGACCATGGTTCTCCCTGCTCTGGAGCTTGAAGTTGGAACCACCTTGGCCGATTCCAGCAGCAGTGGACATGCTCACACAGGGCCCAAATCAACATCAGAATCCCCGCAAGCTGAATTTGATGGCCTGGCGATTGAGGGGAGGAAGTTAAGTACCGCGGGTTGCTCAGACAGGGTAATAGAGACATTGCTCAAGGCTAGGAAGCCCACAACCAACAAAACCTATCACAGGACGTGGCAAAAGTTCCTACAATTCGCTGTGCAGAACAATTTCAGCGCGGAACAGCCCCATACAAGTCATATTCTGGACTTTTTACAAACCGGACTCGACAAACAGCTAAGTTATGCCACACTTAAGGTACAAGTTACAGCCCTCTCCGCACTAACCGGAACGAGATGGGCCACGGAACCGTTGGTCAGACAGTTCCTAAGTGCAGTAATGAAGATGAGACCCCCCAGGAAAAACATCTTCCCTAAGTGGGAGCTACCAATGGTTCTGGACTTCCTGTCAGGTCCTCCCTTTGAACCACTGAACGCTTGTACACTATGGAACCTAACCTTGAAGACCGTGTTCCTCTTAGCTATCTCCTCAGCAAGACGTGTGTCGGAGCTCCAAGCGATAGGAATCAAAGAACCATTCCTAACTTTCTTTCCAGACAGAGTGGTTATCAGGCCGATTTTACACTTTATACCAAAGGTTGCCTCAGTATACCACTTTAATCAGGATTGGACGCTACCCACATTCCTTGAGGCGGGGACTGAAGAACCACATAAACTGGATGTAGGACGGACCCTAAAGCAGTACCTCCAAATTACTCAGGAATTCAGGAAATCAGAAACACTCTTCGTGATCCTGGCTGGCTACAGGAAGGGAGAGGCAGCTTCCTCCAGAACCATAGCCAACTGGATAGTTAAGTCTATTCAGGGAGCATATACGGCAGCTAATATGGAACCGCCAGTCCAGATTGGGGCCCACTCAACGAGGTCGATTGCGGCCTCCTGGGCAGCCTATGCCAAAGTCTCTGCAGATAAAATCTGCCAGGCAGCCAACTGGCGGACAATTCACACATTCATGCACCACTACAGGGTAGACCCAGCGGTGAACTCTACCATACAGTTTGGCAGATCAGTATTATCTGTAAATACTGTTTAAATATTTTCATTTGATTCTATGTGAGATTAATTTGTCTCATTAAAATTGAATTATTTTCTGCACCTGCAAAGTGACCCTCCCTTGTATTATTGTGATTCTCTAGTTAGTTCCCATAGGTGCTGCCATGGAGGCATAAGGAAAACGGAAAATTGTATACTTACCTACCGGTAATTTTCCTTTCCTGATGCATCCATGGCAGCACGGGAGACCCACCCCTTTGCTCGGTGAGGTCGAAAAGGTACCAGACAGGTGTATAGGGGTGGGAAGCGGATTTATCTAGTTACCTGTCCAATAGGGGTTAGTGGGCGGGGCAACTACCCATAGGTGCTGCCATGGATGCATCAGGAAAGGAAAATTACCGGTAGGTAAGTATACAATTTTCCGTTTTCCTGCCCTCTGCTCCGGCTGTCCCTAATACAATCACCTCCAACTCCATTTTGCTAAAATTCATGTTTCCGCTTCACCCTGATGGCTTAGGTCAGCGTGTATGCCACCTGTTGATCTTTACTGGAACTGCAGTATCTGTTGCTATTAGTTTTAAAGCGGACCTGAACTCACAACTTCCTCTCTGCTCTAAAAGATACACAACAGCATAATAACCTTTACAGAAAAACATTTCCTTGTTACAGCTAATAGAGCTCCTTTAGATATGCTGCAGTATAGCTGCTTCCTGGTTTGCTGGGAGCACAGAAATAGTTAACCTCCTGTGTTTACATATTAGCTCTCAACTTGGCAGTGTTAGCAAACACTTGGGAGCTCCAATTACACTAGCTCATTACTTGCTGAGAATGGAGAATTAGACAGGCTGTTCTCTATAGACACACAGGGTGGACAAAGGGTGGAATTATCTGTGTTCTTCTCTCCTGAACTTAAGGTGCGCTTTAACCAAAACATTTAACCCTTATCCTACCAACATATTTTACATGCAAATCTTACCAACTGGGGTCTGAATGGACCTCATGCAGTTTCTGTGATTGCTGATGAAAGTAATCATCACTGAACAGCTTTTTAATGTGAGAAACGTATTATTTATTGTTTAGAAAACAAAATTGAAGTTATAGGGTCGAACATTTTTGGAATAATGAAGGACATAAAAGCTTCTCCATTTGAAGAACGATTGAGAGCACTTGTTATTCCATGCTGCTGTCTGATTATATCCTGGACCCTGCGTCTGCCTATATGTGGTGCATCTTTCTGCCAGACTGTACCATTTCTTCCAAATAGCACATTTGTGCATGTTCTTGTGCATTGGAAGAACCAGGACCAGACTCGCCTTGATCCATCCCACCTACCCTGCCGCATCCCAGTCCATGTCCTCGGCCACATCCACGGCTGCGTGTACCACAGGAAGGGGCATAGCTAGAAGTGACTGGGCCCCATAGCAAAAAATAATATCCCCCCCCCCCCCCCCCCGACCTTCCAACCCCACGGACCTCGGACCTCCCACCCAAACATTTTGTGGGGAAATCTGATTTCCCCACAAAATGCAACCAGATTGTCGGCAGATTTCCCCACAAAATGCAACCAGATTGTCGGCAGATTTCCCCACAAAATGCAACCAGATTGTCGGCAGATTTCCACACAATATGCAACCAGATTGTCGGCAGATTTCCCCACAATATGCAACCAGATTGTCGGCAGATTTCCCCACAATATGCAACCAGATTGTCTTCAGATTTCCCCACAATATGCAACCAGATTGTCGGCAGATTTCCCCACAAAATGCAACCAAATTGGCAGCAGATTTTCCCAAAATAATGCAACCAGATTGTCGGCAGATTTTCCCACAAATTGCAACCAGATTGTCGGCAGATTTTCCCACAAAATGCAACCAGATTGTCGGCAGATTTCCCCATAAAATGCAATCAGATTATCACCAGATTTCCCGACAAAATGCAATCAGATTGTCGCCAGATTTCCCCACAAAATGCAGTATATGTAGCCAGGTCTATAGTGGGCTAACATTAATTACCTGGAAGGAGGGTGGTTGGGTAGGCTGGCACGCTATTTGCGGTGCAGGCACTGCACTGGGTAGGCAGTTAGGTAGCTGGGTGGGAGGGTAGGCAGTTAGGTAGCTGGGTAGGCAGATAGGTAGCTAGGTGGCAGGGTAGGCAGATAGGTAGCTGGGTAGCAGGGTAGGCAGTTAGGTAGCTGGGTGGCAGGGTAGGCAGTTAGGTAGCTGGGTGGCAGGGTAGGCAGTTAGGTAGCCAGGTGGGAGGGTGGGCGGTTAGGTAGCCGGGTGGGTAGGCGGGCGGATTTGTAGCCGGGTGGGAGGGATGGGTGGTTAGGCGGCCGGGTGGGTGGGTGGCTGGGCGGTTAGGCGGCCGGGTGGGTGATTGGGTGGGTGGGCAGCTGGGTGGGTGGGTGATTAGGCAGCTGGGTGTGTGATTAGGCAGCTGGGGGGGTGGGTGAGTGATTAGGCAGCTGGGTGGGGTGAGTGATTAGGCTGCTGGGGGGGGGGTGATTAGGCAGCTGGGGGGGGTGGGTGATTGGGCAGCTGGGGGGGTGGGTGAGTGATTAGGCAGCTGGGTGGGTGGGTGCGTGATTAGGCAGCTGGGTGAGTGATTAGGCAGCTGGGGGGGGAGGTGACTGATTAGGCAGCTGGGGGGGGTGAGTGATTAGGCAGCTGGGGGGGGGGGTGAGTGATTAGGCAGCTGGGTGGGTGATTAGGCAGCTGGGTGGGTGGGTGATTAGGCAGCTGGGGGGGGTGGGTGAGTGATTAGGCAGCTGGGTGGGTGAGTGATGAGGCAGCTGGGGGGGGGGGTGATTAGGCAGCTGGAGGGGTGGGTGATTGGGCAGCTGGGGGGGGGGGGTGAGTGATTAGGCAGCTGGGTGGGTGGGTGAGTGATTAGGCAGCTGGGTGAGTGGTTAGGCAGCTGGGGGGTGGATGATTAGGCAGCTGGGGGGGCCAGTGGGTGATTAGGCAGCTGGGGGGGGGGGGGGGGCGGGTGGTTTAGTGGAGTAGGGGCCCTTCTCTTCCCTGCCTCACCTGTGGTCCGGGGTCCCCCCCCCCCCCCTGTTAGGAGCGGCGGGAGGTGCGGCATAATCAGCAGGCTCCGGCAAGGAATCAGCCGCTAGAGGTTCAGCTGCCCCCAGGCTACGGTGTCTCCTCTGTATGCCGCGTGCAATAAACCAGGAAGCAGTGCGTGCGGCATACAGAGGAGACACCGTAGCCTTGGGGCAGCTGAACCTCTAGCGGCTGATTCCCTGCCGGAGCCTGCTGATTATGCCGCACCTCCCGCCGCTCCTAACAGGGGGGGGGGGGGGGGGGCGCCGAGGTGAGGGAGGGGGGCCTGCTGAGGTGAGGGAGGGGGGGCCCGGGCCGGCGCCGGCAATATGATAATAAAAAAAATTAAAAAGAAAAGTCCTCTCAAGCAGCTGCGGGCCCCCTGTGACGTAGCGCTGCCATGGGGCCCCATAGCAACGCTATGGCTGCTATCCCCATTGCTACGACACTACCGCCAGGGCATAACAGGGGGGCCGGGAGTCTGGGGCTTGGTGAACAGTGCTACACACATGGGCCCCAGTTGCAGCTGTGTCTGAGTGCTAATAGAGTAGCTGGAAACATAATGCAGGGCAGGATGTGGTAACACTTCCTCCTCACTCCCCCTGGCGGCGGGATGGCAGGCATAGGCTGGGAGGGAGAGAGGGGGTGGAGCACCATGCAGAGATACGGGGCCAGATTTATCAAAGCATTACCGACAGTTTTTCCTTCTAAAACTGTTCTAACCAGCAGAGGAAGAGTTCTGCATGATAATAAGAAACTTCACAAAGCCTATGTAATAGCGGCAGTTCAGCGTGGATTTCTAGAGCTACACTACAGTTAAGAAAAGTGCAAATCCATCCCTACACTGCTGCAAATTAAGAAGTGCTCATTACCAGTTGTACAGATAGTGCAGGCTAGATGTGGTTTGTGAAGGGCTCCTCCCCCCTTACTCAGAGCTTGCTGACAGCAGGTGTGTTGGTTACCTCAGCAACAGCAATTCCCCTCACACACTGCACTGCCTGAGAGACCTTCCTAGCTCCTTCTATTCCTTACAGTTTAAGAAGGAATCTGCACTAGCTAGTGATTTCTTAGGATGTCTGAGACAGTTCTGCACGGATTTCTAAAAACCTACTAATATTTTGTTTCAGACACTCTTGATAAATCTGGCCCACTGGGTCAGATTTATCAAAGTATTACCAACAGTTTTTTCTTCTAAAACTGTTCTAACCAGCAGATTAACTGTTCTGCATGATAGTAAGAAACTTCTCAAATTCTACATAACATAGCGTCAGTTTAGCGTGGATTTGTAGAGCTGCACGGCAGTTAAGAAAAGTGCAAATCCATCCCTAAACTGCTGCAGAGTGCTTCATAGCAGTTCTCCAGATGGCTAGTCATGGTTTGTGAAGGGCTCCTCCCCCCTCACTCAGAGCATGCTGACAGCAGATGTGTTGGCTACCTCAGCAACAGTAATTTCCCTCACACACTGCACTGCCTGAGATACCTTCCTAACTCCTATTCCTAACAGTTTAATCTCCTTAGCGGTATGCCTGACACTGTGGGCCAGATTTATCAAGAGTGTCTGAGACAAAATATTAGAAGGTTTTTAGAAATCAGTGCAGAACTGTCTCAGACAGCCTAAGAAATCACTAGATAGTGCAGTTTCCTTCTTAAACTGTAAGGAATAGAAGGAGCTAGGAAGGTCTCTCAGGCAGAGCAGTGTGTGAGGGTAATTGCTGTTGCTGAGGTAACCAACACACCTGCTGTCAGCAAGCTCTGAGTGAGGGGGGAGGAGCCCTTCACAAATCACATCTAGCCTGCACTACCTTGAGAACTGCTAATGAGCACTTCTTAATCTGCAGCAGTTAAGGAATGGATTTGCACTTTTCTTAACTGTAGTGTAGCTCTAGAAATCTACGCTAAACTGCTGCTATTATATAGGCTTTGGGAAGTTTCTTACTATCATGCAGAACTGTTCTTCTGCTGGTTAGAACAGTTTTAGAAGAAAAAACTGTCGGTAATGCTTTGATAAATCTGGCCCTGTGTCCTTAGGAGTCCCCTATAATTAAATAATTTGTTCACATGGCTGTAAAACCTGTAGCTAGCACTAGGCTAGCCAGGCGCAGAGCTAGGGGGGGTCGGGGTAGGACAAGTGCCCCGGGGCGCCGGGTCCCCAAGGGTGCCCTCCGCCTACCTGAGCTGCAGGGTTTTTTTTTTCTTTTGGGGGGGGGGGAGGGGAGCAGTGCAGAGAAGAGGGAGAGCTGTGCGGACGGAGGGTAAGGGGGGCAATCACCCCCCGCTTTCCCTCCCCTTAGGTGCTCTCCCTCCCTCACTCTCCCCTCCATTACTGTCCGGGTGGCTCGTGGCTGGCAGCGGCGGGCGTAACTCACCTTCGTCTCGCTCCAGCGCCGGCCGGAAGTTCGGGTCCCGCAGCCCAGACCAGAGAAGCGGCAGATCCAGACCAGAGTAGCGGCAGATCCATCCGGCGGTGCGACGAGACGGAGGTAAGTTCCGCCCGCCGCTGCCAGCCACGAGCCACCCGGACAGTAATGGAGGGGAGAGCGAGGGAGGGAGAGACCCTAAGGTGAGGGAAGGAGGGGGGGAGAATGCCCCCTTCCCTACCGCTGCTCACAGCTCTCCCTCTTCTCTGTGCTGCTCCCCTCCTGCTGGGGAGGGGGACACCTGGCTACCTACTCTGGGCACCTATACCCCTGCCTACATATATTGGGCACATATACCCCTAACTACATATACTGGGAACATATACCCCTAACTACATATACTGGGCACATATACCCCTGGCTACCTACTCTGGGCACCTATACCCCTGCCTACATATATTGGGCACATATACCCCTAACTACATATACTGGGCACATATACCCCTGGCTACCTACTCTGGGCACATATACCCCTGCCTACATATACTGGGCACATATACCCCTAACTACATATACTGGGCACATATACCCCTGGCTACCTACTCTGGGCACATATACCCCTGCCTACATATATTGGGCACATATACCCCTAACTACATATACTGGGCACATATACCCCTGACTATATATACTGGGCACATATTATACCCCTGGCTACATATACTGGGCACATATACCCCTGGCTACATATACTGGGCACATACACTCCTGGCTACATATACTGGGCATATATACCCCTGGCTACATATACTGGGCACATATACCCCTGACTATATATACTGGGCATATATACCCCTGGCTACATATACTGGGCACATATACCCCTGACTATATATACTGGGCACATATTATACCCCTGGCTACTTATACTGGGCACATATAACCCTGACTATATATACTGGGCACATATACCCCTGACTATATATACTGGGCACATATTATACCCCTGGCTACATATACTGGGCACATATACCTCTGGCTACATATACTAGGGACACATACCCCTGCCTACATATACTGGGCACATATACCCCTGGCTACCTGTTCTGTGGACATCTCTACCCCTGGCTACCTGTGCTGGGGACATCTATACTGCTGGCCACCTATTCTGTGGACACTTATAGACCTGGGGCTACCTATTTTTGGGGAACCACTGCTGTCAGATTGAGTGTATTTTGGGGAACTGCTGCCAGGTGCCATATTAAGGGGGCAGTCTGCCTATTTATGTGAAATGCTGTCTATTTATGTGCCTCATGACTGCTGAATTTGTCTTGTTGGGGGCCTCATGGTTACTGAATTTGTCTTGTTGGGGGCCTCATGATTTGTTGGGGGCCTCAAGATTGCTGAATTTGTCTTGTTAGGGGCCTCATGATTGCTGAATTTGTCTTGTTGGGGGCCTCATGATTGCTAAATTTGTCTTGTTGGGGGCCTCATGATTGCTAAATTTGTCTTGTTGGGGGCCTCATGATTGCTGAGTTGGTCATGTTGGGGGCCTCATGTTTGGTCATGATTGCGGAATTTGTCTTGGGGGGGGGGGCTCATGATTGCTGAATTTGTCTTGGAACATGCTGGAAGGTACATACTGAGGGAGGGTGGGTGAGCGTGAGCCTGCTAACCTCCGTGTACATCTGACCCCACCCATAACCACGCCCACATTTGGCCACGCCCCTTCACCTTAGGGGGCGCTTTAATAGTCTTTGTCCCCGGGTGCTGAAAACCCTAGCTACGCCTCTGAGGCTAGCTAGTAAAGGTGTCTGGCAACCCCCGATCCCCCCGTTTATACATTACCCAGCCTGGATCCAGCGATCGCGCAACCTCCCTGCACAGCTCCGGTCTCTCTATGGGGAGAATCGGGTTTGCGCATGACGCCGGTGATGTCATGACGTCATGTGCAATCTTCCCCATAGTGAAGACCGGAGCTATGCGGGGAGGCTGCGTCGATCGCTGGATCCAGGCTGGGTAATGTATAAACTGGCAAAAACTAACAAAACCTCTTGAGCAGCATAACGCGCAGAAGGTTAAGAAGGAATCTGCACTATTTAGTGATTTCTTAGGATGTCTGAGACAGTTCTGCGTGGATTTCTAAAAACCTTCCGGCAGGGAACACACTTGACTGTTTTCGTACGCGTTTTCTGCACAGAAAAACTGAGAACTCATGTTAATCAATGGGCTAGTACACACTTAATATTTTGTTCGCGCGCAGAAAAAAAACTGACATTCTGCATCATGACTCTGCACATTTTGTCAGTTTTTTGTATCAATTACAACAGCTGCTATGAAAAAACACGCGCGTTTTCCTGCATAGAGACACACTTGGTGTGCAGAAAAAGTATGCAGGAAAACGCGCGCAGAAAACGGAAAGACAAATGTGTTCCCTGCCTCCAATATTTTGTCTCAGACACTCTTGATAAATGTCCCCCTGTGTGTTGCAGCATAAAGTGCAGTACAAGTGTCTCTGCATGATGCTCCGCCCCCTCTCTCCTGCCCAGCCTATGCCTGCCATGCCGCTGCTTTTGAAGTTTAGGTGAGTGAGAAGGAAGAGTGCACCACATCCTGCTGAAGGATGCGGAAGTGTATCCAGCGGCTCCTCCAGTACCAGGAGCAGCAGTGTGGCTCTGGAAGAAGAAGAAGGTGAGTTAGAGCCCCTCCCTAACTCACCTCACCTCAGGTACTGCTGATTGAGGTTTAACCAGTTGAGCTGCACTGCAGAGCGTTTTGCTGCATTTGCATTTTTAAAAACACGCTCACATTGACTAACGGTGAATTAACTATTTTACTGATAATTCTCCAGTGTGTTTGTGTGTGTGGGAGGGGAGGGGGGGGCAATGGCTTTACCCAGAATGCGGGAAGGGCCCAGTAGCTTTGCCCAGTATGTAGCCCAGAAATTTCTGATAGCGACCCCCTCTATCCTGATCTAATATTGATAACCCTGGCCTGTTTACTGACTACTGCTTGTCTACCGCCAGGCGTGACCCGTTCACTGTTTCTGAGCTCACCTCTCTGCTTTCTCTACTGACCTCTTTTCCATTCATGATTCACTAAAGCCTCCTGATTTAGTATATTGCATTGATTCAGCCACCACACCAACTGCGCAAGGATTTATTTCCTGAACCATTCATAGCTGCTTAATAACTGAATATTCAGATTAGAAATAAGAAAAGAAATCAGTTTGTGTGAGTCTAGCCTACAAGTCTAGCCTTATGTGAACCTACACAGAGAATTTTTTTTTTTAAAGTTGGTCACTGCTACTAGGTGATGCAGTCGACACACCAGGAAGTGTCATTCTTAAGTGACATTGACAGCTGTTGTCTTATTGTGTCATCTACATCAACCGGCAACATTATTTATTTATTTATTTTTAGCTATTTAGTTATATCATACCTTTCTCTCTATAATAAGCTAATGTGTGCTTAATCATCTGTTCTATTTCCATAGGGTAACATTGAGAACGAGCGAGCGAGCCTGCCTGCTGCCTGATGGTGAGTCATTGATTATTTTAATGCAGCAGTTCACAGTTCAGTCCTCAAAGATCATATCAGGACATGAAAATACCCATACTGTCTTTCCAAGTGTATTATCTGGGCTCAGTGGTAGACAACACAATTCAGAGTAAAAAAACACAAACTAAGTGTACATATTACACCTTGAATCTTTGTTATGGCGCTAGTACATCCTAATTCAATAAAGATTCAGCAAGGCTAGTGCTGACTAGCTCAGCTGCCCTGCATTGCTCACCAACCCTAGGCCCTAGCCACTCCTGTCTATAATACAGAGACTGTGTAGCCCTCTGCCTCTGTCTGTTTGGTGCTGCCATTATCCTTGGAATTAGGAGCACATAGGTGGAACAGTTGAAAAGGCGGCAAAATGCTTCCCGCTGAAAAGGGTGCCTGATATAATAGCGCGTCCCAGGCAGACTGCTATGCAGACTGCGGATTCAAAAAGCTCTTTGCACCCACTATTTGTAGCCGCAGCATGCATAGCATAGCATGTGGCCCAGTCGCCCGCTATTTTATAGGGCGCCTTTTTCAACAGGACATCTGCAGATGGCGTTCGGCATTGACTGGGGGCCTTCAGTGTTAGGTGTTGGCGTGGGTGGAGGGGGGTGTTAGTGTTAGGTGTGGTGGGGGTATTAAGGTCAGGTAGTGTTGGGCGAACATCTAGATGTTCGGGTTCGGGCCGAACAGGCCGAACATGGCCGCGATGTTCGGGTGTTCGACCCGAACTCCGAACATAATGGAAGTCAATGGGGACCCGAACTTTTGTGCTTTGTAAAGCCTCCTTACATGCTACATACCCCAAATTTACAGGGTATGTGCACCTTGGGAGTGGGTACAAGAGGAAAAAAAATTTAGCAAAAAGAGCTTATAGTTTTTGAGAAAATCGATTTTAAAGTTTCAAAGGGAAAACTGTCTTTTAAATGCGGGAAATGTCTGTTTTCTTTGCACAGGTAACATGCTTTTTGTCGGCATGCAGTCATAAATGTAATACATATAAGAGGTTCCAGGAAAAGGGACCGGTAACGCTAACCCAGCAGCAGCACACGTCAGCAGCACACGTGATGGAACAAGAGGAGGGTGGCGCAGGAGGAGAAGGCCACGCTTTGAGACACAACAACCCAGGCCTTGCATGAGGACAAGAAGCGTGCGGATAGCAATTTGCATTTTGTCGCCATGCAGTCATAAATGTAATACAGATGAGAGGTTCAATAAACAGGGACCGGAAACGCTAACCCATCACAGATGTTCATTGTTCATGTTACTTGGTTGGGGTCCGGGAGTGTTGCGTAGTCGTTTCCAATCCAGGATTGATTCATTTTAATTTGAGTCAGACGGTCTGCATTTTCTGTGGAGAGGCGGATACGCCGCCGATCTGTGACGATGCCTCCGGCAGCACTGAAACAGCGTTCCGACATAACGCTGGCTGCCGGGCAAGCCAGCACCTCTATTGCGTACATTGCCAGTTTGTGCCAGGTGTCTAGCTTCGATACCCAATAGTTGAAGGGTGCAGATGGATTGTTCAACACAGCTACGCCATCTGACATGTAGTCCTTGACCATCTTCTCCAGGCGATCGGTGTTGGAGGTGGATCTGCACGCTTGCTGTTCTGTGTGCTGCTGCATGGGTGTCAGAAAATTTTCCCACTCCAAGGACACTGCCGATACCATTCCCTTTTGGGCACTAGCTGCGGCTTGTGTTGTTTGCTGCCCTCCTGGTCGTCCTGGGTTTGCGGAAGTCAGTCTGTCGGCGTACAACTGGCTGGAGGAGGGGGAGGATGTCAATCTCCTCTCTAAAGTCTCCACAAGGGCCTGCTGGTATTCTTCCATTTTGACCTGTCTGGCTCTTTCTTCAAGCAGTTTTGGAACATTGTGTTTGTACCGTGGATCCAGAAGGGTATAAACCCAGTAATTGGTGTTGTCCAGAATGCGCACAATGCGTGGGTCGCGTTCAATGCAGTCCTAGGCCGAAGAGGTCATAGCCTAGGGTCACAAAACCTGTTTATTGGGCAATTTCAATGGTGGCGAGTCTGACGTACATAAATCGCAGCAATGGCCGTTAGCAACGTCTGAATCTCACGAAATGTCTCATGCAGGTAGAAGACATATTGTTAGACTTGGGCTCCAAAGATGGGTTCCCTACATCTCTGCAAACCAGAGTTACAGGGCTCCAAATTTGGTAAAATCCCCCATAGGCTTTCATTGGGCCTCCTATTTACAGTTCCAAAATCTCACATCTTTTCAAAGGGCAATTACTCAGCAGTGGCAAATTTTCTAGCATTGTAGGGACCCTTAGGGGGAACATGACTGGTGAGTTTCGGGCCCCTAGGCCGAAGAGGTCATAGCCTAGGGTCACAAAAACCTGTTTATTGGGGCTATTTCAATGGTAGTGATGGTGACGTACATAAATCGCAGCAATGGCCGTTAGCAAAGTCTGAATCTCACGAAATGTCTCATGCAGGTAGAAGACATATTGTTAGACTTGGATTCCAAAGATGGGGCCCCTACATCTCTGCAAACCAGAGTTACAGGGGTCCAAAATTGGTAAAATCCCCCATAGGATTTCATTGGCTCCCTATTTCACTTTCCAAAATCTCACATCTTTTCAAAGGGCAATGGCTCAGCAGTACCAAATTTTCTAGCATTGTAGGGACCCTTAGGGGGAACATGACTGGTGAGTTTCGGGCCCCTAGGCCGAAGAGGTCATAGCCTAGGGTCACAAAAACCTGTTTATTGGGGCTATTTCAATGGTAGTGATGGTGACGTACATAAATCGCAGCAATGGCCGTTAGCAAAGTCTGAATCTCACGAAATGTCTCATGCAGGTAGAATACATATTGTTAGACTTGGATTCCAAAGATGGGGTCCCTACATCTCTGCAAACCAGAGTTACAGGGGTCCAAAATTGGTAAAATCCCCCATAGGATTTCATTGGCTCCCTATTTCACTTTCCAAAATCTCACATCTTTTCAAAGGGCAATGGCTCAGCAGTACCAAATTTTCTAGCATTGTAGGGACCCTTAGGGGGAACATGACTGGTGAGTTTTGCCACTGCTGAGCCATTGCCCTTTGAAATGGTGTGAGATTTTGGAACGGTAAATAGGAGGCCCAATGAAAGCCTATGGGGGATTTTACCAATTTTGGACCCCTGTAACTCTGGTTTGCAGAGATGTAGACCCCATCTTTGGAATCCAAGTCTAACAATATGTCTTCTACCTGCATGAGACATTTCGTGAGATTCAGACGTTGCTAACGGCCATGGCTGAGATTTATGTACGCCACCATCACTTCCATTGAAATAGCCCAAATAAACAGGTTTTTGTGACCCTAGGCTATGACCTCTTCGGCCTAGGGGCCCGAAACTCACCAGTCATGTTTCCCCTAAGGGTCCCTACAATGCTAGAAAATTTGGTACTGCTGAGCCATTGCCCTTTGAAAAGATGTGAGATTTTGGAAAGTGAAATAGGGAGCCAATGAAATCCTATGGGGGATTTTACCAATTTTGGACCCCTGTAACTCTGGTTTGCAGAGATGTAGGGACCCCATCTTTGGAATCCAAGTCTAACAATATGTCTTCTACCTGCATGAGACATTTCGTGAGATTCAGACTTTGCTAACGGCCATTGCTGCGATTTATGTACGTCACCATCACTACCATTGAAATAGCCCCAATAAACAGGTTTTTGTGACCCTAGGCTATGACCTCTTCGGCCTAGGGGCCCGAAATTCACCAGTCATGTTCCCCCTAAGGGTCCCTACAATGCTAGAAAATTTGCCACTGCTGAGTAATTGCCCTTTGAAAAGATGTGAGATTTTGGAACTGTAAATAGGAGGCCCAATGAAAGCCTATGGGGGATTTTACCAAATTTGGAGCCCTGTAACTCTGGTTTGCAGAGATGTAGGGAACCCATCTTTGGAGCCCAAGTCTAACAATATGTCTTCTACCTGCATGAGACATTTCGTGAGATTCAGACGTTGCTAACGGCCATTGCTGCGATTTATGTACGTCAGACTCGCCACCATTGAAATTGCCCAATAAACAGGTTTTGTGACCCTAGGCTATGACCTCTTCGGCCTAGGACTGCATTGAACGCGACCCACGCATTGTGCGCATTCTGGACAACACCAATTACTGGGTTTATACCCTTCTGGATCCACGGTACAAACACAATGTTCCAAAACTGCTTGAAGAAAGAGCCAGACAGGTCAAAATGGAAGAATACCAGCAGGCCCTTGTGGAGACTTTAGAGAGGAGATTGACATCCTCCCCCTCCTCTAGCCAGTTGTACGCCGACAGACTGACTTCCGCAAACCCAGGACGACCAGGAGGGCAGCAAACAACACAAGCCGCAGCTAGTGCCCAAAAGGGAATGGTATCGGCAGTGTCCTTGGAGTGGGAAAATTTTCTGACACCCATGCAGCAGCACACAGAACAGCAAGCGTGCAGATCCACCTCCAACACCGATCGCCTGGAGAAGATGGTCAAGGACTACATGTCAGATGGCGTAGCTGTGTTGAACAATCCATCTGCACCCTTCAACTATTGGGTATCGAAGCTAGACACCTGGCACAAACTGGCAATGTACGCAATAGAGGTGCTGGCTTGCCCGGCAGCCAGCGTTATGTCGGAACGCTGTTTCAGTGCTGCCGGAGGCATCGTCACAGATCGGCGGCGTATCCGCCTCTCCACAGAAAATGCAGACCGTCTGACTCAAATTAAAATGAATCAATCCTGGATTGGAAACGACTACGCAACACTCCCGGACCCCAACCAAGTAACATGAACAATGAACATCTGTGATGGGTTAGCGTTTCCGGTCCCTGTTTATTGAACCTCTCATCTGTATTACATTTATGACTGCATGGCGACAAAATGCAAATTGCTATCCGCACGCTTCTTGTCCTCATGCAAGGCCTGGGTTGTTGTGTCTCAAAGCGTGGCCTTCTCCTCCTGCGCCACCCTCCTCTTGTTCCATCACGTGTGCTGCTGCTGGGTTAGCGTTACCGGTCCCTTTTCCTGGAACCTCTTATATGTATTACATTTATGACTGCATGCCGACAAAAAGCATGTTACCTGTGCAAAGAAAACAGACATTTCCCGCATTTAAAAGACAGTTTTCCCTTTGAAACTTTAAAATCGATTTTCTCAAAAACTATAAGCTCTTTTTGCTAATTTTTTTTTCATCTTGTACCCACTCTCAAGGTGCACATACCCTGTAAATTTGGGGTATGTAGCATGTAAGGAGGCTTTACAAAGCACGAAAGTTCGGGTCCCCATTGACTTCCATTATGTTCGGAGTTCGGCCATGTTCGGCCCGAACCCGAACATCTAGATGTTCGCCCAACACTACACGTGACCCGTTCGGCCAATCACAGTGCTAGCCGAACGTTCGGGTAACGTTCGGCCATGCGCTCTTAGTTCGGCCATATGGCCGAACAGTTTGGCCGAACACCATCAGGTGTTCGACCGAACCCGAACATCACCCGAACAGGGTGATGTTCTGCAGAACCCGAACAGTGGCGAACACTGTTCGCCCAACACTAAGGTCAGGCAGGCACCACAGGTGGAGGGTTAAGTGGGGGGTTAAGGTTAGGCACCACCACAGGAATCTCAGGGTTAGGCATCAGTAGGGAAACAGAATTGTTTGTATTTGTGATTGTTCAGCTTTCAGTTGATCCCCTGATGATGGTAGATTGCGAAACCGGTCGGAAAGAAGACAGGCGGCACCTTTTATCTGTCTTATGCTGTTGACCATCACACGTGTGCAACTTATTCCGGGGTTCCCTTGTCTTGGGCCCATTTGTAAGTTTTTCATCTACATTTTATGATTTATGTGATTGGCCTTTTAATAAATGGTGTACACTAAGGATATGTTCACATTATAAATCACCAGCACTATTTCCCTATACCTTCAATTATAGACAAATCACCCAGAAAATGGTACAGGCAGCGCTTTGGTGAGTGGAACGCAATCGCAACGCGCACATGTGAACACTCTCATAGGAAATCATAGCACAAGCACTTTTTCGAAATCGCCAGCGCTTAAAAATATGCGCAAATGGTCATAGTGTGAACAAGCCCTTAGAGCTACCGTATATACTCTGGTCACCATACACACCCAGATTGAGGGATCCCTATACGAGTGGATCCTGGGCAGACTGCTACTGATTGTTCTAATACTAATGCGAGACACTCAGTCTTATAATGTGGGTTGTGTGCAGCTGGTAAGCCTTTTTTCTACTTGGGTAATGATGGCCATATGGAGAATATAAAGTTGGAATAACACCTTGGTAAAGTGTGAGAGACTATGGCCCTGATTCACTAACCAGCTTTAAGCTGGTTAGTGTGTCTTAAGAGCTAGTGGGCGCAAATTACGGAGTTAAGTGGTTTGCGCCCACACATCGCGCACAGCCCAAGGCAGTGCACGCGCAGCTGTTAATAGTGCGTGGTGCGACGATAACGTTGCACCCGCTGCCCTGTAAATATCTCATCGGTTCCCCTTCCCCCCACCGAAGTGGCGCACTGATGCGCCGTTTCGAGGGCACACGATGCACCGTTTACATTGCATGGGGTGCGACGTTTACAGAGCAGCGGGTGCGACGTCATCTTCTCACCGCGCACTATTAATAGCTGCTCACACACTGCCCTGGGCTGTGTGCAATGTAGCTTTGCGGGACTATTAGTGCCCGTAAAGCTACTTAGGGGGCACTAAGTGGCTGTTCACTCTGGCGCTATCACTTAGCGCCGCTTAGTGAATCAAGCCCTATATGTACTATTGTGGACTTTGGACATTGTACTCCCTCAGCAGCGCTCATTTGTTTTATCTCTGTTGACGCCGATAAAGTTTTTGTTTTTATTAATTTATGTATATTGGAATCCCCTCTCTCATTAATGTTCAGTAGGACACTACCACAGTACAGTAAAATATGCTAAGTCATATGCAGGCCCGGATTTACATCACCTGAGCCAATAGGCACAGATGTTCTGGCACCTTCGACTTCACCCTCTACTAACCCACATACCTCTGCTGAACTGCACTGCAAGTGTGCTGGCTGGCCAAGCTGTTACTTCTCCCCTACTTCCCTTGCCCAGCTTAGGAACCCACAGGTGCCCAGGGACGGATCAAGACCAAGTTACACCTGGGGCAAGGTCAGGTTTTGGCCCCTAAAGGTCAGGTTTTGGTGCCTAAACTGCCATTCATTTTGCCGCCTTTTTAAGATTTCAACAAACTGTGCCTGGGGCAAGATACCCGATTGCATCCCCCCCCCCCCCCCTAGATCCGTCCCTGCAGGTGCCCCTTAGTATTAGGTAGCCAGAAGTAAACCCAATATTAAGTAACCACAGGTTCCCCCAAGTTTTAGGTAGCTAGAGATGCCACAATCTGAAGGCAGATCTTGTCAGTGCAGTGTAGAGAGCTGGGTGAGTAACCTCTCATTTACGCTCGGCTCAGGACTCTGCATAGGGAAGGTGGGAGGAAGGCACTCGAGCCTTCAGTGCCTTATGGAAAATCCGGCCCTGGTCATATGCATTCATTATCATTTTTAATTATCACTGTTGACATCAATTAATTCAGAATCTGACTGCACATCAGAGACCCTCAGTTTCATAGAGTTTTATTTTTTAATGATTATTACATAATTTTAATTATTATTGGGAAGAATGTTTCTGTGGAGGAAACAGTGTTTTTCATGTTTGCTCAGGGCCCATTCACACTACAAGCGCTTTTCTGAACGTTTTGCAATTGATTCGCGTTTTTAAGATCGTTCCCATTCACTTTAATTAAAATTGCATCAGAAAATCACCGCGATTTTCATGTACACGATCACAAAATCACATCGCTTTTTCCAAGATTTTTACTGCGATTTTAATGAAAGTGAATGGGAGCGATTTTTAAAAATGCTAATCAATCGCAAAACACTCAGAAAAGCTCTTCTAGTGTGAATGGGTCCTCAGGGCTCGTTCACATTAGAGGCGTTTTTGGCCAAAGGTAAGCGCGGAAGTTTGTTTGCTTCTCTATGGTGTAGTTCAGATTGGAGCTTTCCGACCGCGTTCAGCCTGAGCCATTTTTGAGGCGATTTTGCCTCAATGTAAGGTATAGGAAACACGCAAACGCTCACAAAATCTTTTTGTGCAGCGATTGCATTCGCGTTCCTAATAATAAATACATTGTAATTATTCTTTTCCGGATCAAAGAGTTCACTTCCTGACTGACATCAGCAAGTGAAAAACCGCAATCGCTCGGCAAAACCGGAAAAAAAAATACAGCGCGCAGGTAATCGCCGGGAATCGGAAAAATAAACGCTTCAAAAACCGGCAAACGTGGCCGGACAAGCGTATGGAACGCAATATGAACAAGGCCTCAGAGTTGATTTGTGGAAATACCTGACTTCTCCAGAGGATGCAAGATCTCCACCAATATGACCCCATCAATCTGTACATAAATTGATACAGAGATTGTGTTTGCTTTTCCTATTTGCTATCCAGCAGTGGCAGACATCCATCCCAGAAGGCAGCTGTTAAAGTTAATGCTTTGCGTCACATTTTACAATATCGTTTTTATAGTATTTAACTTAGAAGACATTTTAAAATGACTGCTATTATCTCAGGGACTTTAGAGGTAGCCTAATGTCAAGTAAAACGATGTGACCAAATGGTCTCCTCGGGTTTACAAACCGTATCTCTATAAAATTCTGCAAAAATCCGGAGTCTTTTTTTTTTTTTATTCAGATAGATATTTGGTTGTCATGGTAACATATATCTGCATCGTGCTTGCCTCTTACCTGGTGGCTGCAATTTGTCTCTACAAGGAATCTACATAAGAGTTCCCTCTTGTAATATTCATGTATACAAGTAGCGTTACAGCATGGAATATGTGGCGTTTCTTTCAAGTTCCGTATTACAAATTACATCATCGTTTATTACATTTGATTCTAATCATTAAGTGGTTATTTTAATGAACAGCTCCAGGGGAATTTTAAAAACAATATATTTCAAGCTGAGGAACTGTTGAATTAATTACATTTTACCTCTTTTCCATGCAGCACATATATAACTAAGGCTGGCCATACACTGGTTCATTTTTTTTGTTCAACTCGATGTTCAAGCAGACAGGCTGCGTATTCATAGTGTAATCAATGCAAAAAGGAAATATTTCTCATGTAAATCAGTAAAATGCACTAAAATCAATCTTAAAGGATATCCAAGGTGAAAATAAACTGATGAGAAAAACAATTGTATCTATCCTCCTTCCCCTAAAAATGACTTTTTAAAATATTCCACAGCTTTATTTTACGTATATTTAAAACGAGTGTTTACGTTTTTACAGTTTAATTGTCTCTGCTCAATGACACCTACATTGACCTATGCCAGAGCTCAAATCTATGAATTATTGGCACTATTTATCTCTTTCCTGCTCGCTCTCAGAAGCTATTTACTGACAGGAAAGTGTTTTATGGCTGTAATTACTTAACAGTGAGTGTTATGCTATAGTCCGACCTGGTCCCGACCCAGGCAGAAACTGTCACTTCCATACCTGGGGCCCTATGCAATTACCAAACTCGCCAGCGCTAAGTGCTGGCGAGTTCTTAAAATAGGCGTCAGCAAGGTCGCCTAATGCAATTGCATTTAACACCCCCCAGGGCGGAAAAGAACTCGCTTGGGCGATATAATCGCCCAGCAAGTTCCTTTCCCCCTATGCAATTGCATTTTGCACCCCCCGGGAAGCGATGCTTCCCGCCAAACATAGGTGCTAACTTTTCACCTGCTCTGAGCAGGCGAAAAGACCTATCGCCGGTGTCTGCGGGCTGTTTTTGGCATCTGGGAGCCTCCTTTACTAAGGAAACCCCAGATGCCAGGGATTTAAATAGGTAAAGGAGTCAGTTTTGACTCCTTACCTATTTAAAATGTAACAAAAAACATACCTCCATCGTTCCCGTCTCGCCGCATGTCCCACGCCGCTCCTCCGCTCATCTCTGTCTCTGTGAGTATTGGAGCCGGCAAAGCATCTTTGAGTCTCCCGCAGGGGCTCCCCATTCATCCACTAGGTGGCCCAATGAGAATCATCCTGATTCTCATTGGTCCAATTAGAATCAGGATGATTCTCATTGGGCCACCTAGTGGATGAATGGGGAGCCCCGGCGGGAGACTCAAAGATGCTTTGCCGGGCTCCAATACTCACAGAGACAGAGATGAGCGGAGGAGCGGCCTGGGACATGCGGCGAGCCGGAACGATGGAGGTATGTTTTTTCTGAATTTCCCAGCAGCGACGAGCGGCAGGAGGCGACGGGCGGCAGGTAACAGCCTTGCGACGATGCGCGCATCTCCCGGGGAGCGAGGCTGCAGTGGTGTGGTGCTGAAGGACAGCTCCACGCCACAAATGCCTCGCTCCACATCGCTGGCCACACAGGAGCATCGCTCAGCGAATACCTAGTATACGCTATAGTTTACGCAAGGACATCGCTCAGGTGAAACTGGCAATTGAATTTGCCGGTAAATCCTGAGCGATGTGAGGAGATAAGAAGCTCGCATGTTTTCAGCTTCTTATCACCTCGAATTGCATATGGCCCCTGATGTTTAACTCTTCCAGGCAGAGAAAGAAAAAAAGGAACACAGCCAAGTTATTTGTGTGCTAGGCACTGTACATACACGTGTTTATCTCATCATGTCACATGTCACCTCGGTTGTCCTTTAAAGAGGAACGTTAAACAAGGTTTGAACTTCATTCCTTTCCCACAGGAAATCGTTACCTTTTCTCAAATAGATCATCGGGGGGGGGGGGGGGGTGGTGGTCCTGACAGTTTGCTGTCTGTGAACCTCATTGCATTGTGGGAAATAACGGCTTTTTCCAACTGCCAAGCAAGCAATGTCTCCCTCTGTACACAGAACTCTCAATAACGAACATTCTCTCCAGATCACCTGGCAGAACTAAAGATGTAACCCCCAGTGATAAATTTCACAATGTAAATCAGGGAGAGGACAGAGTTTACAATGGGCAAACACTGACTAAACAATCTAAAAATGAATATAGTAAAAAATAAGCAATATTATTCATTATGTTATTTTCACTGCAGTTCCTCTTTAAAGGAAACCTGTACGAAAAAAAAGTGCCCTTAGCGGGAATTTACCTCAGGAGGGGGAAGCCTTTGGATCCTAATGAGGCCTCCCCCATCCTCCTCAGCCAGCCAGATCCAGCGACGAGACTCCTGAAAACTGCAGAGATATAATATTTACATGCACCTGCCTGTCCAGGCACAGCAGTGGCACTCCAATGGTAATAGCCGAGCCTGATTGGGTCTGCTCTACTGTGCAGGCGCAGATTGCTTTTTCTGGCAGAGCCTATCGGAAAGCCACTACTGTGCCTGTCCACACCGCTGCTAGGCCCTTGTTGGTGGAATCTTCGGGGGTCCCAGCGCTGGATCCGCTCTGGTGCAGAGGACGGGGGAAGCTTGAGGCTTCCCCCTGCTAAGGTAAGAACTACAGGTACACTTTAAGAAGGAACTGAAATGTCATTGTTTTTGTTGATTCTTAGTTTCTTGTTGTGTCTGCATGTGATCGATTCTAGTTCAACATTGTTAGGATCGAATTCAGAGAAATGAAGCAAATTATCCATAGTCTGATATCTTGCTGAATTTAAAGAGGAAATGTAAAATCCCTCTGGGGGATACTTACCTCTGGAAGAGGAAGCCTCTGAATCCTAACAAGGCTTCCCCCGTTCTTCTCAGTCCCTCCGTTAGCCTGGCCGGGTCCCCCGAAGTGCAACGAGGTAAATATTTACCTACCACGATCCTGCGCAGGCACAGTAGCCGATCTTCATTCGGGTTAAGGCGGAAATAGCCGAACCTGATCGATCCGCTCTACTGCGCAGCCGTGAGTTTTTTTGCGCCTGCGCAGTAGAGCGGATACAGCTTGGCTATTTACGCCTTAACCCGAAGGAAGAGCCGCTACTGCGCCTGCGCTGGATCCCGGAGAGGTAAATAAATCAAGGCTTGTCGGGGGAGGATTGCGGGAGGATTCGGATAGGCCAGCGCTGGACTGCCTGCAGCTACAGGGATGGGGAAGCCTCATTGGGACCCTGAGTCTTACCCCTCCCGAAGTAAGTATCCCCCAGAGGTTTTTTTTTTTTAAATTACAGAGTCTCTTTAACCACTTGCCGACCGCGCACTCATACCGCGCGTCGGCAAAGTGGCAGCTGCAGGACCAGCGACGCAGTTCTGCGTCGCCGGCTGCAGGCTAATTAATCAGGAAGCAGCCGCTCACGCGAGCGGCTGCTTCCTGTCAATTCACGGCGGGGGGCTCCGTGAATAGCCTGCGGGCCGCCGATCGCGGCTCGCAGGCTAAATGTAACCACAAGCGGAAATAATCCGCTTTGTTTACATTGTACGGCGCTGCTGCACAGCAGCGCCGTAAGGCAGATCGGCGATCCCCGACCAATCAGCGGCCAGGGATCGCAGCCATGTGACAGGGGACGTCCTGTCACAGGCTGCACAGGACGGATAGCGTCCTGTGCAGCCCCGATCACCAGGGGGCCAGGTAGGAGAGGGGGAAGCGGAATTTCGCCGCGGAGGGGGCTTTGAGGTGCCCACCCCCCCCGCCAGCCACACGCAGGCAGGAGAGATCGGACCCCCCCAGCACATCATCCCCCTAGTGGGGAAAAAAGGGGGGTGATCTGATCTCTCTGCCTGGTGTTTGATCTGTGCTGGGGGCTGTAGAGCCCACCCAGCACAGATCACAGAATTCAACGCTGGTCCTTAAGGGGGGGTAAAGGGTGAGTCCTCAAGTGGTTAAGGTCTCTCAAATTATTTTACTTTAGATACATTTCGACTGAGAAATGGAATATTTATAGCGATATCAGACCAGTGTATGTTATCCTTATGACCGATGTAAGACTTGTATTATTGATCTAGGCATCAATCGAAAGTTTTAATTTGAAAGAGGAATCTTATAAGACTTGCAGTAGAGCGGACCCGACAGAGATCGGCTATTTCCGCCTATCTCCATGCTGAGAGCCGCAACAGCGCCCCCGCTGGAGCCAGGAAAGGTAAATAAATCAGCGCTTGTCAGGCTTGTCGAGGGAGGATTCCGGGACACTTCGGGGGAGCCAGCGCCGGACTGCCTGCAGATACAGCGGAGGGGGAAGCCTCATTGGTACCCTGAGGTTTCCCCCTCCCGAGGTGAGTACTCCCCAGGGGAACTTTTTTTTGTTACAGGTTCTCTTTAAAAAAAATGCACATTGTAAAATGCAGAGATATCAGGTTTTTTTGCGGCCCATAGACTTTTATTGATTAGTTTTACGCAATGCACGCAAATCTGCTAAGTGTGCCTCTAGCCTCACTCTGTGATGTTGTTTTGTAATAACAAATTAATAAATATCTTATACTGTCCTGGCTTTTTTTTTTAAAGGACAACTGAAGCGAGAGGTATATTGTAAGCTGCCATATTTATTGCCTTTTAAGCAATCCCAGTTGCCTGGCAGTCCGCTGATCCTCTGCCTCTAATACTTCTAGCCATAGACCCAGAACAAACGATCAAGTGTTTCTGACATTATTGCAAAATCTGACAAGATTAGCTGCATGCTTGTTTCTGGTGGGATTCAGACACTACTGCAGCCAAACAGATCAGCAGGGCTGCCATGCAACTGGTTTTGTTTAAAAGGAAACGCATATGGCAGCCTCCACATAACTTCTTCACACTTCAGTTGCCCTTTAAACTATAATTTAACATGCAGTAATCAAATACAGATATTTGCACTTGTTAGAGTTTTTTCTTCTGTTATGTAATTAAAACACCCGATGTTGGCTGCAACTCTGCTGCTATAAAACTGTGAAAAGCACTGAAGCATTCTTCTGAATGGCCTTTTAAAACTTATAATGACACACATTCTGCAAGTAAACCGTCGCTCTGCAACTAGGTGGTTCTAAATAAAGCTCTCCAGTCAACAACAGGAAGCAACTCCCACAGAAAAAAAAGGCAGAATACTAACTCTCACCAAATCTTGTACACAGCGCACAACGGGCTTTTGTTCTACATACTGCTGCACAAAGCCTCTGCTTTGGGTTTACGTTGTTTTAATATGTACACGCTTCACAAAAAGTTTTTGCTTTCTCCTGCACACAGGGCCATGGGATCAAAGTACGTTTACTTTTGTTTGCTCATTGCTTACTCAGATTCTGCCGTGAGGGTAAGAATTGTATAATAATTCCATTCATATTAGAATTAACACTTTGCTAAGAGTAACACTTTCTGTAATTTAAAGAGGAACTCCAGTGAAAATAATGTAATAAAAAAGTGCTTAATTTTTACAATAATCATGTATAAATGATTTAGTCAGTGTTTGTAAAATCTTTTAAATCCCTGATTTACATTCTGACATTTATTACATGGTGACGTTTTTACTGTTGGCAGGTGATGTAGCTGCTGCATGCTTTTTTTGGCAGTTGGAAACAGCTGTAAACAGCTATTTCCCACAATGCAACTAGGTTTACAGACAGGAAACTGCCAGGAGTACCACAGTCCTCAGAGTTTCCTGTGGGAGGGGTTTCACCACAATATCAGCCATACAGCGCCCCCTGATGGTCTGTTTGTAAAAAGGAATAGATTTCTCATGTAAAAGGGGGTATCAGCTACTGATTGGGATAAAGTTAATATCTTGGTCGGAGTTTCTCTTTAAGGACAACTGAAGTGAGAAGAATATGGAGGCTGCCATATTTATTTCCTTTTAAACAATATCAGTTGCCTGGCAACCCTGCTGATTTATTTGGCTACAAAGTAGTGTTAGAATAATACCAGAAACAAGCATGTAGCTAATCTTGTCAGATCTTGGGCAGCACAGTGGCGTAGTGGTTAGCACTCTTGCCTTGCAGCGCTGGGTCCCCGGTTCGAATCCCAGGCAGGTCAATGTCTGCAAGGAGTTTGTATGTTCTCCCCGTGTCTGTATCTGTATGGGTTTCCTCCGAGCACTCGGGTTTCCTCCCACATCCCAAAAACATACAGATAAGTTAATTGGCTTCCCCCTAAATTGACTACGATACAGACATGTGACTATGGTAGGCATTAGATTGTAAGCCCCTCTGAGGGACAGTTAAGTGACATGACAATATACTCTGTGCAGCACTACGTATGATGTCGGTGCTATATAAATACTAAATAATAGTAAATAATAATATTAATTTAAAGATTGTAGCGCTTGAAAAGTATTTTCACTGGCAGCAATAAGTTAATATAGACTCCGTCACTATATATCATAAAAAGCATAAACAATAAAACTCATGCGCCTCTGCATATAAAATCAATGCAAAACATTTATTAAAACACATCAATTATTGGCCTGCACACTCTGAACCTGATTTCAGCCTCCTTCTAGTCGTATACCTGGATGTCAAAAATCCCAGGATCCACTATCTAGATTTCTATGCTGCCAAAACACTTCATGTATGCATACATCTGATTTAAACTGATGTTTCTCAAGCTTCCAAGGTTAAACTCCTCTATATAACAGATCTTTCCACTTTGCAATAATGTCCTTCCACTTAGCGTTGCTTTGTCTTTCAAATCAGCGTTTAGCTAACTGTCAAAAAAGCGCGTGAAAAAAGCTCTGTTTCCACAGTCCACTATATAACGTTCCCTCACAACGTATCAGATCATATATGTTCTTCTGCTACCTCAGTAGCTAACTCACAGTTATTGCGCTGATTAATGCTGATCGCTTCCAATAGCTCCAGAGAGAGGAGGGGGGCGGAAGGAGTTTCCAGAATCTTTTGGATGTGAAGTCTGCTTGAGTCCCGGCCGGTGACTCACTGCTGTATCACTCCAATAAAGGCTACACACGGACTTCCGTCTCGACGCACTTTGCAACACACGGAGTCCGGGGGTGACGTCACCACACTTCTGGCTCAGAATAGATTGAATAGATTGAAACGCTTGCAGTCCAGGGTAAGATTCCAGGCTACATAATGAACACATTGCAATGGCATTTGATTTGACAGTCCCTCTTTAAGAGATTCTTGCAGCAGAAATAGTTAATAAAGGGGTATCGGCAGTTTACCAGTTTTTCTCTACTTTTGCTTTCCTCCTCATGCAAATTGGAAATAAAACATATCTGAGATTAAAATAAACCTGAAGTGGCTTTAAATATTCAAAGTAATTAGGCCCCAAGCCAGCAGGTGAAAATCCCCCCAAAATGAAAAGATTTTAAATAATAATAATAATAATTATGATACTATCTTAGGAGCTTGGGAAGCTGAGGCTGTGCCAGATCCAGTCCAAACATTTGTATAAAATGATGATGATAAGAATAATGGTAGCAATAAAAGTGCAATATTTATTATGATTTACAATAAATAATAAATATGATCTAAAAAATCTTTTAAGAAGAAGAAAAAGTGAATTGCATATAGATCAATGTGTTGCTTTTCCCTTTATTGGCAATCCATCAATGGCCAATATTCAATTAACTTTTCTCCTAAATTTTCTGCCAGGAGATATTTTCATACCTTCTCAATAAAATACCGGTACCTTCAAAGCCCCCCGAAATCAAGATAGTTAAAATAAGTTTCATACTAGTACTTTTTTTTAATGTACATTTTAGCACTTGTACAATTGCTAAGTGCTGGAAAGTTACGTTTTAGAGAAGATGAAAACTTTTCTCCAGGGAGAAAACTCAGGAAAAAGGTAAACGCATAAGACCAATATGTCAGTGATACAAAGCTAATAAAGTCATGAAATTTGAAAAAAAAATCCAAATCCCAATAACAACTTCTGACAGGGAACCTGTGGCAGACAACTGGTGTATGTGGTTTAGATTGCAGAATTCCAGAATAATATAAAAGGGTGATAGAAAAAAAAGTGCAACAGAGACATACTAAGGCCTCGGTCACATCACGTTCCGCTCGCGTTAGCGTTGGGCTTTTTTTGACGTCATTTTTTTTTCCGATTCTGCTTGGGTAAGTGTTGCGTTTTTGGGAAAGCGTTTTTCCCAAGCGGTTTTTTAATTCACTCCCTGACGCAAATCAGGAAGTGAACTCTTTGACCCGGAAAAGAATAAATACAATGGCCTCATTTCACTAAGATCATGCTGGAGATAATAAAGCAAGAGAAAACGTACCTCCACACACTGAGATTTATCTTATCTCTTCATTCCTTAATTTACCTCCTCTGTAGTTAATTTACCTCCTCTGTAGTTATTTTCACACGCAGTTATTTAACAACCTGTCTTTAACTCTGGAGTTATTTTAAGGATTGAAGAGTTAACTTAAAGATAGAAGAGTTAACTTTAGGTTTGCCTGAGGTAAAATTTTTCCTGAATAGGACATGCCTCATCACCATGGTGATAACTCTAGAAACATTATTAAAGACAGGAGATAAGCTTAGTGAATTGAGGCTAATGTATTTATTCTTAAAAACGCAAACGCCATCGCTGCACAAAGTGATTTTGTGAGCATTTTGCGTTTTTCCTATACCTTCCAAAATTGCCTCAAAAATGGTACATGCAGCACTTTCCTGAGCAGATCGGAAATGATCCGCTTAGATGTGAACTCTCTCATAGAGAATCATTGCACAAGCGCTTTCAGGGTGATATTGAAAAATCGTCAGCGCTTCAAAAGATCACAAAATGCCTCTAGTGTGAACGAGCCCTAACTGTGTGTTAGTGCAATTTGAAGTGCATTAAAGCTTAATTAGACAATCCCCTTTATCAGTAGAACCACATATATTGGTTTATTTTTTTTCCCCTGACTTTTATTGCTTCTTTTCTTTCCTCTGTGAAGTAGTCTGTTGACCACCTGGTATTTTTGTTTTTTTTCCACCATTTATGTAACTTTAAAACTTTCTTTTTTTATCATTTTGGTTTTAAGTAAATAGATGAAAATGAGAATAAAATCATGGAATGGATAAGCAAATTGATTCATAGTAGCAAATTCAAAGTACTGTGAAGAATTCCTGGAGGTAAACATATTAGTACATGCCTTTATCTTCTTGGAATAAATACACCCTTGCCACCGTATTCTATGCACACTATTGCTACAGATGCATTTACTTCATTTAGATTTTTTTTGTCACTACCCCATAACACCTTGTGTTGTTTGTCTTTCTCACAGGAGGACTTTCCTAGCTAGAAATGTCTGCTCAGTTTAAGAAAGAAAAATATGCCCTGTAAGGGCTTGTTTACACTTCAAGAGCTTTTTAAAGTGAAACTCCAGACTAAAAATCGACTCAGCAGCACTGAAAAGGCTTGGTGTTTCTTTGACAGTTTCACAGCATCAGAACTTTGTTTCTCTTATACAAGCCTCATTTTTAGGCTTGTATAAGAGATGATGGGATTTCTGATGTTGTTCTCGTTCTGCTGTTTTGGTGCAATTTTTTTTTTTAATCCTTTTTTGAATTTGACATTTGAAGCCTAGTGTGTGCAGCTGGGAGGAGTTATCAGGACACAGGACAGTTGGAACTGTGTCTCATGCTCCCTGTCACCTCCTTTCAACCAAAAAGATGGCTGCCCCATGACAAAGATGGCAGCCCCCATGAATCACAAGCATTTGCCTGTTCTTTTAAAACGAGGTGGGTAAAATATTATATTACCAAGTCTATTCTAATTAACATAACTAATGTAACTTAATAACAGTATGTTTGTTTAGGCTGAAGTTCCCCTTTAAGCGCTAGTGATTTTGAAAAGCTCTTGCTAATACAATGCTATTGGGAATTTTTTCAAAATCACATCGCTGCACTGAGAACACACACAGAGGATAACATTAGCAAGAGCTTTTAAAATCACAAGGCGCTTACAAAAGCTCTTGTAGTGTGAACAAGCCCTAAGGGTGTGGTGAACACAGTCAATGACACAATTGACACAATTCATGGGGACCCTCCAGCAAAACTTTGATGTGGTCCCCCAGTCTCTTCCCTTGTCTCCCTTTGGAGCCTTTCACGGCCTAGGAGACCATATTACAACGGTCATAAAACATGTGTAGCCATCATGATCTTCACACCTATAACAAGTGTACCCACAAAACACCTGATCTGAAGTATAGTCCCCTGTATTGGAGGAAGGGAGGGTTAGTAGCTGAGCCCGCTCCCCTCCCCCCCGTCCCGTCTCCAGCTCTAAACGGCTGAGCCCCCCCTCCACCGCCAACTCAGATCGGCTGCGCCCCCTGCAATTGCAAGTGCTGCTCACCTCTAGTTACACCTGTACACCTGCCTAGGGTGCTAGTTCTGGGCATGAGCTCCAAACTACAACAAACGGCTACAGCCAAACAACATGTACTGTTTCTGGGAAGATAGGAGGAGGTACAAGTGGCTTCTGTTGGACGGCATATGAAGGTGAACAATACACACGTTTGTCGCTGACATTTAAAGATCCAGTGTGCCTGGTCTTAAAATGAGCTGATCCCTTGAATTAAATTTTTTTTTTTTGATAAGATGAAAAATCGCCTGGGAGAAAACTGAAAACTCAGAAGAAAATGTAATTGAATAAAGACCACTGTATGTTTTACTGATGATTTTTATCAACACTGGAGTCAATTCACAAAATGTATCTCATGAAAGATCTCATGTCTTACTTATCTCTCATCTAACTTACATAATACATTTTTAGTACTTTTCAAACCCCCCAAAAAACTATTCAAAATAAGTTGGTTTCATCTGAAATTAGATTCAAAATGACTTTTCTTGCCTTAGTTTTGTTTTAGTACTTGTGTGCTTGTAGTGTTTTAAACATAACATATCGATAGGATGGAAAGCATATGAGGGCCCAAATGCAATTAGCTTTTCGCCTAAAAGTCTGTAGATAATCTTGTGTGACAGCAGTGAGACGGTGTGAGAGCCCATGTGAATCTACAATCAACAGATAAACACAAACAGGAATCAGAAACTCAATTAAATAATAATTACAAATATTCTGAATACATTATATACATCCTATGTGGGGAATAGGAATATACACACACCGTATGTGTTCCCCCATTTTAAATGACAATATCATACAAGATATTTACAAAAAGCAATTGGATTCAGCCTCCTCATTTAACCACTTCACCACCATACTCAGTTTATAGATCAGGAGGGAGCAGGACGGACAATTTAGATAACCCGAAATCTCAATTCAGAGACAGTATGACCAGCCTCCATGAAATGCTTGGCTAAGGGTGATGTTATTTCTCTACACAGTATGTTAGGGCTTTTTCACACCTAGGGCGTTTGGAATTTTTTTTAAGCGCCTGCGATTTTCAAAATCGCCCTAAAAGCGATTGTGCAATGATTCCCTATGATAGTTGGCTTGGCGGAACTGTTAGCTCGCCAGCTGTTACCATGCCAGCTGGTGGACTCTGAGGCCTTCTGAAATTTTGTGGCGATTGGGACACCACAGTAGAAGATACCAGGCCACGATACCCAAACTGTACCGTGATGTTGAAAGGCAAGTGGTGTCATCCCTGGCACACAGCGTTGGGTCAAGGGTCCATCTGACTACGGATGCCTGGTCTGCAAAGCACGATCAGGGCAGGTACATTACTTATACGGCACATTAGGGTCCTTCCTTGGATGTGTGGTGGTAGCTGTTTCTCAGGGTCCCACTCCGGACCGGAATCGAACCCTGATTCCCCGGCCATTACCCGTGGTCACCATGGTATTGAGAAAGTAATATGGAAAGTTTATCAGTCACACATTTGAATGAATGGCAGACTTCCCCTCCATAACAGATTATCGTTAAAGGTACTAAACAGCCAGCAGAAAAAGTAATTTAAAAAAATAGATGTAAGCTTTAAAGAGAGACTGAAGTGAATGAACTAGCATGTGATTACTATAAAGCACCTTACATAGTGCTAAACTGCCGCTATCCCACGGCTAAATGAGGGGTTTTTACCCCCCAAATCCCCTCCGTGGTGCCTGGGGAGCGCTTCCTGAAGAGGCAGAGCTTTCAGCTGCAGCTCTGCCTCTCAGCGCATCAATCCCGGCTGATTGCTACCTCTCCCCCGCCCCTCTCAATCTGCCTTCATAGAGAGGGGCGGAGGAGAGGCGGAGATCCGTGCGGCGATTGACACGCATGGAGGCAGAGCTGCAGCTCATAGATCTGCCTCCATGAGCAGCAAAATCCACAACCAAGAAAGTCGTGGATTTTTCAGGGGGGATTTGGGGGGTATAAACCCCTCTTTTTGCCGCGGGATAGCGGCGGTTTAGCACTATGTAAGGTGCTTTATAGTAATCACATGTTAATTCATTCACTTCAGAGTATCTTTAACAATGGTAGAGAAAGAACCATCAAAAGTTGATAAGGCAGACAGATATTACCTGACATCACTGAGGAAGAGCAATCTCGCCATGGTGCGCACCAGTCCAGCACGGCCATCACTACACAAACAGCTGTTTGCGGTGCGTTACACAGTGAGTTTGGTGTGTCAGTGTGAAGCAGTACACTAATTACACTACGAGCAAGAAGTTTTAAATCAGGATGATACCATTTATTGGCTAACTAAAAATGAATAAAATAAGCAAGCTTTCGTCCTTGCAGCCTTCGTCTGGCTTATATCATGTTAGTTTGCAAACTGGTGGTACAGACAGCTTATATACATGCAACATCAAAAGGGAAAACAGATATTTTTTTTCAAGCATAAATACATGTCATTAAGATGCCTTAATTCACACAGACCATCGACCTGGGGTTAGAGGTTGTAAGCCAAGATAATAATCCTTGTTTTAATTACACTACCTGATTGATGTATACACATGCAAGATGTTTTAAAGCACTGTAGGACTCCAACTTAGCATGCAATGTTATTTCTGCCCTTAAAACGCTGCTGTGCGTAAAATCTGGATTTCTCCCCGGGACTTTGGGCGTGTATCCCACTCCGCCATGCCCCCCTCCAGGTGTTAGACCCCTTGAAACATCTTTTCCATCACTTTTGTGGCCAGCATAAATGTTTCTAGTTTTCAAAGTTCGCCTCCCCATTGAAGACTATTGCGGTTCGCAAAGTTCGTGCGAACCCAAACTTTTGTGGAAGTTTGCATTCGAGGTTCGCGAACCTAAAATCGGAAGTTCGAGCCATCTCTAGTTGCATTCATGCATTGATGATGTTGCATTTCATGCATTATCTATCCAAACTATGTGTATGATATTTTCAGTTTGCATTTGTGTATTGGTAAAAGGTAGCAATATAATCTTATGGTTGTTCCAGTATCTGCTATAGTTGCTGTTATGCAGGATTCATTATATTCAGGGGCGTAACAATAGACTCTGCAAGGACTGCAGCTGCAGGGGGGCCCAGAAGCAGCAGGGGGCCCTGTGAGGGGGAAGTTTCTTTTCCCTGTCCTGAGAGACTGACAGCTAAGGGCACAGAAAGAAAATACTTCCTGCTCCCTGCACAATTGTTCTAATGACTGTTACATAGTTACATAGTTATTTTGGTTGAAAAAAGACATACGTCCATCGAGTTCAACCAGAGAACAAAGTACAACACCAGCCTGCTCCCTCACATATCCCTGTTGATCCAGAGGAAGGCGAAAAACCCTTACAAGGCATGGGCCAATTAGCCACAAAAGGGAAGAAAATTCCTTCCTGGCTCCAGATGGCAATCAGATAAAATCCCTGGATCAACATCATTAGGCATTACCTAGTAATTGTAGCCATGGATGTCTTTCAACGCAAGGAAAGCATCTAAGCCCCCTTTAAATGCAGGTATAGAGTTTGCCATAACTACTTCCTGTGGCAATGCATTCCACATCTTAATCACTCTTACTGTAAAGAATCCTTTCCTAAATAAATGGCTAAAACGGTTTTCCTCCATGCGCAGATCATGTCCTCTAGTCCTTTGAGAAGGTCTAGGGACAAAAAGCTCATCCGCCAAGCTTTTATATTGCCCTCTGATGTATTTATACATATTAATTAGATCCCCTCTAAGGCGTCTTTTCTCTAGACTAAATAAACCCAGTTTATCTAACCTTTCTTGGTAAGTGAGACCTTCCATCCCACGTATCAATTTTGTTGCTCGTCTCTGCACCTGCTCTAAAACTGCAATATCTTTCCTGTAATGTGGTGCCCAGAACTGAATTCCATATTCCAGATGTGGCCTTACTAGAAAGTTAAACAGGGGCAATATTATGCTAGCATCTCGAGTTTTTATTTCCCTTTTAACGCATCCCAAAATTTCGTTAGCTTTAGCTGCAGCGGCTTGGCATTGAGTGCGATTATTTAACTTGTTGTCGATGAGTACTCCTAAGTCCTTCTCCAAGTTTGATGTCCCCAACTGTATCCCATTTATTTTGTATGGTGCTAGACCATTGGTACGACCAAAATGCATGACTTTACATTTATTTTTTTTATCAATAATTTTTTTTTATTGAAATAAGAAAAGACAAATACAGTAGCGAATTATATAAAACATAGGTACTATTAGAATAGCAAGCAGGATGAATATAGTTATCTTCACAATGAACGCAAGTTATACAGGGGAAAGGTTCTCAAGCCATAGTGACATAGTTCACCCTGTAGATCCAATAGGCTCACTAATCCATGTATAATGACGAACATAAAATAAGATGTATAATATTCCAGGACTTCCATATTAGGAAAAAACAGACAAAAACAAACAACACAGACTTATAACCGACCAAATAGTTAAATTACTAACACAAACCAACAGATACTAAAATATCATAGTGAACACATCCCAAACCATCCAAGCTAATCAAAAGGTATTCCATAAACAAAAAAAATTATGGGGGCTTACGATTACGTGATTGGAGCCACAATGTCATATCCCAGTCCTCCCATGGACCCCACAGCTCGCCATGTGCCTCGATATTATCATGGCTTCTGGCCGTTAGATCTTCCAATCTCCTAGCATCATTAATCATATCTATTAATATTGTTTTACTAGGAATCGTTATGACTTTACATTTTTGAAGATTGAATTTCATCTGCCATGTATGTGCCCATATAGCCATCCTATCCAGATCCTGTTGCAATATGACACTATCTTCCTCAGAGTTGATGATTCTGCACAATTTTGTATCATCTGCAAAAATAGCAACATTGCTCACTATTGAATCTACTAGGTCATTAATAAATAAATTGAAGAGCACTGGACCCAGTACAGACCCCTGTGGGACCCCACTGCTATGTCTGCTAACAGTCTCCCATTTTGAGTATGATCCATTGACCACACCTCTTTGTTTTCTGTCCATTAGCCAGTTCCCTATCCATGCACACAGACTCTTCCCCAGTCCTTGCATCCTCAACTTTTTCACCAGACTTTTGTGGGGAACAGCGTCGAAGGCCTTAGCAAAGTCCAAGTATATCACATCTACAGCATTCCCAATATCCACATTAGCATTCACTACCTCATAAAAGCTGAGCATGTTAGTCAAACAGGACCTGTCTTTAGTAAAACCCATTTTGATGCTGAGAAATAAGATTGTTTTCTACTATGAATTCATGTATAGTATTTCTTAGTAACCCCTCAAATAGTTTGCATACAACTGATGTTAAGCTTACAGGTCTATAATTTCCTGGATCTGATTTTTTGCCCTTCTTAAATAATGGAAAAATGTGGGCTATACGCCAATCCACTGGGACTCTGCCAGTTTGGTCTGTCAGTTTGGACTGTATCTGCTCAGCCTCTGATAAGGTATCACACAAAGTTTTGTAGACAAAGATTTGTAGACAGTCCCTATTCAGTGTTCATCAGGCTCTTGTGTACATGACTGTTTTACCCCCGGCCTCTATACCCCTCCCGAAGTGCTCTGTACTGTAGTGATGCTGGAGGAGTCTGCAGAGCCAGTTCTGCTCATAAATGGACAGAGTGAGTGTAATACGCTGAGGTAATAGATAGCGAAAATACCTGCAGTGCTTCACTGCTGTCTGTTTTTATCTGCATGGGGAAAACATATTCAAGTGTGCACTACTAGCCAATTGATTAACATTGGTTCTTAGTTTACCTGCGCAGAAAGTGAGGGGAAGGGGCCCCATCCAAAGTTTTGCAGGGGGGGGGCAATGATTTCTAGTTACGCCTGATTATATTTATCTTGTACTATCAGGCGCCCAACTCACCACTTGGGTGCCCAATAACCGATACACACAGGCTTCTATTAGACGCTTCTGCGCCAAAATGCCCCGATCCAGGCATAATAGCTCTCCTTCACCTTCCTAGCTCATTTCGTTAGCCGGCACATGAGACCGTTGATGTTCAGTGATTGAAACTTCACGAACAAAGGATTGTTCTAGACTTGTTTCAAGGAACACAAGCAGGACAATTAGCGAGGCTGTCTTGTGACAGAGTGATTCATCTAACATTTCTGATTAACAACTTGTTCTTGCCCGAGTCCTCCTCGTAGCATTCACTCCTGCCTTGAGTGGTGTTTCATGCACAGCGTTTGACTCAGATGAAGCGGTACCCTATTTTTATACAGCACAAACTGTGCTTAACAATACAAATTCATCTCTAATATATGACACAGCAGTCGCTGCTGTGACCAGAGCGGAGAACATTGGTCTACAAGTCTCGCTATTGTTTGGAAGCAGCTGGTGTGTTTTGCAGTTAGATGAAAGTGAAAGAAAGGCTTCAAGATTGCAGATGCCAGTTCTTGGCATCTGGTCACATTTTTTTTTCTCTTAAGATCTCCGCTGCTGCCTCAGCCTATCAGGAATGAGAATGAGGGAGGAGTAGCGTGCACTGTTCCTATGCTAACTGCAGCTGATCACAGCCTCTTCTCAGTATGTGGAAGCAGAGCGGAGTACACGGTGTTGTGTGGTGCGTTCTGAAGCACGGCAAAGCGTGAAGTTCAGTCACATGGTCCCTTCCACCAAAACATTACACAATATTACAAAATCACCAAATTCCAGGAAAAAAGTACGGTATTTATTCTCTGTTGTAAACAATATAGTGTTAATAATACAGAGAGATTTATCAAGGTTTTCTAGTTAGAAGAACAGCAGAGAGACACATTTGAAATCGTCTGCTATATGGTGCCAGGGACGGTTTTAGGTAAAATTGGCCAAAAGAATTGTGAGGCCCATTACATTTTAGTATTACTATACTGACCAGGAAGTTGTTGTGATCTTCTCAGCCATCTTGGGGCCCCCAACAGGCCCATATTTACATCACAGGAGCCTATAGGCACAGATGTTTTGGCACCCTACACTTGGCCCTCCAAGTGAACCTACAAACCACTGCCGAACCAAACCGCAAGTGTGCAGACTGGCCCAGCTCTCACTTCTCCCCTACTTCCCCTGCCCGGTGTAGGCAGCCATAAGTGTCCCTTAATACTGAGTGTACCTCTGGCTACCTAATTCTAGCTAGAGGTGACACCAGGTATTAGGTAGCTAGAGATTCCCCCAACTGAAGGGAGATTTTGTCAGTGGAATGCAGAGAGCTGGGTGAATAACCTTTTATTTATGCTCCACTTGGGACTCTGCATAGGGAAGGAGGGAGGCACTTGAGGAGGGGAGTGAGCTGTCTTTCCATCATCAGGCGCATGTAGGCACGAGCCTACAGTGCCTTATGGTAAATTTAGCCCTGGTCCCCAAGGAGCCTGGCCAATGCCCAGTTGCCCCGTGGAAACAATGGACATGTTTGGTGACAGGAGTATGCAGCAGTCATCTGGATTATATCAGCCTATGTCAAGAATTGCTGAAAAGGTAGCGAGGTAGTGGTTGTGTGAATAGAGGCACATTCATACACTCACAGTGAGACCCTATTTCTCCAGTACACCCAGGTTGTGTGACAGATATAAAGATCGCTGTGGTCGCTGCAAACATCCAATCAGGTGCAGAAAAGTTTTTGAATTCTGCTGCACATAACTACTCGAATTTTATGCCCAATCATCTTTTTCCTATTTTCTTCACTGTAGATATTATAAATCCAGGGCTCTAAACAGTGGCGTAGCTAAGGAGCTATGGGTCCAGTTGCAAGTCTTACATTGGGCCCCCAAGCACTCTATGCATAACAATTGATACAGCTCACCAAAACCTGCCAAAAAAAAACAACACAGTGTCAGAGGTGCAAGAAGGGGATTATTATTATTATTTAGTATTTATATAGCGCCGACATATTACGCAGCGCTGGACAGTGTATATATATACCTTGTCACTGACTGTCCCTCAAAGGAGCTCACAATCTAATCAAGGGATGGGGAATAGTTTGTTAATGATTACTGCTAATTAAAGCATTTATAGAAGTGATTATTACCAGCACAGGACCAATAGGGAGCTAATACTGTAGTTGAGGGAGTGCCCCTCTGGGCCCCTTTGGCCCAAGGGCCCCGATGCGGTCGCAACCTCTGCACCCCCTATTGCTACGCCACTGGCTCTAAATGACAGTTTCTTTGCAGCCTGACTGCAGTCACACTGTAACGTAACTCTCACTAATAACTTATTATTGGCTTTAAAACTCCTGTTTGGCTGTGAAAAACACACCTGAGTACATGGAACAGATACAAGTTTAGTAGATTTTGGAAATGGGATTATACCCCCAAAACTTACATTTCAGTAGCTATTTGTATAAAAGAACATTTGAAAGCATTCCCTGTGGGTAAAAATGTCTACTTTCACTGTAGAGAGCAGTACAGGCTTGCTTATCTCTGGCAGCTAATCTGCAAATGTAATCATTGCCTGCCAGGAGACACTCACTGCCTGTGTCTTGATTCTACTCCCTCTTGCCTTCCTCTGCTGAGTAAACACATCTCCCTGTCCCTGGCAACAGCTTAGTCACTTCAGCAGAAAAGAAGGGGGCAGAGTAAAGACACAGGCAGAGAGACATTCTTGCCGACAGGTATTAATCAAAATCTTAAATGTAGATTTAAAACTTTAAATACAATCTGCCTCAAGTAAAGTTTCTTCTGAACACTAAAAAAAAGAAAAAAAGAAAGAAAAAAAAACCTTTAAAGGGGACCTGAACTCAGCGCTTCCGCTCTGCTCTAAAAGATAAGCAACAGCATAATAACCTTTAAAGAAAAACATTTCTTTGTTACAGCTGATACAAACCCTGCAATAAATCTGCAGTGCGTCTGCTTCCTGCTTTCATGGTAGCAGACATGTTGTTAACATCCTGTGCTTACCAATTAGCTCTTCTGCCATGGCAGAGGAGATTCCTGAGCTGACACAGCTGAGAGATCAAATTACAGTGGCGATTAGGCACAGATGAGGGGGAATTAGGCTAAACTCTCTAAATACATACAGGGTGCATTTCTCTATTTTCCTTCTGTCCTGTGCAAGAGTTCAGGTCAACTTTAAATACAAAATTAGACTATGGGATTCCAGGAAAGTCCTGCTTAGGATTAGGACTATAGATACAATTGTTTATCTGATCAGTTTATATAGCCTTCAGGTGTTCTTCACATGAGAATATGTGAAGAGTGGAGACTAGAGACTTCTGGCAGCATCCTCTTGCCTCTGCTAGCAGAAATAGGCACTAGCGTGGCTGGATACAGAGAAATGTTATCGCTAAGTCATGTTGTGTGGGATATTTTAGCCCACACGGAGGATGACACCTCAGGAGGTTGTGATTCAGCTTGACTTGCGCTCTTGTCCTATATTAAACAATGGTGCTTGAATACTGTTAGGAATACCAGTCATCTTGCTCTGCCTCGTCCTCCCACTCTAGTGAGGGTGGATGCAGATGGTCACACTGCACAAACAGGGAGATTGTACAGCTACAAAAACTTTCAGTAATGGAACTGGATTACAATCAAGTGCGTATTTATTCTATCTTCGGTATAGCAGTCCCCGCGTTCCCTCCCACCGGCGGCTCCTCATCTATACTGTAATCCTCCCTCTCACCACGCTGCACTTGTGAGCAGTCACTCTCTCAGCCACATACTGTTATTCTCTCTGTCCCCACCCTTCACCCTTGCCTCTATCTACGTCTAATATCCATTGTTCCTTCTCATGCTGCAGCTCCTGTGCACTCCATTAGGGAACAGCACACAGACAGCTGGAACGAATCTCTCTATCGCTTGTATTACGCTTGCCTTGCGTGTGAGCAGGCTTGCTGCGGAACCTCTTCAGAAACCATGCATTTTTCTCTTGTATACAAAGATGCAATGCACAATTACCTGCTTTATATTTTGCTTTTTGTGCTTGAGTTACTATATATTGTCAAGCAATTCTCTATAAACAATAGGATTGGCCATTTGCATATAACAAAATCAGCAGTGTTGTTCACTACCAGTAGCTACTCGTAATCAATATTTAAAGTAGACAGCACTATCCACGGCAGAGGGGGGGGGGGGTTAACTTACCCATGCCACCGCCTTAACTGATGCGCTCCGCTCACGTTCCCCATTGCGTTCCACTTAACTCCTATGCTGCCTCCTTTAACCCGGAAGAAGGAAGCATGGGGGTAACATGGGTGGAGCACGAGTGGAGTGCATCAGTTAAGGCCATGGCATGGGTAGGTTAACCCCCCCACCGCCGCCCCATTTAAATTTCTATTACTGGTAGTAGCGTCGTTACACGTACTCGTAGCTACTTGTAGTGCACAACACTAGAAATCAGGAGAGTAACTACACTCATGGCCCCTTCCCCCACTTACAGCAATCAGTAATCTGATCTTCTGATCCTTAAATGAGTGGGCCGGGATGACACATCCACTTCTGCCTTCTCTTCCAGGGGTGTAACTAGAGGGAAGCAGCCCCTGCGCTGGAATCCCAGAGCGGTAAGGGGGCCCCAACTACTACTTAACTACCACCGATAAAGGGTCCATTCTTCAGATCAGATGTTTTTGTGGCTATACTTGTGGGTGTGAAGATTATGATGTCCACACTTGTCTTATGGCCCTTGCAAGATGGGCCCTGAGGCTGTGAGGGCCACCAAAGGAAAGGATGGGTGGGGGGGCCCATCACCAATCAAAGGTTTACAGGTGGGCCCCATGGTTTGTAGTTATGCCACTGTTCCCTTCTTTACAAAGGCCTCCTGGATGTTTGTTCTAGCGCCGGGTTCCTCCTGCTTGGTTTGAGTTTCCCTGCACAGAGGCGAGAGAGGCTCCAGCCTCAGGGCGCAGTGTAGGAGGGGGCGCACAACTCACTCAGCTATTATTCCTTTATTGTGCTGAAGCAGAGAAATAAGAAAAGGGGATACATGGCAGTGACTGCAAGCCAGATAACTAGAGATTAGGGTATTGGGGGTCCTGTGGTGCCTCTTAGTCTAATAGTAATCAGTGTGTGACGGCTGGGGTGGGAGGGATGGAGGTGCAAACTTTGGTGTCTCAGCCATGGGTGCTGGAGAACCTTTTCCCGGCTCGGCATGGCATGACCTTATGTGACGTGCAGGAAACCGAGCAGACCTAGTGACTGTAATGGGAGAGCAAGAGGAACCCGAGGCCAGAAGAGGTAAGCCCAGACACTACCACCACTCTGATCTGTGGGTCTGTTTAAGGAAATATGAGCAGCAACATCCAGGGGAGCAGAGGAGGGAGGTCATGATGGAGGAGGAAAGAAAGTAGTCTGATCCCGCCTCTATGTCAGGGCCTCCTGTGGGGATGCTTCCACATAGTCATGCCACTCAACAAAATATATAAAGGAAAACTGAAGACCTATAACATTAATATGCTTTTCTCTTGGCAGGCTCAAAACGGACTCAAAATGCAGTGCAGGTTCCTCAAAGCAGACATATCAAAGGGATTCTAAGTGATATTTGGACATTTTATGCTGCAGTTGTATGTGGATGTACGTGGTTGACTGTTGACTTTGATAGAGTCAGAGAGATAATTATTGAGGGAGCAACTGCAAGGGGCCCCAGACTGGGAGGGGGCCTTATCTTTTTACTATCCCTCCTCTCAGTACAGGAGCAGCCTCTCCAGTTCAGGTTGTGGCCACACTTGTTATGGGTGGGGGGAGTTATGGTGGTGGCACATGTAATATGATTCCTGGCCTCCTGGTCATGAGGGTCATCAAGGAGCAAGGAGGTGTGAATGTTGGGGAAAGGACCGCATGGAAGTTTTGCTGGGAAGCACCATGGCCTGTAATTATGCTCGTTTGGTGTAAAGATGATATCCATACCTTCAAGATCCTATGCTGATGCAGTGGCGGACATACGGCCGTGCAGGCCGTGCGACAGCACGAGGGCCCCTTAAAGTTGCTTTTCTTTAGGGGCCCACACATAGTGTATCTATCACAATTTTTTTTTTTACTTGTTTTTGTAAACTTTTTTTTTTTGGGGGGGGGCCCCCTGTACCCCAAACTAGCCAAACCAGAACACCCCCGTCACCCATACCAAACCCCCCCCCCCCCCCCCGCTGATTTGTGCACACCAAAATCGCCCTCCCCCGCTCAATGCTGCATGTGGTATTGCTCAGAGGAGAGTGGAGCGGAGATCCTGACTGTGCCTGCCACGCCCCCTTGTTTGAACGCTAAAGAGGGGAGGAGGAGAAACTTGTCTCGGACGGAGACAGCAAGCCCAGAGGACAGGAGGAGACACCACGCCAAACTGCAGGTCACCGTCACGCGCCAGCCGCCAGACCAAGCCAGGGGGGACTCGGTGGAGTCGTGGAGGAGAGAGGCGAGTGGGGTAGACTGTGGCAGCCACAGCAGGACCGATTCGGCCAGCGCCCAGCGGCAGACCCACTTTGAGCAGCAGGAGAAGGAGAGAGAGGGCGACGACCCGACCCGGGAGAGGAGATCGTCAGAGCCAACCAGGCCAGGTGAGTCTGGTCTCTGATGAGATTGGTCACCGGGCGGGAGGAGCAGCAGCCAGCCAGAGGAGAGGCTTTCTAAGGCCCAGCCCCAGCCGGAGAGCAGCAGGCCCACCTACCTACCTACCTACCTACCCACGCGGCTACCTACCCACCTGGCTACCTACCAACCCACCAGGCTACCTACCTAAAGACCCACCAGGCTACCTACCTACCTACCCACCCGGCTACCTACCCACCCAGCTACCTAACCACCCACCCGGCTACCTACCCACCCGGCTACCTACCCGGCTACCTAACCACCCACCCGGCTACCCACCCACCAGGCTACCTACCTGGCTACCTAACCACCCACCTAGCTACCTACCCACCCAGCTACCTAACCACCCACCTGGCTACCCACCCGGCTACCTAACCACCCACCCGGCTACCTAACCACCCACCCGGCTACCTACCCACCCGGCTACCTAACCACCCACCCGGCTACCTACCCACCCGGCTACCTAACCACCCACCCAGCTACCTACCCGGCTACCTAACCACCCACCCGGCTACCTACCCGGCTACCTAACCACCCACCCGGCTACCTACACACCCATCCGGCTACCTACCCGGCTACCTAACCTCCCACCCGGCTACCTACCCACCCACCAGACTACCTACCTACCTACCCACCTGGCTACCTACCAACCCACCTGGCTACCTACCTACCCACCCACCAGGCTACCTACCCACCCACCAGGCTACCTACCTAACCACCCGGCTACCTACCTACCTACCGGGCTAGTTACCAACCCACCCACCAGGCTACCTACCCACCCACCAGGCTACCTACCCACCCGGCTACCCAGCCACCCACCAGGCACGTATTTTCTGGGCATATCTGCCGACATGATTGCACGTATTTTCTGGGCATATCTGCCGACATGATTGCACGTATTTTCTGGGCATATCTGCCGACATGATTGCACGTATTTTCTAAGGCCCAGCCCCAGCCGGAGAACAGCAGGCCCACCTACCTACCTACCTACCTACCTACCCACGCGGCTACCTACCCACCTGGCTACCTACCAACCCACCAGGCTACCTACCTAAAGACCCACCAGGCTACCTACCTACCTACCCACCCGGCTACCTACCCACCCGGCTACCTAACCACCCACCCGGCTACCTACCCACCCGGCTACCTACCCGGCTACCTAACCACCGACCCGGCTACCCACCCACCCGGCTACCTACCTGGCTACCTAACCACCCACCTAGCTACCTACCCACCCAGCTACCCAACCACCCACCTGGCTACCCACCCGGCTACCTAACCACCCACCCGGCTACCTACCCGGCTACCTAACCACCCACCCGGCTACCTACCCACCCGGCTACCTAACCACCCACCCGGCTACCTACCCACCCGGCTACCTAACCACCCACCCGGCTACCTACCGGGCTACCTAACCACCCACCCGGCTACCTACCCGGCTACCTAACCACCCACCCGGCTACCTACACACCCATCCGGCTACCTACCCGGCTACCTAACCTCCCACCCGGCTACTTACCCACCCACCAGACTACCTACCTACCTATCCACCTGGCTACCTACCAACCCACCTGGCTACCTACCGACCCACCAGGCTACCTACCTACCCACCCACCAGGCTACCTACCCACCCACCAGGCTACCTACCTAACCACCCGGCTACCTACCTACCTACCGGGCTAGTTACCAACCCACCCACCAGGCTACCTAACCACCCGGCTACCTACCCACCCACCTACCCACCCACCAGGCTACCTACCCACCCGGCTACCCAGCCACCCACCAGGCTACCTACCCACCTGGCTAAGGGCTACCTACCTACCCACCCACCAAACTGCCTACCTACCCACCAGGCTACCTACCTACCCACCAGGCTACCTACTTACCCACTCACCCACCAGGCTACCTATCCACCCAACCACCCATGGGAGCTGCACGCCGGATTGAGGCTGGGACAGGAGGTCTGCTGGTAAATGTTTTTTTTTTATTATTTATATTAGCAGGTGTATGTTCTGCCACATGATTGCGTGTATGTTCTGGGCAGGTCTGCCATGATTGCATGTATGTTCTGGGCAAATTTGCTACATGATTGCATGTGTTTTCTGGGCAAATCTGCCGACATTATTGCACGTATTTTCTGGGCATATCTGCCGACATGATTGCACGTATTTTCTGGGCATATCTGCCGACATGATTGCACGTATTTTCGGGGCATATCTGCCGACATGATTGCACGTATTTTCGGGGCATATCTGCCGACATTATTGCACGTATGCCCACGTATTTTCTGGGCATATCTGCCGACATGATGTGTATTTTCTTGCGAAAACCTGCACAATTATGTGAATTTTCTGGGGAAAGGGTCACCAAAACTTGGGCCCACTGTCTTTGCGTTGCACTTTTCAAGGGAACCTGAGGTGAGAATAATATTGAGGCTGCCATATTTCTCTCCTTTTAAGCAATACCAGTTGCCTGGCTGCCGTGCTGGTCCTCTGCCTCTTATTCTTTCAACCATAGACCCTGAACAAGCATGCAGCAGGTCAGGGGTTTCTGACAATATTGTCAGAACTGAGAAGATTAAGCTGCATGCTTGTTGCTGGTGTAATTCAGTTTATTACTGCAGCCAAATAGATCAGCAGGGCCGCCAGGCAACTAGTATTGTTTAAAAGGAAATAAATATGGCAGCCTCCATATCACTCTCACCCTGGGATCGCTTTAAATTACAGTTAGCTCCGCCCTTATCCGGTCATTACCACGCCCATTTTTTGCCGCGGCGCAGGTTATAGCCACGCCGCAGGTCAGGGGGGCCCACAATTACTATTTTGCACAGGGGCCCACTGCTGGCTGTGTCCGCCACTGTGCTGATGGGCTATTCAGCTTCTGTCCCTAATACTCCAACAGCTGCATAGGAGGTGATGAACAGCTTTCCCAGCTGGATTGAATAGAATGGAATGCTGATCCTCACAGAGAGTGAGGGCTCGTTTCCACCATAGCGAATCCGCATGCGGCGCCGACATGCGGATTCGCTTGGTACATTGAAGTGGCCGGGGCTGTTCCCATATGTGCGGCGTGCGGGAACGATTTGGCGGCGGGCCAAATCTGCACGACGGGACCCACAGAATTCGCCTGCGTCGGGAATCCATGCGAATCGCCGCTAATGTATTTAATAGGAAAAACGCATGCGTTTTTTACATGCGTTTTTACCAGCGATTCGCGTGCGATTTTGCACCTTTTTCAATGTTATTTTGCCCTGGCAGAGTCATGGTTAATTTCGCATGGCACCCTGCCATGCGAAATCGCAGGTAAAAACGCATGCGGAAACGCATCCGCATGCGTTTTTACAAGCGTCGGGATGCCGGCGAAATCGCGTCGCAACAGTGGAAACGGGCCCTCACTGTGCAACCATCCTTAATTTCAACCTGAGAGCAATTTTCACATATCAGCGCTGCTTCCATTCATTTGCCAATAACTATACTAATCACACTTAAATGATCTATGAATTGGCTTTTAGTGGCGATATTTTTTTGTTTAGTAATTACCTTATTTTCTATGCATTTTAAGGGAAAATAAGGGAAAAAATGGAAAAAACACACTGTTTCTCCATTTACATCTATTATAGCTTCACAATAAACAGCGCTAACTATAAATTAACCCCACAAATTGTATTTGCTTATCCAGCCTGGTTATTGCAACATTTAGATTATATTCATGTATATTCAATGTATGATGACAATATTATATTTGGAAATAAAGATGTCTTTTTTCTGTTTTGTATTTTTTGCTTTCTCATTGTACACTATCGATGGTTATAAGCCCTTATTTGCAAATATAATAGTAATATACCCGCATGGCATACATATTTAAACAGCCAAGTTCCTAAGGTAATAATATATGTATTTTCTTTTGTATTCTGTCACTTCGTTTTCATGTTACAAGCCTTTTATTTTGGTACATAATATGCAAAAATATAATTGCTTTCGATTCAGTTTGTGAATGCACAAGACATGAACCTCAACCCTAAAACACTCTAACTTTACCACGTGCGCCTCATTTAGTAACAAACTGGTGGTGCACTCTCCACAACTACACTGGACATACTGTATACATCCAGTTTGCATTAAAATAAAGGCTACATTCAGACACAGTTTTCAGACAAAAAAGTTTTGTAGAAAATATTGCAGCTTTCCCAAAATAAGGGCTAGTGCACACCAAAATCCCTATTGCAATCGCTAGCGCTTAGTGATTTGCAATAGCGATTTTGTGAAGTGATTTTCAGAGCGATTTCTGAATGAATTAGTTTTTTTTTGCTCATGCCGAATCGCTCCAAAAATGCTACATGCAGAAGGTTTGTGATTTTAAAAAAAATCACAACACTGCTGTGGGAACACCATAGGGTTTCAGTAGCCAAGCGCTTTTCAAAGCACTTGGTGTGCACTAGCCCTCAGATAGGAAAGTACCTCCTGCATAAATTCACAGCTTCTTATTTCTTCCTCAGACATCTGCACTTACCTCCAGTGCCCTCCAGCAGTCCGAAGCCGTGATTTTATTTTGTCAGTCAGCAGGGAGGCGGGGCCTCAGCTGGTGGAGCAATCACTCCATCCCCCTTTATGGTAATATGACTACCGGTATATACTCAAATACAAGTCGACCCCGTGTATAAGTCGTTCCCAATATTTAAAGCTCTTAACCACCCTGGCGTTCTATTTCCCCAGGATTTCCGTGCAAAAAGTGGTTCAATTAATTTCCAATAATTTTCAACCAATTTTTTTTTTATATTAAATTCAATACAGGTTATTGTATTGAATTCAATAAAAAAAAATGTGTTTGCTGCGATATTTTGATGATGCTGTGTGACATTGGTGCCATCAACGCCGATCGACGGGGGACATGTGACCAGGAATAGTTAGTCAGATGTATTAGCCAGGAATAGTTAGCCAGATGTTTTGCCAGGTATATAGGGAGCAAGATGTTTGCTGGTGTATAGGAGACAGATGTGCAGCCAGGTGTATAGGAGACAGATCTGCAGCCAGGTGTATAGAAAACAGATGTGCAGCCAGGTGTATAGGAGACAGATGTGCAGCCAGGTGTATAGTAGACAGATGTGCAGCCAGGTGTATAGGAGACAGATGTGCAGCCAGGTGTATAGGAGACAGATGTGCAGCCAGGTCTAGGGAGTCATATGTATAGGGAACTAGGTTTGCGGGTGCCTCTGCCCCCCCCCAACCCCATTGCCCCCGATGCCCCCTGACTGTGGCCGGGTGTCCCTTCTGTGGGGGGGGCTCCCCTTCTGTGCTGACTGGTAGTGGCCGGCGGGGATCCCCTCTGTGAGGGGGGGGGGAATCCCCATACTGTTCGTGTGGGTGGCCAGGTGGCCCTTCTGTGTGTGCATGGGGGGGGGGCAGGTATCCCCTTCTATGGGGGCTAGTCGTGGTCGGTCGGGGACACCCCCTTCTGTGGTGGGGGGGAGGTGGGTGTCCCCATCTATGCGGGCTGTGGGTGGCCTCTCCCTCCTCTTCCCCATCCCTCCCTCTCTGTCCCCCGTGCCCCCCCCCCCCTCACCCCTGATCCTGTCCCTCCCCCCCCCCCCCCCCGATCCATGTCTCCCCCCTGTCAGAAGCCCTGATCTACTCACCTGAGGGCTTTCTCCTGTGGCGGAAGCGGCACACTTCCTCCTCCATCGCGAAGTCTTGTGTTCTCTGTAATTACAGTACGCAGCTTGGTGATGTCACCAAGCTGCGTACTGTAGTTACACAGACCAGGACTTCAGCGATGGAGGAGGTGGGTGTCCATCGCGGCCGGCGCAGGAGAAAGCCCTCAGGTGAGTAAAGCAGGGCTTCTAACAGGGGGGAGACACGGGATCGGGGGGGGGGGGGTGAGACACAGGATCAGGGGTGAGGGGGTGCACGGGGGACAGAGAGGGAGGGATGGGGGGAGAGGCCATCCACAGCCCGCATAGATGGGGACACCCACCTCCCCCCCAACACAGGAGGGGGTGTCCCCGACAGACCACGACTAGCCCCCTTAGAAGGATGATACCCCCCCTCACAGAAGGGCCACCCAGCCACCCGCACGCACAGTATGGGGATTCCCCCCCCCTCACTGAGGGGATCCCCGCCTGCCACTACCAGCCAGCACAGAAGAGGACCCCCCCCCCCACAGAGGGGATCCCCGCACCAGCCACCCGCCGGATCAGAAGGGGAATCCCTACACAGCCCCGCACATTCTCTGCCCCGACGGCTGCACAGGGATTCCCAGGGTGGCTGGATGCTAGTTCAGTATGCTGTGGGTAGCACAGATTGCTACCCACAGCGTGCTGACAGGCATCCAGCCATCCTGAGGAATCCCTCTAATGAGGGAAAAGTGCAGCCGGCGGGGAAGAGAAACAAGAAATCTCCCTGGCGGTATTGACGAGCTCAGCTCGTCAATACCGCTTTCAGCAAATTTTTCCTGGACGAGCTGAGCTCGTCAATACCGCCAGGGTGGTTAAGCTGGAATTTTTTATTGACTCAAGTATAAGTCTATCCAGCAAAGTTAATGGCTGCACTTGGAGCCCAAGTGCTGCAATTATTCACTCCCCTTCCTGCAGCCCAGTATTTCTCCCCTGCCCATTTCCTTGTTAATTGTTGTGGCCAGGACTTTCAGACCTGTGTTTTCTTAGCATTTCCTTTCCTCAAAGTGTCACCACTGGGTGAATTGCTGCAAATGGGAATGTCACTATTAGTATACATATTACTCAGTGTGCTCAGTGTTGCCTGTGACTCGTGTATAAGTCGACCCTTATACTGCTGTGTTTGTTTAGCTACATCAGAGTGTAATTAGCCTTATCAGTAGCTGTAAATGAGAGCACCACAGGCCTTGCCTATACAGGAAAAGACTAATGCTGGATCCACACCATACAATTTTTTGGCCGATTTACCTGACCGATCGATCATTTCCAGCATGACCGATCTCAGAATCGAACGATTTTTTTAAAATGATTTTCGGACCGATTTCCGTTCGTTTCTACGGAAATCGGTCAAAAAATCGCTCTAAAAATTGTTCGATTCTGAGATTGGACATGCTGGAAATAATCAATCGGCCCAAAAATTGTTAGGTGTGGATCCAGTATGAGGCTTAACCGTGTCTGTGTTCCCTCAACTTTAATCCACTTAAAGAAAATCTGTAATGAAAAAACCTCCACTGGGGGTACTCACCTGGGGTAGGGGAAGCCTCCGGATCCTATTGAGGCTTCCCCCGTCCTCCTCGATCCCACGGCGGCTGTGAAAATCCTCCCGGAGCGACGGCGATGTAAATATTTACCTCCGTGGCTCCAGCGCAGGATCCGCTCTCTACACGGAGATAGGCGAAAATAGCCAATCTCCGTTGGGCTGCTCTACTGTGCAGGCCAAGTCTCCTGCACCTGCACAGTAGAGCGGACCCGACGGAGATCGGCTATTTTCGCCTATCTCCATGGGAAGAGCTGCAACAGTGCCCCCGCTGGAGCCAGAAAAGGTAAATATTGCACAGCGTGACAAATTGTCGGCTGTGCGTTTCGGGGGCTGCACCGAGATCGCCGTTGGACACAGGAGGACAGGGGAAGCCCCCTACTGAGGTAAATACCCCCAGGGGAACTTTTTTCAGTACAGGTTTTCTTTAAAACTTTCGATTTTTTTAGGATTTCAATAAATTGCAATAAAGATTTTTTTCCCCCCCTAAAGTTTATCATGCTGTGGCTAATTTTTTTAAGTGCAGAGAGGAAGTTCTGAGTTTAGATCCACTTTAACTTGGCTATGTTATGGACTTGCATTGTATTCCGACTGTTGGTTTTGTGTCTCAGGCACTTGGCTAAAATTGCAATTGGTTTAGTTGTTACTTTTTGATATGGTGGTATCATAGACGCCTGTTTTTTTTTTATTATTTAAATGGAGATTAGAATAATTCAGACATCCTCTAAATTCACACGTTATGACAAGTAATCATTTGTTGGATACGCTCTGTTACCTGTGCTCCAAATTACACTTCCATTTTAGACAGTCAGGGCTAGTTCCCAATGCAATTAAAAGAGGACTTGCACAAGGTGTAACAAGAGCTCCTGGTTTGGGCAGCTAAGTACTCAAGCTGGAAAAGGAAAATATCTGGGCAGTCTGTACTGCAGCCAGTTTACAAATTCCAAGTTTTAAAAGAAGTGCAATTAGTGCTTATGGTAAGTGTATGAAATCCATAGCTGGCTGTAGAATGTAGCCCTGCACTCCCACTGAGGCTTAGCCTAGGCTAGGCTTTCTGGGAGACCAGAGATTTTTTTCTACTGGATTTAGAACTCACAGTAACCGAACTTCCTTCAGAAGTTACTTACTTCTTCCTGCCAGCAGTAAATATGTTGTCGCCTGTGATACACTTCAGAATGTAAATCAGGGAGAGAAAAGATTTTACAGTGGGCAAACCCTGACTAAGTAATGTATAAATGAATGTTGTAAGAAAATAAGCAATTTTATTCACAATGTTATTTTGATAACAGTTCCTCTTTATATCAGTTGAATCATCAGAAAGTGTAATTGTCAAACATGCAGATATTTCCTCATAGATTATGGAGACTGAAACCACGGAACATTTTTTTTTTTAAGTGTGGGTTTAAGATTTATATGTGTGGTTGTGGTAACATGAGGATAATATAAATATTATTACTCATTTGTAGAGCTGTTGAGTTTTACATACTGCATTGAAAATATTAGACTACTCGCTGTCCCTCAGCAGAACTGATGTCTCTCTGAACTCTCTCTAATCCAGTTAAAGAGGAACTCCAGCCTAAACAAACATACTGTCATTAAGTTACATTAGTTATGTTAATTAAAATAGATAGGTAATATAATCTCTTACCCACCCTGTTTTAAAAGAACAGGCAAATGTTTGATTTCATGAGGGCAGCCATGTTTTTGGTTGAAAGGAGGTGACAGGGAGCATGAGACACAGTTCCAACTGTCCTGTGTGCTGATCACCCCTCCCAGCTGCTAGGCAACGTGAACAACAACATAGGAAATCCCATCATGCTTAGCACAGCATCAGGGAAAAAAAAGGCCGGGCACTTTTCTTTGATGGGTGGAGCTTAGCTAAAAATGCAGCTAAAAATGATGCTTTGGTAAAAAAAACAAAGTTCTGATGCTGTGAAACTGTTAAAGAAACACCAAGCCTTTTCAATTCTGCTGAGTAGATTTTTAGTCCGGAGGTTTACTTTAATCTATCACAGGGGAGTCAAACTCAATCCAATAAGGCAGAGGTTCACAGATTTTTTGAGGGTAAGAGAGCCTTGATGGCTTTGACATTTTTTCAAGGCACCACTGGGTAAAAAAAAAAAAAAAATACAGAAATGCTGTTATAAATTTTATTAGGCATTATCCCCTCCAAGTACTCAGTGATTCCCCCCTCTCCCCCCTCTTCTCCCCCCCCCCCCCCCAAGGAACTAGTGATGCTCATTAGGCAGCATCTCCCTCCTTTCAAGTAACTGGTGATGCTTAGATGCTTATTAGGCTGCATTCCACCTTCAAGTAGTCTGTGACCCCCATTAGGCAGCATCCACCCTCCAAGTGGTCACTGCCCCGCCCATTGTATATCAATGTGCAGTTCTATTATCTTATAGCAATGCACAAAGGATGGGGATGAATGCTGAGGCGCACCAGGGTGCTGTGGCACCCCGTTTGAGAACCCCTGCAATAAGGGGTCAAAATCTACAACACAAGTTGTGGGCTAGATAGTTTATTAGGTTTTAATGGGGTGGGGGGAGTCTTGGATGGGCACCCCAAAGCATCAGGTGCGATACCTGACTGCGGCCACAGCACTGTTGTGCTCCTCTGGATGGGAAGGCCACTTGCTGTCATCTGCAGTAAAAGAAAGGAGGAAATGGAGGGCACCAGCCCGTACTGTATACTTTATTCCATGAATGTGCTCACCAACTGTGGACCTGTCATCTTCCTGTATTCAGCCCATCACAATGAGAGATGAGGAGAGTGCAGACACTCTTGCATGAAGGCAAAAAAGTAAGCCCATGTACAGACCCTGACTTTGGCTCTTCATGGAATTGTTATTTCGGATGTGGCCTGTACACTCACCGGGGCATTCTACTATGTCGTTATTTCCAATCTGCTGTGACCAAGTATACAACGCAAGTTAGTGATCTCCATTTCCTCCATTCTTATACTACATACTACTTACAATCATGCCCATTGAAAGCTCTTGAGGGCCACATAAAATGGAGGGGATGGCCACATTTGGCCCATGGGCCTTGAGGTTGACACCTGTGATTTACCAGAGAGCGAACAACCCAAAGAGGCCCATACAAAAGCACGGAGCAAGTACAAGTTCCATGCAGATAGTGTCCAGGTTAAGATTTCTATCAGGGACTGTGAGTAAGACTGGAAACACCTTAGCCAAACATGCCACCTCTAATTAGAAAATAAATTGATAGCCGGTTTATTGGAATTTACTTAGGCTAGGATAGCTCAGAGCTATATTGTAAGTGTGACGAGAATGGGAGAAAGGGGAAACCGTCACCTCAGGGCCGGGACAAGGTTCTCCTGCACTAGAGGCGGAGATCTCGAGTTGCGTCTCCCATGAATTGTAACTGCCCCAGTATAGGTAGCAAAAGTGTAGCTACTATTTGGAAGACCCCCGCCCAGTTTAAATAGCAAATAGATTTACCAACAGTATTAGGTAGGTTCCCACCCGGGGCCCTCCTCCTGGCGCCCTTGTAACCCTGCCCCCAGAGGCTGGAGCCTATCCTGCCTCTGCCTTGGCCCTGCCCTGCTTGACCTGCCTCCACTTCAGAAATGGAGACAGTTACAGACTAGTAATATGTGTTCTTTATTGACCACTGGACAGGAGCAGAAGGACTATGCATGAAAAGTCTGCATTTGATTAGAACATAACGGGCTCAATTCTGGTAGCCATAGGCGGTAAAACAATAATGTTCACAAAAATACAGTAACTCTAGCTGCACAGCATAACTAGAGCTGCACAGCTGGCATTCAATTACAATCGGAGCTGGATTAATGTGGTATTCATAAAACAGGAACACTAAAATCTAGAGCAAATGAGACTGAACTGTAAGTTGAACTGTATGTAGAGTTGTAAAATGAGGTTAGCATTACGAATTTTAACTGAAACATGAAACGGCCATTAAAACAAATATGAGCCTATAGGTCCCTTACAGCAAATATCCCAAACTTATGGTTAAGGTGGTGAAGATCTGTGATGTAGCTGTGTTGTGATCGTTGACCAGAACTGATGACATTCAACCTTCACTGTCTTTTAAACTCAATTCACAGCTCCATCAGTATGTTCTCAGGAGGCCAACCATGCACCTGAAGTGTTTTTGGCCTCAGCATCAGGTGCTCAGACTAAACCTGCATAGCCAGAGGCCACTGCTGCCTGGCCAAATCAGTTGGTTTAGCCAACACCGGCCAAATCAACAATGCCAAAACTATGACAATATGTTATAATGTTGGTGTCTTTTATTTGTGTGTGGTAGAGCTTGTGCTAAGCAAATGTGTAATCCTTTAAAGAGGAGCTGTTAGGTATAGGGTCTCAGAGGAAAAAAAAACCACATATATCAGTAGCTAAATATTGGCTCTACTTACATTACATATGCATTTCACTGTCCACGTTTGGATTTCACAGAATTTTTATATAGGATTTGCAGAGAATGATGCTCCTGGCAGCTCATGGCAGATTCCATGTTTGTCTGTCTCCTATGAAGCCAATTGTGATGTCATATCCTCCCTGCTTCCTGATGATTTGACTCACAAAAAAGATCCTAATGGACAACACTACTGTGCAGTGAATATTAATTAGCCATGTGGCTAGGAACAATAGCGGACTCATGCAGTATACATGTGCCCTGTGATTTTTCAGTGCTGTGAGTTTAGGCTGCTGCTGTTAGAAGCTGCTGTAACATGAGCCTGTAACTTCCCACTGTAAAAGCAGCCTTAGGGCGTGATAGGGAAATGAAGGGGATGACCCAAGGTAGTGCACTGGGGAGAAGAGGCAGCCCCAGAATGCTTTGCAATATCTGTTATGCGTCCTGCCGGCCTCCTTACAGAGCTTGGGAATAACAGCCTTGCTGTTCAGCACACATCACAGTAAGAGTAATTTTTAACTTCAGTATTGCCTTTTTGGCTTCCTTCTAAACTGTTTAACACAGGAGAATAGAGGTTTAAATTAGCTTTTGCAGCCTGACAGTTACTCTTTAAATCAGCAAAAAACACAGACACTGAATTTTGATATCCAGAAAGTCATAAATCAGATGTTGTGTAAATGTTCTCAGGTGGCCAACCATGCACCTGAAGTTGTTTTGGCCTCAGTATCGGGTGCTCAGAACCCTGCATAGCCAGAAATCACTGCTGCTTGGCCAAATCAGGTGGTTTAGCCAACTTCGGGCTCTGCCTCTGACACAGGAGGCCAGGGCTCGAATCTCAGCCTGTTCAGTAGGCCTGCACCTATACAGTGAGTAGTCCTTGGGCAAGACTCCCTAACACTGCTACCTCCTATAGAGCACGCTCTAGTGACGGTGGCTCTGGCACTTTGAATCCACCAGGAGAAAAGCATAATATAAATGTTCTGTTCTGTTTCTCACATGCTCAGCCTTTTACATTGAAGAAAACCGTGGGAAACCTGCTGCTGATAGGTAGGCAGATAATAGTTACCTATTGGGACAGCTTTTGTCAAGGACGTGTTAGCAATCCAGAAGTGTTTATTGGTGTCTGAGAAACAGTCAATGGTCAGAGAGCATGGAATGGAGTTGGTGGCCGATACAAAATTAAGAACACAAACTAGCAAAGGTCAGTAATCACCAGGCAGCCTGAGTAGCAAGTCAGAATCTGCTGAGAGAGGAAGAAAAATAACACATAGGCAAGCAGCTAGCAGACAAGGTCATATACACAGCATTATAGAGTAAAGGTTTCATCAGGAATGATCAAAACCTCAATTACTTAACTATTCACCATGCATGACACCTGGAAAGCACTGGATAAAACTAGCTCCTCTTTGGGAAAGACATGTGTCTTCATCCTAGGCTTTTCTTAAAGCTCCTCTCCGGGCACAGCTTAGCAATCAGAGTGCTCAGATGTTGCATTTTTGTAAAATGAGGCTTCTACATTGCAGTCTTGAAATTTTGACCGTATGATGCAAGAGATGGCAGATACCAAGGTTTGTTTTTTTTTCTTTGGGCAGCGTTGATGCTGTTGCTGGGATTGCATCATTCTGCTGTTCAAAGGGAAAGGAGGAAGAAAAGATTGAATCTCTCTGAAAAGATTGCAGCTTAAAGCAATGACAACCGGTGGTGGAGGAAGTGGACAGTGTCTTGACTCCTAACCATGTACTTTAAAAGTGATTTCACATCAGCTGCTTCAACAAAGACAAAATCAAGCTCTTAAACTGGGTGCCTATATGGATTTACAGGAGAATAACATTTGATCCTGGAGTGGTCTTTAAACCAACCCTGTCTCTTTAATAGAAAGTTGCAACACGTTCAGAAATATTTACATCGAGCAAAAGCAAAAAATGTATGGATGCTGCTATTTTAAAATAATGTTGTGTGATAGTGTCTAGTAAAGTAAAATGTCTAGTAGAGCAAAGTCTCAAACACACGGTACAATTTTTCTATCAGATCGATCGTGAGCTGATAAGAAATTGCTTTGTGTGTAGCCGTCCCAATTGTTTCTGATTGATTTTGCAATCGATTTTGCATTGATAAGTACCCAGAATTGATCGCAAGATTGATCGCAATCCGATCAGACCGCCGGAAATGTTCTAATAGATCCGTCAATCTGCTGGAAAATTGTACCGTGTGTACCCAGCTTAAAATCTTGAACAATCATGGATATTGGCCATTGTGCAGTGGAGAAGATATAAATCATTATAGATTATGGCGGCTCACATTTAAAGCCACATAGGGTCATCTTATGTATACACTTTCAGCGACTGTTGCCTTGAAAGGCTGTTAGTGATTATTTTGGGGAACATTCTAGGAACAATCATTGTACACATTCTGCAGCCTATTTTGTTCTATGAAGAAATGGGAAGCCAAGTGAGAGCTTTCGAACAGTTAAACTGTAATGATGTACATGGTATATCAATAACAGCATCATCAGTGCCATTGAAGGACACCTGTACATGCACTAGGTTTACTAAGAATTTTTCAAGAATTATGCTTTTCATAGAAAATCAGGCCACTAAAATTTAGTTTGTGTACAAAACTTAAAAAAAAGTTGACAATAAACAATGAACAGGACTTTTGTGGAATTCCATAGTCTCATTTTATATTTAAAGCAAACCTGTAATGAGGTGGCAATAGGTGGGAGGCAGTGTAAAATTTAGACTCTTACCTCAATAGTTGACTCAGAGGCTTCCCAAATTCTTGTAGGGCTCACAGTTCCAGTACAGGACCCTCTGCATTCTCTGGCTATGCTTTTGATGGGGCGTGTGCTTGAAACGTCGGCGGAAAGCCACTAGGAGCCCACTAGGAGCTACAGGACGTCACTAGAGGCTCGGTGGGGGAGGGGGATAGGGGCTGTGGGTGCTGTTTCAACTGGCAAGCATAAGTATCCAGCATCATGTGATCCCCGCCGCTGCCGGACACTAAGGACTTTGCTGTTTACCGTTTTTCAATAAAAAGAAAGCTGAAGAAGGTAATTGGCAACATTTGTTTGTATAGGACTATAGGACTGTTTTTTGAACTTGACGCCAATCGGCGTTACGCGGTCCTGGGGGAGCCACCTTTTGGCTGTCGATCAGCGTTAGGCGGTCGTAAGGAGGTTAATAGGCCTCTTAGTGTTGACAAATATTCCACCATGTCATTAGCGTGTCCCTATTAGTACAATGGTAATTAGACAATAAAAATGTACTCATCTCATTTTTTTATTTTTGTAATTGTTCACCAGTAGTAATGAGGAGAAAATTCTCCTAACAAGCAATCTCCACTCTCCCACTAGGGGCTGCTGTTCCAGGTGTGAAGCAGCATTCTGTTCTGACAAGCAGGTATTTGTCTGAAGTATGTGTGTCATGGGGGCGGGGCTGTGTTCCTCCGTGGAAGAATGCATGTGTCACGCGAGAATATTCTGTAGGTCAATTTTTTTTCCTGGACACAAACACTTGATTTCCCCCAAAGATTTAAAATGGGCCATCACACCTAATGCGAATTTCACATGCATTTAGCGTTTGGAAATTGTACACAGTGAAAACGGGGCTAAAGAAAGTCAGACTACAAAAAACAGCAGCTGTAGACCAATTAGTCGGCAGCTGGTTAACTGTGTGGACAGCTAGAGGCTCTGATTGGCTGAATATCTTTCCCCTTTCTAATCAGATTTGCATGTTTGGGGAATTTTAAGCTCAACGCTTTTCTCTTGCTTTATTAGATGTACTATATTGCTCTGCATTCCATCTATTTTGTGACTGATTTTGTTCAAAAACAGCAGGCCATGGCCAAATTGTACCAAACCTATCACTTGCACAGAAGAAAGTCTAAATAATTACAATCCTGACTTTCTAGTGACATCACAAGACGATTTGAAATCTGAGCGTTAGCGCGGGGCAATGCATTCCTTTCATGTCAGCCGTATCACAAAGGGGCACGCTTCTTGCTTGTGTATCTATGGAGGCATTCTGTGGCGCCCTCATTCAGAATCCACCCAGCTGAGTCAATCCCATTGTTATCAGAGCGCTGAATATTATCACAGGTCTGAAGATCCTACATCTGCTGATGTACAAGGATGAAATACCTCCACTTATGAAAAGAGACAGCCGATCTCATCAGAGCGCCCAGCTCATTCTCATTCACATGTGCGCGCATCCTCATAGCCCTCAATAAATCTTTTACGTCCGTGACTAATTCAGCTGTTTTCATGTGGGAACACAATAAGGATCAAAACACAGACTGAGGGCCGGCCTTTGTCTAGGCAAGCGATTTCTGGGGTGGAACTAGAAAAGGGAGATTTTTACTACTTGGTCGGGGGTGAAAAGGAAAATCTTGGGATCCTGACAAATTACCATATTCATCTTTATTCCCTGTAGATTGAGATTTCAGTGTAGCTCAGCTGGCGAAGGAGAATAGGAAGACATTTATTCCTCCATCGGACAAGCTGACCAGATATAAATAAATTGAATCAGAAGACAATGGGACAAGGTTAGCTCAATGATTTAGTGAAGGCCGAAATTGAATTATCCTTTTAGCCTGTCAAATGACCACCCGGCCACATCTCTTTCTTTTTGTTTGCCGTGCTAATGATATTTGTGTTTTTTGGGGGATTAAATAAAAATGTAGCAGGATGCCCTTAAGACGTGCTAAACGGTGTACGCTCATAGTTAATGTCATACTTACGAACGATCGCACTTACGGGGTCGGATGACATTGGCGTTCTTCAGTTTGGAATTTCAATTTAATATTGCACGTTGGACGGGGGTTAATATAGAATTACATGAGAAAGCATTAACATTTCTGTCATTTATAGTGTTTGTATAAAAGGTGTAGATCAGTCTTTTATGCTATTTTAAGTTAAAGGACCACTATAGCGAGAAATTGTAAAATATATGTAAACACATACAAATAAGAAGTATGTTTCTTTTAGATTAAAATGAGCCATAAATTACTTTTCTCCTATGTTGCTGTCACTTACAGTAGGTAGTAGAAATCTGATATTACTGACAGGTTTTGGACTAGTCCATCTGTCCATAGGGGATTCTCAGCATGGCCTTTATTCTTTATAAAGGCACTTCTTAAAAATAATTTATACAAAGATTCTGATCAGCCTCCATGTTCGCTGCACAGTTTTTTTTACTATTATTTAGTATTTATATAGCACCGACCAGTGGCGTAGCTAAGGAGCTGTGGGCCCCGATGCAAGTTTTACATGGGGCCCCCCAAGCACTCTATACATAACAATTGATACGGCTCACTAAAACCTGCCAATGACAACTACAGTGTCAGAGGTGCAAGAAGGGGATGGGGAACAGTTTGTTAATGATTACCAATATTAAAAGTATCTATAGAAGTGATTATTATGAGCACAGTACCAATAGGGAGCTAATACTGTAGTTGTGGGAGGGCCCCTCGGGGCCCCTCTGGCCCAAGGGCCCCGATGCGGTCGCTACCGCTGCACCCCCTATTGCTACGCCCCTGGCACCGACATATTAGGCAGCGCTGTACAGGGTATATATATATCTTGTCACTTACTGTCCCTCAAAGGAGCTCACAATCTAATCCCTACCATTGCCATATGTCTATATTATGTAGTCTAAGTACTGTAGTCTAGGGCCAATTTTAGGGGGAGCCAATTAACTTATCCATATGTTTTTGGAATGTGGGAGGAAACCAGAGTACCCGGAGGAAACCCACGCAGACACAGAGAGAACATACAAGCTCTTTGCAGATAGTGCCCTGGCTGGGATTCGAACCAGGGACCCAGCGCTGCAAGGTGAGAGAGCTAACCACTACACCACCGTGCTGCCCATAGACCCTGAACAAGCATGCAGCAGATCATATATATGGCTGCCTCCATATACCTCTCATACAGTTGTCATTTAAAGGACCACTATCACGAAAATTTCAGTGCATGAAAATCCATAAATAAAAAGTTCATTTCTGGCAGAGTAAAATGTGCTATAACTTTCTTTTCTCCTATGTTGCTGTCACTTACAGTAGATAGTAGAAATTGGACCATCCCTTCTCCTCATGGGGGATTCTCATGATTTTCTTTATTTTAAAAAGCACTTAGTGAATGAAAGTTGCTCAGTCCATCTGCCAGAATAGTGTGCAAACATGTGTGGGGGCACCCTGCATCTTTGTATAGATCCTTTCCAGGGAGTGCTTTTTTAAAGCACAAATAAAATACTGAGAAACCATCACGAAGAGATGGACTAACTGAAAACCTGTCAGTTCTGTTGGATTTCTACTAAATATGTATGTCAAGAGGGTATATTACTGTTATTTTTGAAATTATGGGTTTGTATTTAGTAATGGCCGGACTCCAAAATGAAAAAATGCACCTTTATTTTCAAATAAAATATTGACGCCGGACATTGCACTAGGGAAATATTTTAAAAGTTATAATAACTGGGACAAATGGACAAATAAAATGTGTGGATTTTAACCACTTCGCCATATCTGGACGCATATATCCGTCCAGATAGGCAGTGGTGCTGCAGCCGTGTGGTGCGCGCGATCGGGCGCGCGCCCGCGCGCGCCCCCGCTGCCTCCCGCTGCCCCCCCGATCAGTGAATGGGAATATAATTCCCATTCACCGATCCAAGTCCCCGGCAGAAATACCGACGCTTTCTCATCAGAGAGCGTGGTATTTCTGCCCCCAGGAAACAACTTCTCTTCATTTTAGTTCCTAGATGCGACATCGTTCGCATCTAGGAACTTTTTGAATGTGGCCATCTTGTGGCCAAATAGTAAACTGCACCCACATACCTGAATTGAACAAAAAATACATTATTTTACATCTAAAATTGGCTATTTACCTCCCAAACTAAAATTACCCAAATACATTTTTGTATTAAAAAAAATAATAAAAAAAATTACAATTAAAAAAAAAAAACTACATAAATAGTTACCTAAGGGTCTGAACTTTTTAAATATACATGTCAAGAGAGTATCTTATTACATTTTTTAAAATTATAAGCTTGTAAATAGTGATCGACGCAAATTGAAAAAATGCACCTTTATTTCTAAATAAAATATCGGCGCCATAAATTGTGATAGGGACGTAATTTAAATGGTGTAATAAGCGGGACAAATGGGCACATAAAATACATGGGTTTTAATTACTGTAGCATGTATTAATTTTAAACTATAATGGCTAAAAACTGAGAAATAATGTTTTTTTTCCATTTCTATCTTAATCTTCCTGTTAAAATGTATTTACAGTAAAGTGGCTCTTAGCAAAATGTACTACCTAAAGAAAGCCTAATTAGTGGCGGAAAAAACGAGATATAGATCAATTAATTTTGATAAGTAGCGATAAAGTTATTAGCGAATGAATGGGAGGTGAACATTGCTTGGATGCATAAGATTTTCGAAGCTGTAGGCTGAAGTGGTTAATTACAGTAGCATGTATTATTTTAAAATTATAATGGCCTAAAAGAGAGATAATTAATTTGTTCAATTTTTTTCTTATTTTTCCCGTAAAAATGCATTTAGAATAAAATAATTCTTAGCAAAATGTACCACCCAAAAAAAAACCTACTGGTAATTGGTAGGAAAAAACAACAACAAGAAATAGATCGTTTCGTTGTAATAAATAGTGATAAAGTTATTGGTGAATGAATGGAAGGAGCACTGAAAGGTGAACATTGCTCCAGTACAGAAGGGGAAAAACCCCTCAGTAGTGAAGTGGTTAACAATGCAAATTGCCTGAATATCCTGCTGATTATCTGCCTCTAATACCTTTTTGTTAAGTATATATAAATGATTACAAATAAGTGCTTTGGGTTTTGGTTTGAGTTGTGAATTTTTGTGAATGAGTGCTGTTTTACTGTTGCAGTAAAGAAGTTTCTTTTTTTTCTCTAACCTCCAACTAATTACAAAATTGAACAAGGCCAATTCTTAGAGCAATTATGTTTGTGAATGAAATTTTTAAAGAGGAACTTCAGCCTAAACAAACATACTGTCATTACGTTACATTAGTTATGTTAATTAAAATAGATAGGTAATATCATCTCTTACTCACCCTGTTTTAAAAGAACAGGCAAATGTTTGATTTCCTGAGGGCAGCCACCTTGCTAGTTGAAAGGAGGTGACAGGGAGCATGAGACACAGTTCCAACTGTCCTGTGTGCTGATCACCCCTCCCAGTTGCTAGGCAACGTGAATAACAACATAGGAAATCCCATCATGCTTTGCACAGCATCAGGGAAGAAAGCCCGGGCAGTTTTATTTGATGGGTGGAGCTTAGCTAAAATGCAGTTAAAAATGAGGCTTGGGTAAGAAAAACAAAGTTCTGATGCTGTGAAACTGTTAAAGAAACACCAAGCCTTTTCAGTTCTGCTGAGTAGATTTTTAGTCCGCAGGTTCACTTTAAGATGAATAAGAATTACCTTTGGAATAATTTTGTAATAGAAATTTAATTTCTGTAGCCTGTGGATGTTGCAGCTTTGCACCTCTCTATATAGACATTAGACTTCTACAGCCTTTTATTTCTTGTCCAGGTCTTCAAATTCATGACGCCTATTTTGTATGAACTTCAAAGCTCTGCCTATTCACGCACACATATGGCTTTTACTAAATGGTGTTTGGCATTTCACATGATCATGCCTTATTGACCCACCCACCAGCAGAACCCACGAAGGACAGGAAGCAAGCTGTACTGTAGTGGCAGGGCACATATTGCACATTTCGTACTTTGTCCACCACCTTCTTTCTATGCACTGTTTCTATTCATTTTCATCCTGATTGTTATTAGCATCTGCCTGGCTTTATTTTGGACTTGTTTGGACATTACAGAAGCAAAGTCCCCAGACTTCATGACTGACTGATAGCTAGGCTTTGTTTTTTTCCTATTATTATATATAAAACTAATATAAAGCTATCTAATCTTTTTTTACATTACAGCAACATAAGACATTTTTAGAAATGAAGCATGAATGCCGGCCACAGGGAGCAGACCTTTATCCTGTGATTGACAGTTCGGGGCTGAGTGCTTTACAGATGCATCGCTAGGCTACAGCCTAGTGCTGTGATCTGTTGCTATGGAGAATACAGGAAAGACGACAGAGTGGTACATGATGGAGCGGCTTCTGGAAGAAGGAAACAATGCACTGGGCTGAGAAAATTTGGCACTCGGATTCAAGTATTGGGTCAGTTTACACAGACCTGTTACATTCCAGTCTGAGAAAAATCCAATTTGAAAAAGCGCTTTGTATAGAGATTTCCTGAGCGCTTTTATGAATAAATACATTGAATTTATTCATTTCCGGGTTAAAGAGTTCACCTTCTGACTGATGTCAGGAAGTGAAAAAAATCACCGCTAAGCAAAAGCGCTTAGAAAAAACACTTTTCTAAGCGCAGATCGCAGGGAAAAGCTCTTCAAAAATCACAGTATAAATCGCTCAGCACTTGCGATAGCGCTGGCGATTTATAATGTGAACAAAGCCTTAGGGCTGATTCACACTACAAGAGCTTTTTAAACGCTAGAGATTTTAAGAATAAATACATTGTACTTATTCTTTTCCGGGTCAAAGAGTTTATTTCCTCACTGACGTCAGGAAGTGAAAAAACAAATCGCTCTGCAAAAGTGCTTAGAAACGTGCTTTACAAAAAAAAAATCGCTAATGCGCAGGTAAAAATCATGCACATAAACGCAAAACACAAGTGCGAGCGCTGGCGATTTATGATGTGAACGAGGCCTAACAGTGTTATTAAGAGAAGAAGTGGAGCCGTGGTAGACGTGCCTCTGGAGCCATTTTTTTCCTCTATTTGTTCCGAGTATCAAATTCAAAAGCAGCATAATTTTTTCATAAAACAATAACATTTCTCAGTTATAACCTTTGCTATGTTTTATTTTGTACTCAATTAAATATGGGATTAACATCATTTACAAATCACCACATTCTGTTTTCATTTTCTCTGTACACATTGTCCTGTCCAACTTTTTTGTTTATTCACTAAACAAAAATAACAGTTGTGAAGAAAGCCTTTTAAAAAAAAAAGCGGTGTAGAAATGACAATCTTATAGTTGCCTGAGGGCTGCTTCACACTCGGGCGCTTTTCAGCTCTTTGCTGATCGCCGGCAATCAGCAAAGCGCTGTTACTAATGTATCCCTATGGGATCATTCTCATTGCAACATTTGCGATGTGCATAAATTGCAAACTTACTGCATGCAGCATTTTGGTGATTGTGATGTGATTCTAGTTCTATTGAGCAGGAATCACAAGCGGAAGTCGCTGTAAAATCGCATAATTTTGATCATGATTTGCTTTCCTAGTGTGAATCAGCCCTGGCTTGTTTCCCATCATTTAGTTGTACCTCATAATGGATAGATAGCTCCATAGACAATAGAATGGGCAGGGTCTGTCTTGAAGAAATTGCTTATTATTATACAGCCAGGTCTGGATTTACAAAAAAATTTGTGTGAATCACACACATCAAGATATTCTATGGGCTTGATTCACAAAAGAGTGCTAACTGGTAATATTGCCGTTTCGTGCAATCACGAATTTTCGTGCAAAACGATAAAATTTTTGCGCGCAAACGCGAATTTCCGCGCGCAAACGATATCGGTTTCGCGCTAAAATTTTATCATTTCGCCTGAAAATTTGCAATCGCGCAAAACGCGAAAATTCACAGGAAAACGACGGTGCTATCAGCACTCTTTTATGAATCAAGCCCCATGGGCTCGACTCACAAAGCGGTGCTAACCCAGTTAGAGACTTTAGGCATGATAACCATTGCACCACTCTGGTGAAAAGCCAGTTTAGGTGTGATAAGTTTAGGCATGATAAGTTTAGGTGTGATAAGTTTAGGCATGCTAAGTTTAGATAAGTTTAGATCGCTTGCAAAGTCCCGCACGCAAAGCAGCGCCATTAAACTTTATACGAAGTGCACCAGTCTTTGCTAGCGCATTTTGATCAGCTGTGCACTGCGGTGCTAACGCAGTTGGCGCTTAAACTTATCATGCCTAAACTTATCACACCTAAACTTATCATGCCTAAACTTATCACACCTAAACTTATCACACCTAAACTTATCATGCCTAAACTGAGTTTAGGCATGATAAAGGGCTTTTCACCAGGGTGCTAACTGTTAGCACCGCTTTGTGAATCAGGCCCCATGTCTCTAAATGTGGCCATACACATTCATTTTTTTATCTATTTCTTTCAACCAGAGAAATCTGATCGATTTTTCCACTTGATCTAATAATCAGAAAAATGTAACTAATATACCATACACTTATGATCGATTTTTCTGAAAATAAAACCATCAAATAAAACTTTTAGTTTTTATATTTTTCTTTCTGCTTTTTCCAACACTTCTGATCAGATTTTTATTGAAAAACAAACCAGAAAACGCGATCCTTTCAATTTCTTATAAAATCGATCATTTGTATCGAAAACATAGGAAAATCCGTCATTCTTGTAAGTAAATGGCTTCTGATAGCTGGAAAGAGATAAAAAGGGTCACTAGTTAATTGATTTGCGCTCTGGCATACTTCAAAGAATGTATCATTAAGCAGAGAAAATGAAACAGTAAAAACTAGATTTAAATATAAAATAAAACTGTGTGATATCTAAAATAGTCCTTTTTAGGAGAAGGAGGATAGATACTATTGTTTATCTCATCAGTTTATTTTTACCTCGGATTTCCTTTAAACATGCCCCCGTCACATTCTATGTGACCTGGCTTGTCACCGTATATAACGGGAAGGGGCCAGTTCATGCTTGCTAGAATTATGCAGCAGTAAATTGTAAGAATGTATTCGGCAATGGGTAATACGGGTAGCACTACCACATTGCACATGGAAACACAGCTGTAAGCTATGTTCACGGGGAGTTGCCTGTAAAAACAGGATCCCAAGGGAACGGTAGAGTCACACCAAACCTTATACGACCCTTGTGTCGCATACAGTAAAGCATACAGTCTCTGTAAAGTATGCTTCACTGACACTGTGAGGCTGGTTTACACCTGTCCAGAGCGGTGCAATACTCCGCCCCCTCACACCGTAACACCAAAAAATCGATTCGACAGAGTGTGCCGACAGGCTCATATGCATAGCGCCGCCCCCTGCATGCTGCTCACATGTGCCACCCCCCACATGCCCTACACCACTCGACGCCACTCACTGGGATTCCCACAACATATTTGCGTCGTTCTGCGTGCGCAGCACCGCCGCCACCAACAAATATAAAAATTTTGCGCCGGCCATCGAATTCCATTCATTCCACCGCCTCTGTGTCGCCAACAAAATCACACAGTAACATGCTGTTCACTTTGCGGCTGGTCGTCGGCGATTCGGAAGCTTCAGGCGCAACAAGACGCAACACGGTTAGTGTTGGGCCCAATACAATTTCTTTGCTGTTGCATTACCCTGTGTGCAGAAAGGCTAACTCAACACAAAAAAAGTGGGCCTCATTGCGTGCCGGACTCCGTTAGACTGCAACGGACGCACTGTGGCCACCGCATAGGTTCCTATTGTGTTCCTATCTAAATTTCCAGGATGTGTGGGTGTAGTGTGAGATAGTACCTTAGTGCAGCAAAGAATCAAACTCACACCACAATACAGAGCAGTTACACAGGCAAAATAGCCTATTTTTAAAGATCTCCAAAGTGTATTAATGCAAGGAAAAAAGCTTTTAAAAATGAACTGTAGAAACCTATAACTGTTGAGGATAGAATTGCTCCCTGACTAGTTTAGTAAATGAGGCCTTGCGAGGCTCCGGCTGCAGAGGAAAGGCAGAATAAAACGCAGCAGAGAGACATAAATCCAACAAAGGATCTGTGAGGCGGCGGCTGCCCCCTCCTAGACACATATTATCATATTACAGATGGAGGTGTTAGTATACCTTTAAGACAGGGATCTGACTTCATTTTGTGTGCTCAGCTGTTATTTTCCCTCCCCCTGACCTAGTGTCTCTTCAGGGCTCAGTCAGGGGAGTAATATAGTTATCCGGAGCCCATTCTTCTTCCTCTATGGCAATTTTCATGGCCTCATCGCTCACAGTAATCCGTGTGAAATCTATGGAAGTAGATCCGTACTCTGTGCTGAGTGTGACATTGTGCCTTATTTATTCCACCATCACACCAGGCTCTGCTGAATGGCTAAGCATGCCTCTAGGACAGGTGAAAAAAAAAAAACAATGCCTTCCCTGACACTGAGGAGGTTCACTGACCACACAGCTGTTCACACTGCTAAAGAGGACCTGTCTGTAAAATCACTCATTTGCATCAGCTTACCAAGGATAGTACTAAACTGACCACACAACCCTAATAACAGTGCATTTATCCATGAACAAAAAGGGCCGTTTTACACGAAAGGACACACGCCAGCTCTTGTGTATGCATCTGAATTCCTGTAGCCATGCCATGCACTGCTATAGGGATTCAGGTGTGTGCTGCAGTGACATGTAGCATGCCGTTTGAATCCTGCCAGCATGCAGTTGGAACGGCAAGGCTATTGGAATAGGCAGCCTTTCCCCACATGAATCACTTGTGTGGAAACGCTGCAGGCTCCTCAGCAGTGGAAATAGGCCCTTAGGCTACGTTTACAGAGGGTGTTGCGTTACCTGTAAAAGCAGGAAGCAGGAAATTTGGATGCCTGCAGCTAATGGACAATTTGGGTGCCCCGTAGATGCCAATGCAAATATCGTTAACACGGCGCCCAAAGCAGAAATGTGGCCGCACAATAAATATAGTTTTGAACATTAGAACTTCATAGTTTTTCAAAGATGTTATCGTTTTGAAACTTGCAACGTTATAGATTTTGAAATATTATATTATTTGTATGTTGATAAGTTACATTTGTGAGGGTGTTTGTGCACAGGGGATGGGGGGACAGTTAAGGTTAGGCGTCAGGAAAGGTGTTGTGCGAGGGGGCGGTTAGGGTTAGGTGTCAGGAAGGGTGTTTGCGCGTGTGGGGGAGAGGGCAGTTAGGGTTAGGCGTCAGGAAGGGTGTTGTGTGGGGGAGTACGGTTAGGGTTAGGCGTTAGGAAGGGTATTTGTGTGGGGGGAGTATGTTAGGGTTAGGCGTCAGGAAGGGTATTTGTGTGGGGAGAGTACGGTTATGGTTAGACATCAGGAAGGGTATTTGTGTGGGGGGAGTATGTTAGACTTAGGCGTCAGGAAGGGTGTTTGTGTGTGGGGAGTATGGTTAGGCGTCAGGAAGAGTGTTTGTGTTGGTGGGAGTATGGTTAGGGTTAGGCGTCAGGAAGGGTGTTTGTGTTGGGGGGAGTATGGTTAGGGTTAGGCATCAGGAAAGGTGTTTGTATGGGGGGAGTATGGTTAGGGTTAGGCATCAGGAAGGGTATTTGTGTGGGGGGAGTATGTTAGGGTTAGGCCTCAGGAAGCGTGTTTGTGTGGGGGGAGTACGGTTAGGGTTAGGCCTCAGGAAGGCTGTTTGTGTGGGGGGAGTACGGTTAGGGTTAGGCCTCAGGAAGGATGTTTGTTCGGGGAAGAGAGGGTGGTTAGGGTTAGGCCTCAGGAAGGGTGTTTGTACAGGGAAAAGGGGGTGGTTAGGGTTAGGCGTTAGGGGGGATGGTTCTGTATGAGAGTAGGGTTGGGTTGAGCTGTAGTAAAATGTCAGTAAGATTTTCTACTGTGTTATTAGAGCTGGTCCACACTAGGTCCGGAAACGTATCCGTGGCTGCGTTTTTCAACCCTGATGAAAAACGGAGTTCCGGATACTAATGTTAAAAATAGCAGCCATCCTCACCCAAGAAAAAAACGGATTCGTCTGCGTTTGCGGGGACCAGTTCTCAAAACCTGAACGGAAGGTCCGGATCTGCTGCATTTTCACGGACCACGGATACACCGATGGGTAGTGAGAAGCAATGGGAAAACGCAACTCCATCTCCACAGGCAAAATAGCACCAAAAACGGATGACAAAACGGATAGCCTGAACTTCCTTCTCCTCCCCTCAACGTCATCTCTGACAGCTTCCTGTTTACGTGCTGGGAGAGACACGAGTGCAGACATGCCCAGGAGCTTTATCAATGTGGAGGACTTCATTATGGCCGTCCAAGAGCGGCCAGAGCTCTATGACAAGAATGACCTCTATAGTGACCTACATCATGCCAGGAGGGTATGGGAGGGGATCACAAAACAATTTGTTCCTGAGTTTGACAAGTTGCCACCCAGGAAGCAGGCCAAGGAATGTAAGTGTGCCCTCATATCTTTGTGTTTTGAAATAGATGTTTTTAAGTAATCTAAATGCCACTCTCTGCCCCCCCCTTCCAGTGTATCATAAACTGCCACTCTCTGCCCCCCCCTCCAGTGTCTCCTAAACTGCCACTCTATGCCCCCCATCCAGTGTCTCCTAAACTGCCACTCTATGCCCCCCCTCCAGTGTCTCCTAAACTGCCACTCTATGCCCCCCCTCCAGTGTCTCCTAAACTGCCACTCTATGCCCCCCCTCCAGTGTCTCCTAAACTGCCACTCTATGCCCCCCCTCCAGTGTCTCCTAAACTGCCACTGTATGCCGCCCCCCTCCAGTGTGTTCTATAACTGCCACTGTATGCCCCTCCAGTGTCTCCTAAACTGCCACTCTATGCCCGGCCGAGGCCTCTCATCCCATACGGCCGCATGACATGGTGTGACAAGGCAAAGGCCTCGTCGCCAACAAACACGTGGGGGTAGCTGGGCGATGTTCTTCCAGGCCATGGCTTGTCCCCGGGGATGTCCAGCCGGTCCTCATTCAGTAGTCTATGTAACCTGGAGCGCTGGAATATCCCCGAGTCACTAGAACCGCCGTAGGAGCCAACGTCGACGTAGACAAACTTGTAGTCTGCGTCGGCTACAGCAAGGAGTACCAAACTAAAGTACTTTTTATAATTAAAATACAGACTCCCGATCCTCGCTGACTTCTGTAGCCGCACATGTTTGCCGTCAATGGCTCCTAGGCAGTTCGGGAAGTTGCACCTATCCCAGAACAGTTCAGCAACCTCCATCCACTTTTGAGAGTCGGGAACCGGCATGTACTTCTCGACGAGCTTGCTCCAGATCACCCGGCTTGTCCTGTTCACGATGCTTTTGCCCACTCTGAATGTTAGATGTAGACTTGCATAGCTTTGTCCCGTCGCAAGGAACCTGAAATGAAATGACAACATATTGTTTGTTTTTTGTTTACACAGTTGAAAAAATGAAGACAAAATGGCAAAGTATACGGGACAGTTTTGTCAAGGAACTTAAGGTGGAGAAAGATGAACAGAGGAGTGGAAGTGGTGCATCCAAAAGGACTCCATATTGCCACACTCGTCTTCTTTCCTTCTTACGACCACTCGTACAAGCGAGAGGGTGAGTGAGTGATGTTTTCAACTTGAATTTGCTGTTATGTGTATGCTCTCAAACAAAAGTTTAACCTTTCTAGTTCCTTTTTTTTTTAAGTAAACACCGGTGCACCTCTACTTTTCACACATCTAACCATTGCTCTTTCTTTTCTACCCACAGTACTGAAGATAACTTTGATGAACTCATGGATGATTCTAATGAAGCACCTGCCGCCACAATTAGGGATTCATCCCCTGAAAATTCCTTTGAAGACTTGACAACCATCAACGTGAATGACATAGCAGAGGATGATTCTATGGCATCTGAGTCACCAAGCCCTTCTACATCCACTCCACGACCAAACGCACAACCTGCCACCGACAAAGCAAATGCTGAAACCACTCGTTCAGAAGCCAAGCGACCAGCTGCTCGCCCTGCAACTGCTCGTGGACAGGGCAGAACAGCTAATGTTCAGATGGCTGGAGCTGTTTCAAGCTTGGTGGGAATGATGCGCAATCAAGAAACTATGGTTTCACGAAGACTACAGGATACAAGTTCTGGTCTATCACAACAATATTTGCAACACATAGAAATGCTAAAAAAACAATTAGATGAATCCAACAAAGTACTCCAAAAGGAAAGGCAGATGTTTCAGGACCAGATTCAATTTCTACACATGCAGCATCGCCATGAGATTGACCGGATAATGCAACACCAGTACAGCCAAGTGTACTACTCGGTGATGTCACTTTTGCCTTTAATGGAACAAGTGCCACGACATCGTTTAATACAGTGTCAATGTAGTTTGCTTGAGTGTATCAAAGGTCATTTTGAATTCTCAACACCACCAAGTAGGCCACCTAGCGCATGGCAACCTTCTCACACTCAGCCATACCAGGGTCCATCTCCCTCTCAGTCATACCAGAGTTATCAGCCAGGCCCTTCCTTCCCTCCCTCTCAAGCAGATGAACGTCCCGTTTATACTCAGCTAGGTGGCGGCATGCAACCCAGCCCCCCTAATACGTCTCTTCCCAGCAAATTAGTGGAAACTACTCTTTTTCCCCTGAACAAGATCATAAAAAGTAGGGTTTTCTGCTCATGGCCAATGTCCCAGACCCCCTGTGTCAATAGATTTGCTACCTGCCTTTGAAGGCCTTGTGATCAACACATACCCAATTTAGCTTACCATCAACACGACAATGGGATGATGATGATCCTAGGCCTTCAATGGCAGGTAGCTCAATCTATTGAGGCAGGCAGTGTGTGGGATACACCTTGTGAGCAACAGTGTTAACATTTTATAGAAACTTTGACATTTGTTGTAGGTAATGCACTAGAAATACTTTGCACTATAGAGGTTTGCTGCTCATGGCCAATGTCCCAGGCCCCCTGGGTCAATAGAGCTAATCTTTCTCCCTAAACAGCAGATAGCAAAGACAATTGTCTATTATCCAAGCTGGGCTGACCCCTCCTAAGCAATACCTGAGACAATGTGCAAGACATGTGTTCTGGGGGGAGGGGAAAACAAAGACACAAAATGTAAAGACTTGAATGCCTGAACAGCAAGTTGATTTTCTAAACCTGTCTCTTCCAGGTTGTAAGGAGAACTTTATAACCTACCATGTTGGTAGTTTTTTCAATAAAAACTCAAAAAAAAAAATAAAGTAAAAAATAGTCTCCTCATCAATACAAAATGAAAAGTGGTATAGGCAAAGCAGACATTACATGACCTGGATAGGGGGCAATCGGTGCCCTCGCTTTGACTTGGTAAATAAAAGACTGTGACACTTTGGATTTTAAATTGGCCACAGCTTTTATTCCCATAACCAACAATTTTATTTGACAGTAAATCAAACAATTTCCTTTACATAAATCACTTTTCCAAAGTGTTAAAAACACACATTAACCACTTGCCGACCGCACACTCATAACGTGCGTCGGCAAAGTGGCAGCTGCAGGACCAGCGACGCAGTACTGCGTCGCCAGCTGCAGCCTAATTAATCAGGAAGCAGCCGCTCGTACGAGCGGCTGCTTCCTGTCAAATCACGGCGGGGGGCTCCGTGAATAGCCTGCGGGCCGCCGACGGCGGCTCGCAGGCTAGATGTAAACACAAGCGGAAATAATCCGCTTTGTTTACATTTGTACGGCGCTGCTGCGCAGCAGCGCCGTAAGGCAGATCGGCGATCCCCGGCCAATCAGCGGCCGGGGATCGCCGCCATGTGACAGGGGACGTCCTGTCACTGGCTGCACAGGACGGATAGCCGTCCTGTGCAGCCCCGATCACCGGGGGGAGGCAGCAGGTAGGAGAGGGAGGGGGGAATTTCGCCGCGGAGGGGGGCTTTGAGGTGCCCCCCCCCGCCACCCACAGCAGGCAGGAGAGATCAGACCCCCCCAGCACATCATCCCCATAGGGGGGGAAAAAGGGGGGCAATCTGATCTCCCTGCCTGCACCCTGATCTGTGCTGGGGGCTGCAGAGCCCACCCAGCACAGATCAATCAAACCAGCGCTGGTCCTTAAGGGGGGGTAAAGGGTGGGTCCTCAAGTGGTTAATAAAGAACACATCGGAGTCCCCTGACAAAGGCCGCCCAATTAAACAAGCCGCAACGCAACCCGTACCAGCCACCAGCCACAGTTATAACAGCTCGATAGGTACACAACACTGCCGTCTCAACTTAAACATCCACATGGGCCTTGTCAGGAGCCCCGCCACAAGTCATGCTGTGACAATAAAACATACGACATGCGTCATGCTGATGCCACGTGCTTCAAGGGAGGGTGGGAGGGGTTCCTTCCTTGCTGGATCCCAAGAGGAAGTAAAACTTCTTCTCCCTGTCTTTTGTTGTTTGGCCAGCTCCCTTGCCCACCCTAATCTCACACCTTGACCTCCACTGCCCTATCTTGTCCTGCAGTGAGGTCACCAGCCCCCAGGTCAGGTCATGCCCCCTCGTCGCCCAGCTCCGCCTTGCTCTGGGGGGTTTCTTACCGCAAGGTGATCAGAAGTTGTTCCTCAGGGGTGATGGACTTCCGCAACCTAGTGTCTTTCTTCTCCAGAAGTTTATCAAAGCTTCAAAAAGGAAGGGATATCACCATTAGCAATGTGACAAATATGGGAACAGGATAAGGTAAGTATAGGTAAAATAGGTAATCAAGGGTACTTACACACTCACAGACATCCGGCAGTAGTTAAAGAACTTTGGTGGGTGTCGCCTGAGGTCTCTGTAGAGCTGAGAGAACTGTCCTTTTCTCTCCCTCTTTTGTAACAGGGGATGCACCCACCACCGTCTCCGACTTGACTCCAGGAGGTTTCCGGCATAGTACAGAAGGACACCCAGTCAGGCTAGGTTAAGCCAGTACATAAAAACAATGGGGTCCATGGCCTTGGCTGGGCAGCGGTGCTGGAGTGCTCTCCTGATGTACTATCAACTGGAATGTGCTGAAAAAAACAGGTGTTTCACACAATAGACATCAAAGCCACTCCCAAAACACTCCCCTGTGCATTACAAATATCCTTACATGGTGCTAATCTACTTTCTTTAAAGAAAAAACACTCCCACTTCCCGTCTATTGTTCCAAATCCACTCCCACAGCCACCTCCACTACATTCCCCATGCTCAAAAAAAGGTTAATTAACCTTTTTTTCTAAACATTAACCACACTCATGTCCTGCCCACTGAATTAACCACACCCATGTCCTGCCCACTGAATTCACATTACAAAATGATTGATTATTGGCCCCAAAACTCCTCCCTTTTGGCCAAATTCCATTGAAAACCATAGAAACGTTTTCTCAGTTTTTTGGGGTTAAAAACGGACCGGAAACGGATGCAAAACGGATGCACTTTTTGGTAAAAACGGATCCGTTTGCGGTCCACGGTACTTCCCCTCATCCTGGTCTGCAGCGTCCGTCCTGCAACCGTGCCTTACCGTTATTAACAATTTTCATTCGGCAATATTATTACGATACTATATAGCATCCACACTTTAAAAACTAAGAATATCAGCAGATATTAACAATATTTTTATTAATGAAATTACGGATATATATTTTTTTCAACGAAGGATTGTGAAATTTGCACTGCACATTGTATGACCATTGCATCGCATACAGTAAACAATGCAGTTAATGAAATGTATGCACACGTTTTGTGGTGACGTGTGGGATACAGCACGCTGTTAGATTGCACTGCACTGTGAACATCGCATAGGTGTTGCATTGCAGTGTGACAATCTCGCCACAAAGCCTCACTGTGGACATAGCCTAAGACTAAGGCTGCATTCACAGTGGTAGGCTGCAGTGGGTTGGATAATACAATCGCATTGGTAATACAAGCAATTATATTGTAATGGTACATTTACATTGGTGCCTTAGCTGTGCAGTGCAGTGACCATGTTGGCATAATTCAGTGCATGCAGTTTGGTACAGAATAGCATTAAACGTTGCAGTGAAGCATCATTGTATGTACTGTATGTTTCACTGTATGGGTCGCACCACATGCATATCGCGCAATGCACCTTTTCCCCTCCATTGAGTTGCGATCCTGTTTTTACAAGTAGGGCAACACAACGCCCCAGTTTGAAAATAGCCAAATACTTTCTTTGGAAAAAAGGGGGTCAGGAGTTTATTTATACAGTGCGGCAAGTTTGCAGTTCAGCTGTCGTCGTGAAATACGCCTGAGGCTGGGTGCACACTTGTCAGTGCGGGAAAGGTCGCGTTTTCTGTCAGGTGCGTTTTTTTTGCATTTGTAGTGCGTTTTTAATGCGTTTGTGTTTTTGCGTTTTTTTTCGCACATGCGTTTTTCCTGCATTTTGCGTGCGTTTTAACGAATTTGAGGGTTGCATGCATTTTCCATGCGTTTTTATTGCATTTTATGCAAATCACTAGGAAGACAACAGGAAACATTAAAAAAAAACTCATATAAAAACGCATGAGAAACGCATATAGAGAGCATTACATTGCATCACCATTGACTTTTATTATGTGCGTTTTTGATGCGTTTTTGAAAAATATGCAACAAACCATGTGTTTTGAAAAACGCATATTATAAAACCCATTGACTACCATTGCAGGCAAAAATGCTGCATTTTCTGCAACACTAGCGTGTCTGCTAAGTGTGTTCCCAGCCTCAAAGTTGGCCAAACACTGTTTGGTTAAATCTGTTGATGTTAGGCAGATTTCCTAAACTTGATTACATTTGCTTGCAATTTCCACTCTTTATTTGTCTCTATTGAAAGCAACGAATCCATAAGAAAATAAATATCAATAGGTAAGTAAAGTTAGAGAAATAAAGGTAAGTAAGGGTTAGGCCGTTAGGGAGGTTTAGAGTTCTATTTTAGGTCAGTTCTAGGATCATAAGAAAACCAGCTTCCTGGTTTTCATATTTGACTGGAGGATTCTATTGAATATGAAGACCTCCGGGAATGGGGCACACCAAGGACAACAAGCAGTGGCAGCACACTTCTGCAATGGTATTCAAGCTCACCATGGGTTTCAGTCATTTTATTTGGTCCCAGTTCAGGGGTAACCACTTAAGGACCAGCCTATTTTCCTGAGATCGGTGCTGCGTGGGCTCTCCAGCCCACAGCACCGATCAGGATTGAGCCAGGGCAATCAGACTTCCCCCCTTTTTCCCCACTAGAGGGATGTCCTGCTGGGGGGGTCTGATCGCCGCAGGCTTGCTGCGCTTTGCGGGGGTGGGCTCTTCAAAGCCCCCCTCCGCAGCGATTTCCGCCCTCTCTGCCCTTCCCTCCCTCTCCCTGTACCTGTGGGCTGCGCAGGACGGATATCCATCCTGCGCCGGATAGGATAGGCTTTAGCCTATCAGATGCCGGCGATCCCCGGCCAATCAGAGGCCGGGGATCGCCGATGATGTAAACAGCAGGGATTTCTTCCCCGCGTGTTTACATTACGCGTGCGAGCCGCGATCGGACACCCTCCGTGAACTGGCATGGAAAGGTTTCCATGCTATACCACTAACGACCCGCCAACGCCTATTATGAATGTGGCAATCTGAAAAGTGCAATTGTTTCTGAATAAATAAGTCTCTTTTCTGATGATTACACAGATCACCATCTTAAAGGAATACTATCGATTCACATATTTTTTTCAATTGACACAGGAATTGTTTGGGAAGTGCTGCTAAGTACTGGTGTATACATTTTAGTAGCAACTTCTTTGTTTACTGTTAGCAAAATACTTTCAAAGTTTACTGACACCAAAACTGGCTGACTGAGCCATGAGGAGAGGGGAAATTCCCCTCACACTTGATCAGTTAAGTCTATGTGTAGCTCTGTGTGTGACAGAGAGAGAGAGAGCTCCCAACAGCTGCAGCTCCTGTGTCCTGTGTTTTTGACTGAAGTGTCTGAAGAGAGCAGAGGAAATGTAAGTAATTGTCACAGCTTTTTCATACTGTTTTTGCTTTCAGAGTTTGATATGTTTGATATTTGCTTTCTGTAGTCTGATATGCAACTCTGGCTGTGCATTGAAGCAGACCACCCCTTCTGCAATTGTTATGTCCCAATATAGCTAAATCCTACCCTCAATAAATTACAGCTTTTGCCTCTGATATTTAACATGAAAAGTAGGAAAATGTTTACACAGCTACTTAGACATTATTTGCACACTGTCATTTTAGAACACTTTGGTATCGATAGTATTCCTTTAACTGCTTCTGGACAAGCAGTCTCTGGCCCCTTAAATACCAGAGACTTTTTGGTCAGAAAACGGGCTCACCGACATTACGCTGCACGAACCCATATCTCTCCCTGTTCGCACCGCTCTCCTGTCACTTAAAGAGACTCTGTAACAACAAAAACCTCCCCTGGGGGGTACTCACCTCGGGTGGGGGAAGCCTCCGGATCCTAATGAGGCTTCCCACGCCGTCCTCTGTCCCACGGGGGTCTCGCTGCAGCCCTCCGAACAGCCGGCGACAGAGCCGACTGTAGCTTCAATATTTACCTTTGCTGGCTCCAGCGGGGGCGCTGTGGCGGCTTTCGGCACGGAAATAGACGGAAATACCCGATCTCCGTCGGGTCCGCTCTACTGCGCAGGCGCCGGAAACTTGCGCCTGCGCAGTAGAGCAGACCCGACGGCGATCGGGTATTTCCGCCTACTTCGGAGCCGACAGCCGTCAGAGCGCCTGCGCAGGAGCCAGGAAGGTAAATATTACGTCACCGCTGCACGGAGAGCTGCAGCGAGACCCCTGACGGATGGAGGACGGCGTGGGAAGCCTCATTAGGATCCGGAGGCTTCCCCCACCCGAGGTGAGTACCCCCCAGGGGACGTTTTGTCGTTACAGTTCCTCTTTAAGCCCACTTGCACTGCTGTCAGTATGACAGCAGAGCTCCAGGAGCCAGTCAGGAGCCAATTAAATCCGCTCGTGACCGGCTCACAGAGTTCTGCTGTCATACTGACAGCAGAGCAAGTGGGCTGCAGCGGCAGGTGAGAGGAGCGATCAGTGGAAAGGCGGGAGCGTGCAGCACGGTAATTGAAATTTATGCCCTGGCAGGGATAACAGGTCCCAAACAGGGCATAGATTTCAATTAGCAAGGTCTGTAAGCAGTTAATTAACAGGACACTCTGTCGCCTACATTGGTATAGCTCCCAACTGTCCCTCTTTTGGAGGGACAGTCCCTCTTTGTCCTCCTCATTTGTCCCTTTTTCTATGTAAATATATATATTTCTCTACTAAAAATGTGTTTGACTCTAAACTTTATTCTCATCCTTTAAATTGATATATGACTAATTTTAAAATGATAATATGAAGGAAAATGAACCAGGATATAAAGGAACAGGGTGGTTTAAATTATAAAACAACATATTTTTCTTATGGAATCCTTATGGTATGCATGACTGGGGGTGTGATGAGGGCACGGTTAGGGGTGTGGCAGGGGTGTGGCTTAACCACTTGAGGACCCACCCTTTACCCCCCCCTTAAGGACCAGCGCTGTTTTAGCTGATCTGTGCTGGGTGGGCTCTGCAGCCCCCAGCACAGATCAGGGTGCAGGCAGAGCGACCAGATCGCCCCTCTTTTTTCCCCACTAGGGGGATGATGTGCTGGGGGGGTCTGATCGCTCCTGCCTGCCGGGTGTTGCGGGGGGGGGGGGGCACCTCAAAGCCCCCCTCCGCGGCAAAATCCTCCCCCTCCCTCTCCTACCTGCCCCCCCCTGGTGACCGGGCTGCACAGGACGCTATCCGTCCTGTGCAGCCAGTGACAGGCTGTCCCCTGTCACATGGCGGCGATCCCCGGCCGCTGATTGGCCGGGGATCGCCGATCTGCCTTACGGCGCTGCTGCGTAGCAGCGCCGTACAATGTAAACAAAGCGGATTATTTCCGCTTGTGTTTACATTTAGCCTGCGAGCCGCCATCGGCGGCCCGCAGGCTATTCACGGAGCCCCCCGCTGTGAATTGACAGGAAGCAGCCGCTCGCGCGAGCGGCTGCTTCCTGATTAATCAGCCTGCAGCTGGCGACGCATTACTGCGTCGCTGGTCCTGCAGCTGCCACTTTGCCGACGCACGGTATAAGCGTGCGGTCGGCAAGTGGTTAAAGTGAATGTTTACCATTTCAAAAAAGAAAAAGTCAGATACTCACCTAAGGAGAGGGAAGGCTCGGTCCTAATGAGCCTTCCCTCTCCTCTCCCGGTGCCCGGTCCCGCGCAGGATCCCCCGTGGCAGTATTCGACCAGTGCGGTCAAATACTGCCACTTCCGCATGCCGAAGGGAGGTTTCGGAAGTCTTCTGGAGCCCTCTATGACGCGCTCGCGCGTACGTAGTATGGAGCGGCCCGTCTTCGGAAGCCCGAGTGCTCCCGAAGACCTCCGAAGTCCCTGCGGCGGCGGACGCGAACGGGGGAGCCAGAGCAGCACCGAGGGCACCGGGAGAGGAGAGGGAAGGCTCATTAGGACCGAGCCTTCCCTCTCCTTAGGTGAGTATCTGACTTTTTTTTATAGCGGTACCCATTGGCTTTAAGTGTCCCTCTTTCTTATTTCAAAAAGTTGGGAGGTATGCATTGGCGCCCCCCCCCCTCCCCCTGTACGTTTGACAACAGGCACATTTCTCACCTCCTCTTGTAATGCTAAAGAGTTACCTGTTCATCTGCAGACAGCTGAGTGTTAAAGTGAGAGTGATTATACCCTCTTGATAGAATTGTGGAGAGCACTTGACATAAGAAAGCCTCCTCCAATGAATAGGAATCAGAGAACACTTGTTAGGGCTCATTTCCACTATCGCGAATTCGCATGCGTTTTTCGCATGCAAATTCGCATAGCAATACAAGTGAATGGGACTGTTTCCACTTGTCAGGATTCCTTTGCGTTTTTCTGTGCAGAAAAAATTCGCATGGCAGAGCCATCAGAATTCGCATACCGCATACCGCTATGCGAATCGCATACAATGCATTTAATAGGAAATTCGCATGAGGTTTGGGTATGCGAATTTTCATGCGAATTTTCATGCGAATTCGCACAGAAACAATGGAAAAGCACACCAGCACTGCCATGGTTAAATTCGCATACATCGTCATCCATGCGAATTCGCGTGCGAATACGCATGAAAATTCGCATGGACCCGCATGCGAATTTCGCATCCGCATGCGAATTTTTACCGCGGCGATTCGCACCGCACAAGTGGAAATGCAGCCTTAGAATCACTTGTGGAGTGCACATGACTTAACCCACCTCTCCCAGCGCACATACAAGTATGTCAATGCAAGGCTACTGCACGCTTTATGAGACCAATTAAGACTTATGTTTGCTATGAGATTATTATTTATTATGATTTAGTACTATTTGTTGTCATTAAAGAGACTAACAAATGTGGCCATTTCCTATACAAATATTCAGAAGTGGTTATGATCAGAAAACTCTCCAAAGTGTAAATATCCTCTGACTGCAGAAGAGGGTTGGGATTATAGCAGCAAGCCTGTCTCTTTCTGTCTGAAAATTTAACTTAAAGGACTCACAAGGCGAAATAGGGGAAAAAAAGTTACATACCTGCATGAAATTTGAATGCACAGAGGACACCATCCGTGCCCTACCTATTCATACTGGGACTATACTAGCTATACTGGGGCACTATGCTAGCCATACTGGGGTAACTATACTAGCCATACTGGGGCATCTAAACTCCCCATATTTGGTCAACTATGCTAGCTATACCGCCGCACCCCAGACCCCCCCTCCTCCGTAACCCGCTGCACGCGACACTGTCCACCAGGTTGCGCACCCAATACCCCCACGTTACGCCCCCCTCCCCCCCCCCCCCCCGGTACCCGGAGATAAATATGGTCAGAAAGTGGTCCCCGGGCCAGAAAAGGTTGGGGACCCCTGCTCTAACCTACTCTGTCTATCTCCAAATTGGAGAAAAGATGAAAGAAAATGACCTGTGTGATTTTAAAAATGAAAATTTATATTTTGCGCATACGTTTTTCCTAGCATGCTTGAATGAAAGTGAGACTAGAGCTGTGGTGAGTGAATGTGTTTTACCCAATTATGTTTATGTTTATTACTAGTAGACCGAAGTCCATTTAAAAACGGGCTCTAGGTCTGTGTTGCAACCCCCCTCCCCTCCCTCCCCTGTGAATGCCGCCACCACTGCATAGCCAGCACGCATGCGCACGCACGTGCATGCGCACCCACAGCGCTGCACAATAGATAAATGGGTTAACATACAAGGTAGGACACACAAGGGGGTTGATTCACAAAGGTTACTTGTTTTTCACCTTAACTGTAAGGAGTGCTAATACATGAGATAAACAAATAAGGAGAGATAATTCATGAGATGAATAGATAAGGTGAGCTATGAGTTATGCATACCTACCAACTTTTCGACATGAGAAAGAGGGATACTTAAGCCACACCTCTGATCACGCACCTGTCACAACACTTGTCATGCATACCATAAAGATTTCATGAGAAAAATATGTTGTTTTATAATTAAAACCACACTGGTTCTTTCTATCCTGGTTCAATTCCTTCATATTAACATTTTAAAATTAGTAATATATCTATTTAAAGGACGGGAATTAAGTTTAGAGTCAATCAAACACATTTTTAGTAGAGAAATATATATATTTACATAGAAGGGGGGACAAAGTCCTGAAAGAGGGACAAATGAGGAGGAAAGAGGGACAAGGCTCCCACAGAGGGACTGTCCCTCCAAAAGAGGGACAGTTGGGAGCTTTGGTTATGTTAAATAAGGACAGTTACCAAGACTCTGGAGGATGCTTTCAGCAAATAGGCATGTTCTAATCTAGAAGACCTGAAGTGATACAGAAAGATTTGGATTCTTTTTCTTTATTCTTTTTTTAGTGTGTACGGTAAGTTCTTTATTCTTTTACAGTACGGAGCTGCCTCACACAACATAGCTTGTATCCCAGCTGTTTCGTAACTGTAAAAAGTGAGCGTAAAAAAATGTGCTGCATTTTTGCTTTGGAACAGTGTTTCCAGCATTTTCATTCATCTGCTTCCAAATGGCTTTTCGCTGCTAATAATCAGACAACCGCTAACTTTCCAGCACAAAGGCCTGGCAGACAGCACTAGCTGCGGCGCGCAATGAAGTGTGCCTTGTATAGTTTATCTGACTGACCTATTATGTCCCGCTTTGTTTACAAACACACTCCACACTAGTAATCAGTCCATGGCTTCAGGTAATATTAGAGGGTGTTAGCTCATTACATATACAGCTACTGTTGTATCATGCAAAGATTGCGGAGTACCTGGTATGCTACAATGCCTCTGTTTCCTGGACTATTTCCTGTATTTCTTCTTGTCATTCTGATTCCATTTCCTGAGCTTGTCACTCTTCCTGACTGTGATTCCATTGTATGCCGAACACCTGCTGTTACTTTCCGCTCACCAGTGGCATGCCTACTACATCACCAAACACGAGCGCAGTCACTCGCAGTCACAGTTTAAAGGGAGCCTGAACCAGTAAAGTTATTAAAAAGAAACACATGATGTTCCTGCAAATTAATTTTAAATACTTACCTCAATATCAGTTTTTCTCTGAAACTCACCCTTTTCTTCTAGCAACGCTTCCTTCCAATTCTGGCAAGTTATTGTCAGTCTTGTCTCTCAGGAAGCTGAAAGCCTAAAAGGGAACCTAAACTGAAGGATATGGATTTTTCCTTTTAAAACAATACCAGTTGCCTGACTCTCCTGCTGAACCTGTGTCTCTAATACTTTCAGCCGCAGCCCCTGAACAAGCATGCAGATCAGGTGCTCTGACTGAAATCAGACTGGATTAGCTGTATGCTTGTTTCAGGTGTGTGATTCAGCCACTACTGCAGCTAAAGAGATCAGCAGGAATTGAATTGAATCGAATCAATGAATCTAATTGAATTGAATCAGACAATAAACAGAATCGAATCAGAAATCGATCGGATGGAATATCGACCTAAAACACGCATTGTGTGCCCAGCATTACTCTCTGGTCTCCTCCTTATATCTCCTCTTCTTTTGTTTCTTGATGTCATTTTGTGATTCAAAGCTTTCATTAAATCCTTTACACTCATCCATATCTCCTTTTATTCTTCCTTTAAAAGTAAGTAAAGCAAATAAAAGACATACAAGAAAACCTTCTATAGAGGAGATAATGGCATCATTTTATGTCTAAATTTAACTTTAATATGCTTCTCTTGTAATTGATATTGCATTTATTGAAAATAATGGAAACCTAATATTGTATATTGGCGAGGATGATTCCTATTGTGTTTTCAGTGATTAGCATATAATCTAAAGTTAAAACCACATCTGCTTAAAGAATACTGTAGGGGGTCGGGGGAAAATGAGTTGAACTCACCTGGGGCTTCTAATGGTCCCCCGCAGACATCCTGTGCCCGCACAGCCGCTCACCGATGCTCCGGCCCCGCCTCCGGTTCACTTCTGGAATATCAGACTTTAAAGTCAGAAAACCACAGCGCCTGCATTGCTGTGTTCTCACTCCTACTGATGTCACCAGGAGCATACTGCACAGGCCCAGTATGGTCTGTGCCTGCGCAGTATGCTTCTGGTGACATCAGCGGGAGTGAGGACACGGCAATGCAGGCACAGTGGTTTTCAGACTTTAAAGTCTGATATTCCAGAAGTGAACCGGAGGCGGGGCCGGAGCATCTGTAAATGTCTGCGAGGGTACAGGATGTCTGCGGGGGACCCTTAGAAGCCCCAGGTAAGTTCAACACATTTTCCCCCGACCCCCCTACAGTATTCCTTTAATATTGTATCTGTCTCTCTTGTATAACAAAAAAGAATGCATAGCTTCAGGACATTTAAAATTTGAAAAAGGCAACTTTAATCGATCAATAAGTGTAGTGTACACAGACAGTTTAAAACCACAACGAAATCAAGTTCCAGATTGGACCGCTTCCATACCTACTCTCACACCGCATCACACATCCCCATACACAGTCAATCTCTGACTAAAGGTGGCCACTTACAGTCCAATTTCTAGCGAAAAATCATTTGAGCAATCAGAAATTCTGATCGGATTGGTTGAAAATAATCTCAGTTGATGGGCACAATCGATTACAAATGATTATAAAAATAGTCGTCCGACTGGATTTTTGTCAAACCAAAAATTTAGATTTTCTTGTTGGTTGTGATAGATAGGAAGCAAAGATTGGTTCGTTGATGGTGTAGTGAACGATTTATTGTCCAATCAGAATTTATGATCGTTAGAACGATTTTTCGCTAGAAATTGTACCATTAGTGGCCAGCTTTGGTACCAATTTCCAGAGTTGTCAGAGCGAGGGGGAAGAGAGGTAACTAGATACGGGCGGAGCAGTGGGAAAGCAAGGAGTGTGATCTTGTTACACTGTGAAATAAGAGACAGTCTCACCCATAAACAGCAGGGTCTTCAGGTGCAAATGTGCACCCCATAAACCTTACCACACAGATCTTGGCAAGCGGTCCAGGACGGATGTCCGAATCTACTTCAGAAGTTGGCACTCTGGAGTGTCAATCAACCAACGCTCATTGAGGGGTGACTTGGGATAACATAGCCGTATGCACGCTGTCTAAGGTGGCCGATACCTTTGTTACAACATGTAAGCAGCTCCAGTGGCCAGTGCAGAGACATAACCTCGACCACCTATGCATTGCACCCCCTTGCGAGCTTCGTCAGGGTGTCTCCCTTGTGCCACCGAAACAGCTCTGAGTCATCAAGCTATGGACTCCACAGAACCTCAGTAGGTTTCCTGTAGTGTCCTGTAGTATCTGGCACCATGAGCTTAGCAGTGTAATGTAATTTGCAAAGTGAGACCTCCATGGATCAAATCTGATTTTTCATCACATTCCAGTTGCGCTCAATTTAGCTGAAACCTGGGGAATTTGGAAGCCAAAGTAAATGGGATTTATCAGACCAGGTCACCATCTTCCATTGCTCCTTGATCCAGTTGTGACACGCACATGCCCTTTGTTGGCACTTTTTTTGGTGGGCAGGGATCACCATGGGCTGTGGCTAAGACGTCCATATGGAGCAAGCTGTGATACATTGTGTGTTCTAACACCTTTCTTCTACGGCCAGATGCACTAGTTTTCGCTCTCCTTGGGCACCCATGACCCTATTGCTGGTTCACTGCTTGCCCCTACTTAAGCTGGCCACTAACGGTGCAATTTCTAGCGAAAAATCGTTAGAGCGATCAGAAATTCTGATCGGACGAAAAATCGTTCACTACACCATCAACTAACCAATCATTGCTTCCTATCTATCATGACCACCAAGAAAATCCAAATTTTCGTTCGACGAAAATTCATTCGGGCGACATTTTTTTCACTCGTTCATAATCGGTTGTGTCCACCAATGGAGATTATTTACAACCAATCCGATCAGAATTTCTGATGGCTCGAACGATTTTTCGCTAGAAATTGGACAGTTAGTGGCCAGCTTAAGACAGATATTGGTAAGTGCTAAGCATTGTATTCCAGTAACACCCCACAAGATCTGGCATTTTAGAGTTACTCTGGCCTAGTTGTATAGTCATCAGAACTTGGACCTCTTTACTAATTAGCCATCTGAGCAGCTCACAACCTTACTCCTACCAAAAGTTGGGACTAAATGTCCATTCCATAAGCTAAGGCAAATTTTGGGGGATACCAATGATGAAGACTATTTATTCTATCCTGCCATCCACTTGTATACTGTCCACATACGGTAAACTTAGATAAATGATTGTCCCGGCAGCTGCTGTAGTAAATCGATCATTTGAAAAGGAAGCTGAATAAATCTTTCAGATCCAGGAAACAAACTTTGGTTGGCTCAAAAATGTAATTACAATACCTGATGAATTTTTTAATTGGCTTCATATATATTTTGATTGTTTGTTATCAGTGGGGATAAATGCTTCGTACACACATGAAAACTGTAGTATGTAGAGATTGCTCGGGGGCCAGTTATGTACGGAAGTGTTGCTAGCCTGCAGCCCAGAGACACGTTCGACTGCTATGCTGGGCTGAAAGTGTGGCACGGAACGAAGGAGTGAATAGCCCCTATTCACAGGCTGTGCTTGGCCAAAGTGAACTGTCAGTTAGCTCTTTTGCTGACGTATCGAGGATTATCGGGTACTGCTGTAGATTCTGTGCAGAAGCGGCCTTGGCCGAGTACCCGTCTTGGCCGAGAACCACCCAGTGTGAGTACAAGGCTTCAGGTGGCCACACACCATACAATTAAAAGATCCAATTTTATACCAATTTGATAAATACGATCGGTTGTCCTGAAAAAATTGAAAGCTTTTATTTGTTTTCAATCACGAAATCCGATCAAATTTCCTGTTGTATTTCGATTTTTTGAGACATGTTTGAACATTCAGACCTATATCTTATATTTATCAAGAATTGTATGGTGTGTGAAGGATTGTGAAATTGTAGTCAACCAGAAAAAATTGTATGTAACTATTCAGTACATACCAAACTTTATTTATTCACTTTTTTTCTCTTGATTTTTCTAACCAATCAATTTTTCGGAGGTTTCGACTGTTTATCTTGAAATTGAGGAAATCTCGAACATGCGTGTGTGGTACCTCGAAGAATTTGATCAAAACTTTCGATCAATCGGAAAATTATATAGGAATGCTCAAATCGAATTAAAATGAAAAAAAAAAACTGTATTGTGTGTGGCCACCATTAAACGACACATATGAATTAGTATGCCGCCCGGTCAGTTGGGTGCAGAGTGAGTTCAATGATGGCTGAAATACTGGGATACATTAAATACTATTCCCTCTCTGAGTTGTAGCAAGTCAGGGTCCGGCTATCAGCAGCACCTGAATTACAATTAATATCACTCTCCGCAGCCATAGTCATTTTAACATTATATCTATGGTGCTGACCAGGTCATGCACAGCCCGTGGCTAGGCACCCGCTGAAGTGGCCTGTTTCGTAAAGGATCACTATCGTGAAAAATTGCAAAATGGAAACTTACATGTGTACACGTTACTTTTCTCCTATGTTCCTGTTGCTTTCAATAGACAGTAAAAATCTGACAGGTTTTGGAATAGTCCATCTCTTCATGGGGGATTCTCAGGTTGCTGAACAGCAGTTGCTCAGTCCAACTGCCAAAATAGTTTGCAAGGGAGTAGAAAGGCTGGCCAACATCTTTGTATAGAGTCTTTCCAGGGATTACTTTTATAAAGAATAAAGGAAAAACTGACAAACTAGTCCAAAACCTGGTTGATCTGTTAGATTTGTACTGCCCATTGTAAATGACAGCAAAATAGCAGAAAAGTAATTTATAGTGCATTTTTTACTAGGAGAAATGTACTTTTTATGAGTATGTGAACACATGTATGTTAAATTTTACAATTTCTCATGATAGTGGTCCTTTAACACTGGATTTCATGCTGATATGATAATAATTTCTGGCCAATAACACGATAGACTGAAGGACCATACCACCCCCTGTGTGGCTAGCATTAGGCAGCATCAGACATCTGAGTGGTTAGTGGGAATTATTTTTTGTATCCAGCTTGGCAGGCAGAGAGCACATGTCCAAAGAAAGACTTATTAGGAAACGTAAAGGAACTGGAACTGTCTTGACCTGTTATGATCCCAGTACTTTTCTCAAAGAACAGCAAAGTAAAGTAAAAAATAGAGAGCTTGTATTTATATATTTGCTTAAAAGGAATGTATATTGCATGCCTTATGCCAGAATCTCAGCAAAGTTGGGTGACTTTAAAACAGATAAGTTACTTTCACTCCATCTATTACAAATTATGATGACCAAGATGATATTTTTATAATAGGTATAAAGGGCGTAAAGTGAACCCAAAGTGAAACTAAACTGATGAGAGAAACAATTATATTTCTCCTACTACTCCTAAAAATGACTTTTTTAAGTATCACGGGGCTTTCTTTTATATTTAAACATTTACAAAGTAAGTTGAATGTTTTACGGTCTCTACTCAGTAGCAGCCTATTAAGTGTCCCAGAGTTGCAAAAAGGTCAATAGTTCATGTATTCTATCTCTCCATGCCCTTAGAAGTTGAATTCTGCAAGCACAACCTTTATGGCTGTAATTTGCTTATCAGTGTTGTTTACTATATTCCTGACAAGGTACCAACAAGACAGAAGCTGTCACGTCGATGCCTAGAAATTGAATCTTTCAGGCAGCAAAAAAATGTTTTAATGTTTTGTACTGTATACACGTTTATCTTCACTCCCAAATATGCAAATCATCTATTTTAGCACCTAAAGCAAGGCTACATATCCAGAACCGCTGGTGTTTAGTGAGCCTGTAGCTAATACATTATACACAGCCACATCAATCTAATAAACAAGCTGTTGGATCGGTGTGGCTCTGTAAAATGTATTAGCTACAGGCTCACTATACACCAAGAGTTCTGGATGTGCAGCCTTGCTTTCAGGGGCAAAAAGAGATGATTTGTATATTCAGGAGTAATGCATCATGGGAAACTAGAGTTGCTCACTTTTACCTGAATTATCACAAATATTTTCTGTTTTAAAAAGGCAAAATTACATTTAGCATTGCTTTTTAATAAAGGGCTTTTTGCTCTCTCTAGTTGTTATCAGCAACTGTGAATATACTGCAGGAGAGCTCTGCCAAGGCAGCTTTACAAATAGTAAAAACTAAGGTTTAAAGTGTACCCAAGGTGATATGCAACATCATGGGAAACCAGAGTTGTTCACTTATAGCTGAATTATTGCAAATATCTTCTGTTTTTAGAATTACATTTACCATATATTAAAGGGGCCATTGTGTTTTTTTTTATTTTATAGTTTAGGTACATTTCAGTTACTGTAAAAAGGAAGCAAAATGAAGTTTGCTATAATAAAAACTTAATCTGGCTTGATGTTTTCAGAGCGGATTTGTAAAAGGGAACTAATTAACAGTTTTTGTTAACATACTCAGTTACAAAGGTCAGCCCAGCAGACCTGAAGTTATTTACAACAGCAGTTGTGCAAAGGAGGACCAGCAAACTTCTCATACCGAGGCCAGTCTAGTCTCTGGAGCCCCAAAAAAACTTATAGTATGATATAATGAATTGTATGTGTAATACGGATAGTTCATAGAACATTCGCAGCAAAAAAGAGTCTCATATTTCTATTTTCAGTTATATAGCATTTTTTTATAACATTGCATCATTCTTTAATATTTGCAGTTTACAAACTACACTCTGCATTTTAAACAATGAAACAGAGCAGAGCTAATGACCCTTTGAACTTCCTGCAGTAAAAACAACAAGAAACAGTGAGAGACGGGTTGAGAGAAGTGCTTCAGAAAACAGCACTGTAGCAGACCAAAGGTGCGTACACACATGCGACTATAGTCGTTTGAAATGATCGTTCCCCAATCCTTTCAAACGACGATCGTTTGAAAAAAAGCAGCCAACGACCATGAAGTCTAACGACGGACGAGCTAGATTGTTCAAAACGAATGATCTAGCTTGGCGGATTTTTCCCAACGACGATCGTTTGCAAAAGTAGTACATCGTTGGAAACGATCGTTCGTACTAGGCTTGACATGCGCATTTCACTATTTCTCCATGGAACTTTTCATTTTTATGCGCAGGCGCAATAGTTACTTTTACGTGATGTAACGTTCGTTCTAACGATCTAATCGTTACACACCTTTTAAAACTAACTTTACTTAGGTCGTTCTTTCATCAATTAAAAGTTCGTTCGTCGTTGACAACGAACGATCGTTGTCGCATGTGTGTACGTAGCTTAAGTTGGTCTAAAAGCTCAGAGAGTCTTTTGAATAGATAATTGAGGTTTCTTAACTCTTCCTGTACTGGAAACAATACGAGACTCATATCTGTACTACTAATGTTCTATTTCTTAGCTGTACTACACAAACAATTCATTATCTCATACGTTTATTTTCACTTCAGATTCCCTTTAAGATTTAGTCACTTGAAATCAATGATGCCTCTGAATTAAAGTGTGAAGATGCGCAGGTATCTAGATCATGGTATTGTAACAGAAAAAAACACTTCGTTCTGTCCTGCAAACCATCCCATCCCACAAAGTAACCTCTTCAGTTATCATAAGTGAAGGAGATTCTTAGTGCAGGTAATCAAGTGCAGGTAATCAACACAGCTTGTCATCACAGAGCAGAGTGCAGGGACTGAGGAGGCGGGGGAGAGGCAGAGCTGACCTATAATAGGAACACCCCCAGTGAGCATTTTGTAGGAGTGCCTCTCCTGCTAGGGACGCTCCTTCCCCCTCGAGATGCCGACATGCGGCATGTCAACAATTTAGGGGGCTCCCATCGCTGTGTGGGGGGCGCACAGAGCGACGCATAGGGGGACATAGAGTCATGTCATAGACCAGGGGACATGCCTCTGTGTCCCATCCGTCCCACCCCGCGCCACCTCAGGTACACTTTAACTGATCTGTGGTCGCAGAGTGGCTCCTTAACGCCAATTGGCATCAGGTCCTGGAGGCGGGGATCAGCAGGGAATGCTTGCACGTTCCCTGATGCCACGTACAGCGGGGATCTGTGATCAGCCTGCCATCCGCATTTAGAGCTGGCAGGCTATTAAAAAAACAAAACGGCAATTTTCATTTGTACAGCGCTGTATAGGGTCAGCTTTGTCACTTAGCTGTCCCCTGGAGTGGCTCACTATCTAATTCCTCTCATAGGCTGATGCTCATAGTGGCTGGATCTTGGAGGGAAGGTGGGAGGCATAAAATAAAATAAAAAATAGCAGTTTTTATTAATAAAAAAAAACAATAAAATGAATAAAAAAAAACTGCAGCAGAAAACAGATACCACCAACAGAAAGCTCTGTAGGTGGGCAGAAAAGGAGGTAAGATTCATTTGGGTGGTTGTACGGCCGAGTAATAAACTGACAAAGCTGCTGAGTGCTGAATTGTAAAAAAACGCCTGGTCACTAGGGGGGGGTGTAAACCTGTGGTCCTAAACATTACTTAGCAGGTCTTAGTGAATTGAAGCAACATTGTTCGTTATGTTACCAAATTATTACCGCATGTGTGGAAATCTTAGTGAATTTGTTTAAAAGGCTAAAATACCGAATGCGGTTTTTTACCAACCCTAATACTTTTTTTTTTGTACCAAACTGCCCTTAGTGAATTGAGGCCATTGTGAATAAGCTGTTGGGGCTACTTTTGTACAAATCCTGCCAAATGATGCTGAGTTTCATAACTTTTCCACCAGGGGCGTAGCAATAGGGGGTGCAGAGGTAGCGACCGCATCGGGGCCCTTGGGCCAGAGGGGCCCCGAAGGGCCCTCCCTCAACTACAGTATTACCTCTCTATTGGTTCTGTGCTCATAATAATCACTTCTATAGATACTTTTAATAGTGGTAATCACTAACAAACTGTTCCCCATTCTCTTCTTGCACCTCTGACACTGTAGTTCACATTGGCAGGATTTTGTACTCCATATCAATTGTTACATATAGTGTGCTTCAGTGGCGTAGCTAAGGAGCTGTGGGCCCCGATGCAAGTTTTACATTGGGGCCCCCCAAGCACTCTATACATAACAATTGATATGGCACACCAAAACTTGCCAATGGCAACTACAGTGTCAGAGGTGCAAGAAGGGAACGGGGAACAGTTTGTTAATGATTACCACTATTCAAAGTATCTATAGAAGTGATTATTATGAGCACAGGACCAATAGAGAGCTAATACTGTAGTTGAAGGAGTGCCCTTCGGGGCCCCTCTTGCCCAAGGGCCCCGATGCGGTCGCTACCTCTGCACCCCCTATTGCTACGCCCCTGGTGTGCTTGGGGGGCCCCATTGTAAAACTTGCTTCGGGGCCCACAGCTCCTTAGCTACGCCACTGCTTTCCACTGAGTTCAGATTGAGAAACACTGAATCAAGCCTTGTTCACATTATAGGCGTTTTTGTTAAATTTTAAGCGTGGGCAATTTTCAAAGCGCTTGTGCAATGATTCTCTATGAGAGAGTTCATATCAGAGTGGTTTGTTTGAAAAGCGGTGCTTAGGCCATTTTTGAGGCAATTTGCCTCAATGGAAGGTATAGGAAAAATGCAAAACGCTCACAAAATCGCTTTGGCAAGCGACTGCGTGAGCGTTTTTTAAACAAAATACATTGTATTTCTTTTTTCCAGATTTTTTCCGGATGAAAAGATGGAAGCTCTCTGCAAAAGCGCTTACAAAAATGCCCACAAAAATGATCGAACGCGCAGAAAATCGCTGGAAAACGCTTTAAAAAACACGGAAGAAAAAGCCCACAGCGACAGACACGCGAGCTGATCGCAATGTGAACAAGGCCTTACTGTATAAAATAAATCACTGTATTCCTGGTAATTCCCATATTTGTTAAACTGGAGCCATGGAAACGCCTGTTTTCAAGCATTGGAGGAGAGTTTACGGCTGGTGTACAGCTATGGAAATGTCACCTCCTAGGTGGGATTGATCAAATAAACAAAAGTCGAACATTAATAAGCGTGATTGACTGCAGGTGCTGCTGATAGCTGTCTCGGTAAACAAGCAGTGTGGTGATCTAATAATGAATCATCTCTGCTGTCGGAATGGCTGTGAGTTTGGTTTGGCAGTGAACATGACTCAGCATGGGAAGAGAAAAACAGAGATTCAGCACAATGATGTGGTGTGCACGGGTCATATCAGATGGTGGATTGCAATAGTGTGATTTGTTGGTAGAAATCCTAGGCCCATAATATGTACAAATGCTAAACGGCATCAGTGACATGATCTGCATATTTGATGTAAAATTATTGCTTACCAGAGTATGTTCTGTTTCTATAGCTCATCTGTTTTTATAACGGCAGTGAAGCTGCCATCTTGTTAGTGATGTTAGCTCTATGCACAAAAAGGGAGAATTTGCAGGAATTTGAAAAAACAAAAACAAACCTTTTTGAGTACAGATTGCTCAGTTTTTTCCCTTTTTTGCATGCCAAAGTTGGGCAAGGATTTGACTTGTATTCAGGAGTCCTTCTGAATTTGTGTTTTCCCCTAAGACCCCGCATTGCCCCCCCCCCCCCTCCCCCCAATGGGGAGTGTGCAGCGGGGAGTGTGCTGTGGAGTGACGACACAGTTACCACTCCTGGTTCACTGATAGTTTGCCTTGCAACAGCTGCTGCCAGCGTACGTCTTGTCCAATCCACGTCTTGTCTCGTGTCCCTCTGCTGCTGCCCGCCATCCAGGCTGGATCCCATTTATAAAGAAGGGTCCTATTTATAAACAAGTGGCAATCTCATTGCAGTTCGCATCTTTAAAATCACCTAATTTAGGAGCTGTCTAAAACTAAAACAAGAGATGCTGGAGGTGTGGTTCAGATATGGGATCCCTCAGACTTGCCCTCTTATGCAGAAATTATGGCTAGAAATCACAGATTATTTTAACCACTTAATAACAAGCAGACTTATAAAAACGTCCTGCTAGAGCCTCTTAACGACTCCAGGACGTTTTTATAAGTCAAACAGTGCTGCTGCCGCTGTGTGTGTGCACGTGTGCGCGCTCCTGGCCGTGCAGGTGCATTCCCGTGCATGTGAAAATAGTGAAAAAAAACCCCACCAAAACCACCAAAGAAAAAATACACCTTTATTTCCAAATACTATATTGTCGCCATACTTTGTACTAGGGACATAATTAAAATCTTGTGATAACCAGAACAAGTAGGCAGATAAAATGTGTGGGTTTTATGCACAGTAGCAGTGTTTATATTAAAACCATAGGGGATGAAATTGGCGAAAAAGTGTATTTTTTCATTTTTACCTTGTTTTTCCCCTTTAAAATGCATAGAAAATAAAGTAATTACTGAAAACAAATATCAACCCCAAAAAGCCCAATTGATGGTGAAAAAAAACAAGATATAGATAATGTCATTGTGATTAGTAGTGATTAAGCTATTGGCAGTTGAATAGGGATGAGCACTGAAAGGTGAAATTCGCTCTTGTCCATTTGGGTAAGGGCTGGTTCAGACGGACGTTTTTGCGGCGTTAAACGCGGGCTTTCAAACGCGACGTTTTTTTGGATCTACCGCCGTCTCATTCAAGTGAATGGGAGCGTTTATGGCTGGCTTTTGCAAGCTTTCATAAACGCCTGGCGGTTGATCCCGGCGTCGCGTCTAGTCCTGAAAGCAACATGCAGCTTCTGGAAGGCGGTTGCGTCTGGCCGCGTAGCGTTCGAACGTGCTCGAACGCCAGTGAAAGCTAGTGAAAGTCTGCAAAGGCGTCTGGAGGAGGGGACAGAACAGGAAGGAGAACCATAATTCCATGCGAAAGGAAGTGATGATGTGAAAGGAAGTGATGAGACAGGCTAGAGCGATGGCGACAGCAGCAGAGCGCAATGTGGAGCTGGGAGAGCTGGTTGAGCAGGTACATGGCCGCCCTGCCATTTGGGACAGTACCTGCAGGGAATACAGCAACAATGTACGGAAGGCACGCGCTTGGGAGGAAGTTTGCAAACATTTTTTTGAGCTGTATCCGGAGTATAGTGCATCTACTAGAGACAACATTTGTAAGTACATGATGCGGCTCACTGTATGATCTTATAATACATTGTACCTCCCACTGAATGCATTGTACCTCCCCACGGGCCCACTGAATGCATTGTACCTCCCCACGGGCCCACTAAATGCATTGTACCTCCCCACGGGCACAGTGAATGCATTGTACCTCCCCACTGGCACAGTGAATGCATTGTACCTCCCCACGGGCCCACTGAATGCATTGTACCTCCCCACGGGCACAGTGAATGCATTGTACCTCCCCACTGGCACAGTGAATGCATTGTACCTCCCCACGGGCCCACTGAATGCATTGTACCTCCCCACGGGCCCACTGAATGCATTGTACCTCCCCACGGGCACAGTGAATGCATTGTACCTCCCCACTGGCACAGTGAATGCATTGTACCTCCCCACGGGCCCACTGAATGCATTGTACCTCCCCACGGGCACAGTGAATGCATTGTACCTCCCCACTGGCACAGTGAATGCATTGTACCTCCCCACGGGCCCACTGAATGCATTGTACCTCCCCACGGGCCCACCCAATGCATTGTACCTCCCCACCTTACAATCAGGATAAGTAATTGAAAGCATATTTTTTTTTTTGTACGGAACCGATGTGAAAGTTACACATATTTGATCAAGTTTCTCTGCCTTTGTTTTCCAGTAAAAATGCTTAAAAAAAAATGGAAGTCCATAAGGGACCGCTACGCGAAAGACCTCCGCCACAGCAGGGAAAGCAGGAGTGGGCAAGCTCCTAGTCGATACCGCTACCACCCACTTTTCGATCAGCTAGGTTTTCTCCGCAACACACAGGAGAGGAGAAGGTAATAAAATAACCATTCTTGTTTGGAAAACTATACTATCCAAAGTTAGTAGTTTTCTGCTTTTTCAGCTAATACTGCAAAATAATATATATATTTTTTGTATATCTTTTCTTATAATTCCAGAACAACGACAAATGCAGCTAGAAGTGAGGCACAGGAGGAACCTGAGGAGGAAGATGACGGCAGTATTGCATCTCTCAGTCAATCCTTGAGGTCATCATCTGAGAACAGAGAGACAGAGGAGGAGGACGACAATGCAAATGTGAGCACACAGTCAACATCCACACCGACTAGTGCGCAACGACCCACATCACCTGTGGTAACTGTCTCTAGACGGAATAGGCCCAGAACCGTCCCGGAAGCTGCTAATGCGGATGTCGTTTCTTTAATTAAAGATGTGGAGAAGAATGTTGCCAAAATAATGGAGCCACAGGATAGTTTGGGGACATTTTTTAGGGCTCTGGAAAAGGAGGCACGGGAGGTTCCAAAAAGCAAATGGGACGACATGAAACAGAAACTGTTTACTATGGTTATGCAAATGAAAACCACTAGTGCACCCACCTCAACTCAAACAACGCAACCTTGGCAAACTCAAGCAACACAAGAAGCAGGACCACCTTACTATGGCCCACCCCCCGGCACTTACACACATATGTTGCACCCTTACCAAGCAAGCTGGTATCCGTATAGTCAACAGCAAAGCACTTACGACCAAGGACAGTCCAATCTTCCAGCGCGTGCACCAACATCAACTGTTACCAGTTTAGAAAGTACTGCAGAGGCTGTATCTGCCGCTCTACGGATGCAGTCCAGGAGTGATTCACCAATAATAGACGACATATAACTACACTGCTTTGCTAAGTTGATTGTTACTATGTGTACGTGCCTTGTGTGGTTGAGGGAGAGATGGTCCATCTCCTCATGGTAGGACCATCTGTCTGTGGCTTTGGTAGGCTGCTTAGCTTCCCCCCAGGCCACAGGCAGAGGGTCCCCCATGAGGTGATGGACTGTCTCTTCCTCAGCCACTGACCTCCTTCTTGTGAGGCTATCCCCTGGTGCCTGGTAAGGTGTGTGCTATTTTTGTTTACACCATGTGTGGTTGAGGGGGAGATGGTCCATCTCCTCATGGTAGGACCATCTGTCTGTGGCTTTGGGAGGCTGCTTAGCTTCCCCCAGGCCACAGGCAGAGGGTCCCCCATGAGGTGATGGACTTTCTCTCCATCAGCCACAAACCTTGGCCCTCTCAGGCTCTCCTCCTGTGCCTCCTACTGTGTGAGCTACTGTTGTAGCACAGCATACACATTTATGTGCTCCCACTGTAAACACCATGTGTGGTTGAGGGGGAGATGGTCCATCTCCTCATGGTAGGACCTTCTGTCTGTGGCTTTGGTAGGCTGCTTAGCTACCCCCAGGCCACAGGCAGAGGGTCCCCCATGAGGTGATGGACTTTCTCTCCATCAGCCACAAACCTTGGCCCTCTCAGGCTCTCCTCCTGTGCCTCCTACTGTGTGAGCTACTGTTGTAGCACAGCATACACATTTATGTGCTCCCACTGTAAACACCATGTGTGGTTGAGGGGGAGATGGTCCATCTCCTCATGGTAGGACCTTCTGTCTGTGGCTTTGGTAGGCTGCTTAGCTACCCCCAGGCCACAGGCAGAGGGTCCCCCATGAGGTGATGGACTTTCTCTCCATCAGCCACAAACCTTGGCCCTCTCAGGCTCTCCTCCTGTGCCTCCTACTGTGTGAGCTACTGTTGTAGCACAGCATACACATTTATGTGCTCCCACTGTAAACACCATGTGTGGTTGAGGGGGAGATGGTCCATCTCCTCATGGTAGGACCTTCTGTCTGTGGCTTTGGTCGGCTGCTTAGCTACCCCCAGGCCACAGGCAGAGGGTCCCCCATGAGGTGATGGACTTTCTCTCCATCAGCCACAAACCTTGGCCCTCTCAGGCTCTCCTCCTGTGCCTCCTACTGTGTGAGCTACTGTTGTAGCACAGCATACACATTTATGTGCTCCCACTGTAAACACCATGTGTGGTTGAGGGGGAGATGGTCCATCTCCTCATGGTAGGACCTTCTGTCTGTGGCTTTGGGAGGCTGCTTAGCTTCCCCCAGGCCACAGGCAGAGGGTCCCCCATGAGGTGATGGACTTTCTCTCCATCAGCCACAAACCTTGGCCCTCTCAGGCTCTCCTCCTGTGCCTCCTACTGTGTGAGCTACTGTTGTAGCACAGCATACACATTTATGTGCTCCCACTGTAAACACCATGTGTGGTTGAGGGGGAGATGGTCCATCTCCTCATGGTAGGACCTTCTGTCTGTGGCTTTGGTAGGCTGCTTAGCTACCCCCCAGGCCACAGGCAGAGGGTCCCCCATGAGGTGATGGACTTTCTCTCCATCAGCCACAAACCTTGGCCCTCTAAGGCTCTCCTCCTGTGCCTGTTGTTAGCACATCAAGGCTTTGTAAATATTTTTTGTACATACTGTTACATATAGTTCATATATGAATAATATTGAAACGGAGAATGTTTTCTGTTAAATTTTTTTTATTAAAAAGAAATAATTCAGAAAAACAATGTCAGTTTTTACTTTATTCAATGTGTATTGTTCCCCCAGGATTTTTCCGGGAAGTGGCAAGTGGCTATTGCTTCCCAATGCTACCCGCCCCACCACCCTTTACAAAGCGAGTAAAAGTAAGCATCACAATATGGACCAGCATGCCATATTTTGCTGCTTCCCCAAGGGTCACTATAACCGCATGCTTGTTCCCAAGGATTTTTCCGGGAAGTGGCAAGTGGCTATTGCTTCCCAATGCTACCCGCCCCACCACCCTTTACAAAGCGAGTAAAAGTAAGCATCACAATATGGACCAGCATGCCATATTTTGCTGCTTCCCCAAGGGTCACTATAACCGCATGCTTGTTCCCAAGGATTTTTCCGGGAAGTGGCAAGTGGCTATTGCTTCCCAATGCTACCCGCCCCACCACCCTTTACAAAGCGAGTAAGTAAGCATCACAATATGGACCAGCATGCCCTATTTTGCTGCTTCCCCAAGGGTCACTATAACCGCATGCTTGTTCCCAAGGATTTTCCCGGGAAGTGGCAAGTGGCTATTGCTTCCCAATGCTACCCGCCCCACCACCCTTTACAAAGCGAGTAAGTAAGCATCACAATATGGACCAGCATGCCATATTTTGCTGCTTCCCCAAGGGTCACTATAACCGCATGCTTGTTCCCAAGGATTTTTCCGGGAAGTGGCAAGTGGCTATTGCTTCCCAATGCTACCCGCCCCACCACCCTTTACAAAGCGAGTAAGTAAGCATCACAATATGGACCAGCATGCCATATTTTGCTGCTTCCCCAAGGGTCACTATAACCGCATGCTTGTTCCCAAGGATTTTTCCGGGAAGTGGCAAGTGGCTATTGCTTCCCAATGCTACCCGCCCCACCACCCTTTACAAAGCGAGTAAAAGTAAGCATCACAATATGGACCAGCATGCCATATTTTGCTGCTTCCCCAAGGGTCACTATAACCGCATGCTTGTTCCCAAGGATTTTTCCGGGAAGTGGCAAGTGGCTATTGCTTCCCAATGCTACCCGCCCCACCACCCTTTACAAAGCGAGTAAAAGTAAGCATCACAATATGGACCAGCATGCCATATTTTGCTGCTTCCCCAAGGGTCACTATAACCGCATGCTTGTTCCCAAGGATTTTTCCGGGAAGTGGCAAGTGGCTATTGCTTCCCAATGCTACCCGCCCCACCACCCTTTACAAAGCGAGTAAAAGTAAGCATCACAATATGGACCAGCATGCCATATTTTGCTGCTTCCCCAAGGGTCACTATAACCGCATGCTTGTTCCCAAGGATTTTTCCGGGAAGTGGCAAGTGGCTATTGCTTCCCAATGCTACCCGCCCCACCACCCTTTACAAAGCGAGTAAGTAAGCATCACAATATGGACCAGCATGCCATATTTTGCTGCTTCCCCAAGGCCCACTATAACCGCATGCTTGTTCCCAAGGATTTTTCCGGGAAGTGGCAAGTGGCTATTGCTTCCCAATGCTACCCGCCCCACCACCCTTTACAAAGCGAGTAAGTAAGCATCACAATATGGACCAGCATGCCATATTTTGCTGCTTCCCCAAGGGTCACTATAACCGCATGCTTGTTCCCAAGGATTTTCCCGGGAAGTGGCAAGTGGCTATTGCTTCCCAATGCTACCCGCCCCACCACCCTTTACAAAGCGAGTAAGTAAGCATCACAATATGGACCAGCATGCCATATTTTGCTGCTTCCCCAAGGGTCACTATAACCGCATGCTTGTTCCCAAGGATTTTTCCGGGAAGTGGCAAGTGGCTATTGCTTCCCAATGCTACCCGCCCCACCACCCTTTACAAAGCGAGTAAGTAAGCATCACAATATGGACCAGCATGCCATATTTTGCTGCTTCCCCAAGGGTCACTATAACCGCATGCTTGTTCCCAAGGATTTTTCCGGGAAGTGGCAAGTGGCTATTGCTTCCCAATGCTACCCGCCCCACCACCCTTTACAAAGCGAGTAAAAGTAAGCATCACAATATGGACCAGCATGCCATATTTTGCTGCTTCCCCAAGGGTCACTATAACCGCATGCTTGTTCCCAAGGATTTTTCCGGGAAGTGGCAAGTGGCTATTGCTTCCCAATGCTACCCGCCCCACCACCCTTTACAAAGCGAGTAAAAGTAAGCATCACAATATGGACCAGCATGCCATATTTTGCTGCTTCCCCAAGGGTCACTATAACCGCATGCTTGTTCCCAAGGATTTTTCCGGGAAGTGGCAAGTGGCTATTGCTTCCCAATGCTACCCGCCCCACCACCCTTTACAAAGCGAGTAAGTAAGCATCACAATATGGACCAGCATGCCATATTTTGCTGCTTCCCCAAGGCCCACTATAACCGCATGCTTGTTCCCAAGGATTTTTCCAGGAAGTGGCATGCGGTTATTACAGGCAACATGCAGTAAGAAAACATACAACCATACAATTCACAGGGGAAAAAAAAAAAAAGGATTTTTTTTTTTTAAATTAAATCTGGCTATATTGAAAGGGGTCTTCTCCCACAGAAGATACAAAATAGTTTGCAAATTTGTCACGGACAGTTCCAGCTGCTGAGGTGTGACGTACGAAGCTGCCAGTGTGATCTGTGAAGGCCGCATCCACAATTTCATCGTAATTCACACCTTCCTTTTCACGCACAAAGTTGTGCAGTACACATGCTGCTTTTACAACATTGTCTACATGGTCAGGGGTCATCACCAGAGTGCTGTGGAAAACCCGCCATTTGTTAGACAACACTCCAAACACACACTCCACAAAACGGCGGGCTTTGGTGAGACGGTAATTAAACACCTTCTTCTTTGTGTCCAGATCTCTCTTTGGGTATGGCTTCATCAAATTGACATGAAGTGCAAAGGCTTCATCTCCGACCATCACATGTGGCATTGGTTCCCCATGTTCCTGGATTGGTTTAGGCCCCGGAAGGTTCAAAGTACCATTGTACAACCGGCTGCCAATGAGAGACGATCGGAAGATGTTGGAATCTGCAGTACTGCCATAGGATCCTACATCAATCGTCAGAAACTTATAGTTGGCATCGACAACTGCCATGAGCACCACTGAAAAGTACTTCTTATAGTTGTAGTACCGTGATCCAGAACCACTTGGAAGTTGTATCCGAATATGTTTTCCATCCACGGCACCAACACAATTTGGAAACTTGGCCTTTTTAAGGAAGGAGTCTGCAGCATCCTTCCACAACTGCTCAGTCGGTGAAGGCATGAAGATTGGCTGCAAGACTTCCCATATCTTCTGGCACGTGTCGTGAACAATCCCTTGCACTGTTGATCTACCCAAACGAAACTGGTAGTGTAAGGAGGCAAAAGTCTCACCCGTAGCAAGGAATCTAGAAAAATGGGAAAAAAAAATTAGCCTTCACAAACACAAAAAAAACACTTGTAACACACAGCGAATAAACTACATACATTAGGTGTACTCACCGCAGTGTCACCAGGAGACGCTCAGCAGGACTCACTGGTGAACGCATGTTGGTATGCTGCCTGTGAAGGGAAGGAGATAGCAGGACCAACAGCTCGTCAAAGGAATCCACGGTCATCCGCACGTAGCCAAAGAAACGAGCAGGATGTCTTCTGAGATCGTGGTAAAGGGACATAAATGCACCTCTACTGGATCTCTCTGCAACAATAGGATGAACCCACAGCCTCCCAGCACTCACCCTGTGACCCGTCGGAGGCCTCGACAGAAGCGCCCTGAGAGTCACAAGCTTCAGCTGAACAAGGCACGCTTGAATCTCATCCATATCTCCAGCAAGAAAAACGCAATTCACAATACAAACCAGAGCTCTGGGCAAAGTATGTCACCAGCACTCGGAGTACAGGAAGTACAAAGGTATTTCCGCTTCCTGCAGACACATAACCAAGCCCTTTCCCTTTAAAAACGCCCACTTCCTGTAAAAGCCAGCAAAAGCCAAGAAAACGCAACGCTAGCAAACGCTACTACATGAAAGCTAATAAAAGCCTGTAAACGCTTAGCAGTTAAACGCTAGCGTTCTTGAAAAAAAAACGCGGGCGTTTGAACGCGGCGTTTAAAAACGCTCCGCAGACGTCCGTCTGAACCAGCCCTAAAAAACGCTTTGTTGTGAAGTGGTTAATGTGTACTTGACCTAACGTCATGTGACATGATGAGATAAACTTGGGAACCTATAGTAACATGCCTATTCAGGACTTTGTTCACTTTTTATTTTTCATTGCAAGGATCACTAGCCCGGTACTTTATGTATGCAAATTAGGCAGTTAAACTGCAGTTTAATGCAGCCCCCAGCTCTCCTGAGAAGATCTGCCTGAGGAACAATCCTGATAACACCACTGTGCTGAAAGCTCAACGGTTTATTATTTCTTTTTGTTTGCAGCTGAATGAACCAGATTTTGGGCTTGATTCGCAAAGCGGTGATAACTCAGTTATCACGCCTAAAAGACTTTAGGCGTGATAAGCGGTGCAAAGCTGAGTTATCACCGATTTGTGCTGCTCTTCGCGCGAAGCTCCCGCGCGCAAAGTCCCATAGGGCTCAATGGACGCTGCGCGCGAAGCACGGCACACTGCGCGCGCAGCGCGGTGCGCTACGCGCGCAAAACTTTGCGCGCGGGAGATCGCGCGAGTTTCTTCTTATCACGCCTAAACTGAGTTTAGGCGTGATAAAGGGCTTTTCACAGGCGTGCAAACACTTTGCACCGCTTTGTGAATCAAGCCCTTTATGTCACACTGACATGGCTGCTGTGGACTTCTGAAATCACATTCAGCACCTAAAACTGAAAATAAGAATATGAGATGCCAGGTAAAGTTCTACAATTTGTAAACACAAGCTGTTAACCCTATGTCTGCTTCCGTGAAAGCAGGAAGTAGACACACTGCAGATTTATTGCAGGATTTGTATCAGCTGTAACAAAGAAATGTATTTCTTTAAAGGTTATTATGCTGTTGGGTATCTTTTAGAGCAGAGGAGAAGTTCTGAGTTCAGGTCTGCTTTAAAGTTTTAGATTGACTCCTACAGTTAGAAGTTAATATTAAGTTTATGCCTATTATTCTATTTTTTGTTGTTTTCTTGTTATTCTGTTCCACAGCAGATACAGCCCATGTTTAAGCAAAACCTTCTGCCACTGAGATTTTTCACTTGAAGCCGACACTGGAAGAACTATCAGTGAGATTTATAATGCGGCGACACCTAGGCTTAGCAGAGGGAGCTAATAGAGAGGATCTGCCAAGTCTTCATATGATCTGATTTGTCAAATTAATGCTGCATGGCTTTCCTGTCGCATTACTATGGCACATCTTGCTGCTTTTGTCTCTGCATGTCATGCATGTGAATACACTGAAAAGGTTCTTCTCATTCTGTTTGTTTGTAATCTAAAAGCTTTTGAGCTAAAATCATAAACTGACTGATGAGTACAGTTCAAATTAAACATTAGGAGTCCCCTAATTTCAGGCATTCTATATTTATATATATAATAATCAGTGGCGTAGCTAAGGAGATTTGGGCCCCAGTGCAAGTTTTACATCCCCCCCCCAGCACTTTATACATAACAATAGATAGATAAAGCGCACCAAAACCTGCTGAGGGCAACCACAGTGTCAGAGGTGCAAGAAGGGATTGGGGAACAGTGTTTTAATGATCACTACTATTCAAATCATCTATAGAAGTGATTAATACAGTACAGGACCAATAAAGAACTAATACTGTGGTCAGTGGCGTCGCTACCATGGGGCGGCCAGGAGCGCTCCGCTCCGGGTGTCAGCTCCAGGGGGGGTGTCATCAAGGCCTCCCCAGAAGCCTTGATGACACAGGAGGGGAAGCAGCGCTGAAGGAGGGGTGGCTGCGTCAGCGGGGAGGGGGGAAATACCCCCCCACATCTCCCTCACCTGGGTCCCCTCCTTCGGCGCTTCCCCTCCACGGATGCCGGCAACGGGCACTGACAGGGCGGCTGATAGCTGCCCTCAGTTTACCCGAGCAGGGCTACGGGAAGATGGCCGCCGACGCCCGCACTGGAGACAAAAATAGACGGCAAGATGGCCGCCGACGCCATCTTGCCGTCTATTTTTGTCTCCAGTGCGGGCTTCGGCGGCCATCTTCCCGTAGCCCTGCACTGATGACGCAGCGGGAGACGGCGTGGGACATTCAAGAGGAGCTGCGGAGAGAGAGGCTGCCTGGGATTCAGAAGAGAGGTTTCATCTGCTGGTAAGTGAATGTTTTTATTTTCTTTTACAGGTGCACCGGCCCGGCCACCCACCGCTGCTGCCCACCTACCCACCAATGCTGCCCACCTACCCACCGCTGCTGCCCACCTACCCACCACTGCTGCCCACCTACTCATCAGGCTACCCAGCAGGCTGCCCACCTACCCACCAGGCTACCCAGCAGGCTGCCCACCTACCCACCGCTGCTGCCCACCTACCCACCACTGCTGCCCACCTACCCACCACTGCTGCCCACCTACCCACCAGGCTACCCAGCAGGCTGGCCACCTACCCACCACTGCTGCCCACCTACCCACCACTGCTGCCCACCTACCCACCACTGCTGCCCATCTACCCACCAGGCTACCCAGCACGCTGCCCACCTACCCACCACTGCTGCCCACCTACCCACCACTGCTACCCACCTACCCACCACTGCTACCCACCACTGCTGCCCACCTACGCACCACTGCTGCCCACCTACCCACCACTGCTGCCCACCTACCCACCAGGCTGCCCAGCAGGCTGCCCACCTACCCACCAGGCTACCCAGCAGGCTGCCCACCTACTCACCACTGCTGCCCACCTACCCACCACTGCTACCCACCTACCCACCACTGCTACCCACCACTGCTGCCCACCTACGCACCACTGCTGCCCACCTACCCACCACTGCTGCCCACCTACTCATCAGGCTACCCAGCAGGCTGCCCACCTACCCACCAGGCTACCCAGCAGGCTGCCCACCTACCCACCACTGCTGCCCACCTACCCACCAGGCTACTTAGCAGGCTGCCCACCTACCCACCAGGCTACCCAGCAGGCTGCCCACCTACCCACCACTGCTGCCCACCTACCCACCACTGCTACCCACCACTGCTGCCCACCTACGCACCACTGCTGCCCACCTACCCACCACTGCTGCCCACCTACCCACCAGGCTACCCAGCAGGCTGCCCACCTACCCACCAGGCTACCCAGCAGGCTGCCCACCTACCCACCAGGCTACCCAGCAGGCTGGCCACCTACCCACCACTGCTGCCCCCCTACCCAGCAGGCTACCCACCTACCCACCATGCTACCCACCTACCCACCACTGCTGCCCACCTACCCACCAGACTGCTCACCTACCCACCACTGCTGCCCCCTACCCACCACTGCTACCCAGCAGGCTGCACACCTACCCACTAGGCAATCAGGCTGCTCACCCTTCACCACCTACCCACCAGGCTATCAGCTTGCCAACACTCAAATCTGCTACCGACATTGTGTATTTTGTGGTCAGATTAACTGCCGACATTGTGTATTTTGTGGTCAGTTTAACTACCGTCATTGTGTATTTTGTGGTCAGTTTAACTACCGATATTGTGTATTTTGTGGTAAAATCTGGTGCTGACATTGTGTATGTTCTGGTCAAATGTGCCGCAAGATTGAATGATTTTTTTCTGGTCAAATCTGCCGACATGATTGAATGTATTTTCTTGTGAAATCTGCTCACATAACGTGTAATGCCTGGTGAAATTTTCTCGCATTACGTGTATTTTATGTTGAAAGCTTCTGACATTTTGTGTATTTTCTGGAGAAAAGCTGCGCAATGATGTGAATTTTCTGGAGAAAGGTTGACTAAAACTTGGGTGCACTTTTAAATTAGCTCCGCCCCATCCGGTCATAGCCACGCCCATATTTTGCGCGCGCCGCAGGTGGTGTACCGTGGGTGGGGGGTGTCTTTCAATACCTAGCACCGGGTGTCAAATGCCCTAGCTACGCCACTGACTGTGGTTGAAGGAGGGCCTCTAGGGGCCACAGTGCGGTCACAACCTCTGCATCCCCTATTGGTACACCACTGGTAATAATGTTAAAGTCTTAGCACACAGTTATGTTGTCTTCAATTATTATTATTGTTATTTTTGTAATATTCCACTAGTGCTATCCCAGCTGCCCTAGCAGTACATCATTCATAGAACTTACTGAAAAGAAATGTAGTTGAAGTCACGTGACCTTGGGCTTGGCTTCCTCTTTCACTCCTCCCTGCTGTGTGTGTGTGTGTGTGTGTGTGTGTGTGTGCGCATATTGGAGGATATATGGCTCACTCTGTCACTTAAAGTGTACCAGAGACGACAGTTACCTTTTTATTTATGCCTAGGGCTTCCTCCAGCCCCATGGGCACGGATCGATCACACGCCGCCGTCCTCCGCTGCCTGCAGCTCCGGTACAGGGTCCCGTAACTTCCTCCAGTCGTGGCCAGACATGGCCCTAGACATGTATAAAAAGGTAAGTATCTGTCATCTCTGGTTTCCTTTAAAGGAACTGTAGGGAAAATAACATAATGAATAAAATTGCTTATTTTTTTTTATAATATTCATTTATAGATTATTTAGTCAGTGTTTGCCCATTGTAAAATCATTTTGATATTTATACCAGGTGGCGACATCTTTAGTCCTGTCATGCGATCTCTGTGCATAGAACTCTCAGTAAACGAACATTACACGGAGGAACATATGGCTTGCTTGCGCATGTGCAGAACACTCCCAGCCGTGGGTGCTCGGTAAGGAGGTGTATGGCTTGCCAGCTTTGCAGGGGTCACCGCTGCTTGCCAGAGGGACACGGACGGATGTCATGCGCACAGGATGACTCCAGGGGGCTGCAAAAGGCCCAGGTAAATTAAACTAATTCTTTATTTTCATTTTAGATTTCCTTTAAGGATTACCACTATGCAATGCACATATAGAGGTGTTCATTACCCGCATAGCACCAATCAGGGGCGTAACTAGAAGTCACTGGGCCCCCCTGCAAAACTTTGGATGGGGCACACCTAGCTTGAAAGGCTAATACTTTGTGGCACTTTTACTGGCCCGATAAGGTTGCCATGTACCTACAAAACGTGTTGCCTGTGCAAAATAAATAGATTTTTTTCTTTCAAAATGGATTGTGTGTCTGAGAGGTAAGCCACTTCTTATCCTTTTTTGATTTTATTCTAGTTTTAATCCTACTGGGCGCCTCTTTACCTTTGATGTACTGACGGTCCACAAATCTTTGTTTACAAAACTTTGTAGGATTCCTTATCAGTGGCTGAGCAGGTGCAGTCATTAGAACAATTGTTTAGAAAGCAGAAAACGTTTTCTCACCTCACCATTAGTTGTCAGTCTCTCAGGACAGTGGAAAAAACCTCTCCCCACAGGGCCCTCTGCGGCTCCTGCGCCCCCCTGTGGCTGCATCCCTTGCAGGGTCTAGTGTTACGCCCCTGGCACCAATGAAAAGCTAATGAAATGGATGAAGGCAGACCCTTGTGAACCCCTTTAGACCGGGGACCCAGCCGCCCCTGTGCAGTCATAACCTCTGCATTCCCCATTGCTACGCCACTGATCCTAGAGTGATGTTGGGTAATCCATATATATAAAGTTTATACTGAAATACACATTAGTGTAAGAGGGCATGTCAAGCACCATACATGCTTTAATATTTGTTCTTATTACATTTTAAAGTTTATTTTGATAGGATCCCAGGTGTTTGGTACGAAGCTCCACTATGCATTGCCTCGCTACATTGGTAGGTAGTTAATGTGAGACATTTCTCATCCACTACTCGCTTCTGTTCTATTTTTAGACCCAGAGATGTCTGACATCAGGTTTCTAGACAGAGCGCTGCCTGCTATTTCTAATGATCTAATCACAGGACAGTCAGCGCAGGCCTTCCCTCTAGTGGTAGCTTCTCATACAGCACTTGATTTATGCTGGAGGGAGGCTCTCCCATTGAACTCTAATGATCTCCTGTGCTGCACACAAAGCTCCCTACTCCAGTTGTAGCAGTGGAAGCCACTCCCCCATCTCACAGGCACACATGCTGTTTGTGAAGCTCTCAGCAGGCTTCTGCCTTTGAGGATTGCACTGCAGATAGAAAGTTAAAGGCCTTGGGCAGCAGCTGCTCCTGCAGCTTTCACTCTTAGAAAAGCAATGGGAAAAAAGTCAACTGAAAAGGCGGCAGATTGCGTTCTTTGTTGTGGTGGATATTGTCTGGGGTTCACATCAAAACTGCCTTTGTTTTCGCAAAAGTTGGATTTCAACTTGGCGTTTTCCTCTTCCAACACACGCCAAATTACATATTGGTCTCCTGGTTCCAGACGCATAAAGTACACCAGGCCTGATTTACCAAGGCCATCCTCCTGGCCTGCAGATCGCCGCAGAATATAAGCGATCTCGCAGAAAAGTGTTTATTGACCGTTGTCTGTACAGGTAGCAGCTCTCTCCTGAATCATACCTTGAAAAAAAGGTGTTGTAATGGCACTTTTACATATTAAGACATGTGATCTCCCTCCTACTGAAAGATTCATTTTCAATCATATTTGTGTAGCAGTTAAAATATCCATAGCAGATAATTGGAAATCCCATTATGTATCAACTCTGGAAGACATTCTGAAGAAAGTTGATTCTAATATAAAGGCAGAAAAATCATGGGCGATAAAAAACAGCACTATTAATGCCTTTTGGAAAAGGGCACATCTGTGGCCTACTATTTACAGGGAGTCTAAACTCAATAAAGTCTAATTTACTCAATCTTGATTAATCGTACACCCTCACATGGACAAATAAAGGTTGTTGTTAATTACATAAGAGACATTGTTTTGATAATTGATGCTGTGTGACCTGGACTCCTCATTTCGAATACCATTGGACCATGTTTACTTTACAGTATAAGTATTTGCAAAAATGTACACAAATATTCAATTAAGAACCCACAATAAGCACATGTTAGTTTGTTTAGTTAGTATAGTTTAGTTTAATTTGGTGTAGTGTAGTATAGATAAAATATCTCAGCCTACTTCAGTGAGAAATTTACAAACTCATATTGGAATTGGCAGTTAGTAAGACATATATGATTCATATATGAAAATATATGCAAATTGTTTCTAGCTTAATATGGTATATTACTGGAAAAAAGTACAGCGGTTCTGTGGTGATAAAATTGTTATCAAAGTTGATTTGATATCATAATAGGGATTGCGTCCTCTGGAGTCTCTGTAGGGAGGACTTAGGGCCCCCATTCTCCAGAGGTTCTGCTCCCTGGATTCCCTTAAATCAGATTTTGAGTTGTGCATCCTTTGATATCTCACATGCAGAATTGCTATTTGTGGCAAATATACGCATTATTTATACCATCTAGATTAATTATTATGTTTATTTCTAAATTTAGGAAAATTGCATCTTGCGCGTTTTCGCGTCTTTGACGCGTTTTCGTGCTTTATTTTGGTGGTTACCGTTTTTGCGCGTTTGTACGCGTTCATGGTCGTTAATACGCATAGACATATGCTTGTACGCGTTTTTCAAATTTTTTCAATCAGTTATGCGTACTTTCAAGTGTACTTAAAGGGATACTGTAGGGGGGTCAGGGGAAAATGAGCTGAACTTACCCGGGGCTTCTAACGGTCCCCCACAGACATCCTGTGTTGGCGCAGCCACTCCCCGATGCTCCGGCCCCGCCTCCAGTTCACTTCTGGAATATCAGACTTTAAAGTCTGAAAACCACTGCGCCTGCGTTGCCGTGTCCTCGATCCCGCTGATGTCATCAAGAGCGCACAGCGCAGGCCCAGTATGGTCTGTGTCTGCGGAGTACACTCCTGGTGACATCAGCGGGAGCGAGGACACGGGCGTGCAGGCGCATTGGTTTTCTGACTTTAAAGTCAGAAATTCCAGAAGTGAACTGGAGGCGGGGCCGGAGCATCGGTGAGTGGCTGCGCCAACACAGGATGTCTGCGGGGGACCATTAGAAGCCCCGGGTAAGTTCAGCTCATTTTCCCCCGACCCCCCTACAGTATCCCTTTAAGTAAAATCAACAGCTCATTGTTATACATGCGGTAATGCGTATGGGGATAATGCCTTATGCGTAAAATTCACTAGACAATCAACACGTAAGTTATAAACACAGATTGGATTTGATTTAGCTCACAAGAATAAAAATTTATATATCAAAATGATTAAGCAATATATAGGGCTTGATTCACAAAGCGGTGCTAACCTACTTAGCACGTCTAAAGTCTTTAGACGCGCTAACCAGGGTGCTAAGTAGGTTAGCACCGGATTTCTCAACCAGATCGCGTGCCGACTTTGCGCGCGTAAAGTTTTACGCGCGCAAAGTTTTACGTGCACTAAGTCCCATAGGCTTTAATGGGCACTTCGCACGGTGCGCCCTGCGCTCTGTGCAGTTCGCGCGTAAAGTTTTACGCGCATAAAGTTTTGCGCGCGTAAAGTTTTATGCGCGAAAACCTTGTTTAAACGTGCTAAGGGGGTTTTCACAGGCGTGCTAACAGTTAGCACCGCTTTGTGAATCAAGCCCATAGACTTTATGTAACCATTCTAAAAATTAAAATGTTCAGAGATTATCTAGAACAGAGTTTGACAGTCTTTTAAATAAACTATATTACATCAGATATATGTAGAATTACTGTATATCTACTCTAAGGGTGTATAAATATGTTCAGGGGCGTCGCTGTCACTAGGCAACAATAGATTTTGGCCTAGAGCGCCATGTGTGGGCGTGGGCGCTCTCTCGCCGCGGTGTTTTTTTTTTTTATTATTATCAGGTCACGCAGCTGGCTGACAGGCAGCTCAGCCTGTCCGACCTTATGATCCACCCCCTCCCTCTCCCAGAGCGAGCAGCCGCACGCTAGTCAGCTTTTACGTGCGGTGCCGCCGCCTACTAGTCCGCCCCCCTCTCCCTGCAGAGCAAGCGGCCGCACGCTAGTTTGTTTATATGTGCGGCGCCGCCCCTAACTCCGCCCCCCGCCTGTCACACACGCTAGAACGATGCGTGTGACTGAGAGTGTGTGTGACGGTGCAGTGCAGTCAGCCTGTGTTCAGGACTCAGACAGTACCACCAGGTGCTTTTTTCTATTCCTATTATTTGACTACCACGTGTTTGAGAAAGATCTGCACAGTAGAACATAAAAGTATTCGAGCAAGACATACTCCTGCTGTTATCACCTAATTCCCAGCAAGACAAAGTCAAAAGCCACTATGATTTTCTTTGGTGTATTAGAGCGTGCTCCATACACACTTACGTAGTACTTCCTGTATCCTGTTGCATTGTGGGAAGTGTAGTTCAGTTCATAGCCAAGGACGTGTAGTCCAGAAAGAGAAGCTGCTCAGGTAAAGAGAGGTTTGACTTTCATTCTTGCATCAGAGAAGTGAAGTCACAAGGTACAGCCGTTGCTGCCCCTAGAAGAGGGCATAGTAGTTCTACTATAGATTATACAGCATATCCTGTGTGTATATTTGGTGAAGAAGGCTGATTGTGTACTGTGAAGCAGCTGATTTTCTCTACAGCAGCAGACCCATGACACTTCAAGCAGCGGTGGAAGAATGTTCTTCTGTCAGCATCAGTTATAATGTAAGCAGTGCTTCAGCTAGGTATATGGGAGAGCAGCATCACCCACAGCTCCCAACTATCCCTTTTTTTTTTAAGTTGGAAGGAGTCACGCTGGCCACATTACGATTATTTCCTGGTGAACGCTGGCCACATTACGATTATTTCCCGGTGAACGCTGCCACATTACGATTATTTCCTGGTGAACGCTGCCACATTACGATTATTTCCCGGTGAACACTGCCACATTACGATTATTTCCTGGGGAACGCTGGCCACATTACGATTATTTCCCGGTGAACACTGCCACATTACGATTATTTCCTGGTGAACGCTGCCACATTACGATTATTTCCTGGTGAACGCTGGCCACATTACGATTATTTCCTGGGAAACGCTGGCCACATTACGATTATTTCCTGGTGAACGCTGCCACATTACGATTATTTCCCGGTGAACACTGCCACATTACGATTATTTCCTGGGGAACGCTGGCCACATTACGATTATTTCCCGGTGAACACTGCCACATTACGATTATTTCCTGGTGAACGCTGCCACATTACGATTATTTCCTGGTGAACGCTGGCCACATTACGATTATTTCCCGGTGAACGCTGCCACATTATGATTATTTCCTGGTGAACGCTGCCACATTACGATTATTTCCTGGTGAACGCTGCCACATTACGATTATTTCCCGGTGAACGCTGGCCACATTACGATTATTTCCCGGTGAACGCTGCCACATTACGATTATTTCCCGGTGAACGCTGCCACATTACGATTATTTCCCGGTGAACGCTGCCACATTACGATTATTTCCTGGTGAACGCTGCCACATTACGATTATTTCCTGGTGAACGCTGCCACATTACGATTATTTCCTGGTGAACACTGCCACACTACGATTATTTCCCGGTGAACGCTGCCACATTATGATTATTTCCTGGTGAACACTGCCACATTACGATTATTTCCTGGTGAACACTGGCCACGTTACGATTATTTCCTGGTGAACGCTGTCACATTACGATTATTTCCTGGTGAACGCTGCCACATTACGATTATTTCCTGGTGAACGCTGGCCACATTACGATTATTTCCTGGTGAATGCTGCCACATTACGATTATTTCATGGTGAACGCTGGCCACATTACGATTATTTCCTGGGAAACGCTGGCCACATTACGATTATTTCCTGGTGAACGCTGGCCACATTACGATTATTTCCTGGTGAACGCTGGCCACATTACGATTATTTCCTGGTGAACGCTGGCCACATTGCGATTATTTCCTGGTGAATGCTGGCCACATTACGATTATTTCCTGGTAAACAATGGCCACGTTACGATTATTTCCTGGTGAACACTGGCCACGTTAAGATTATTTCCTGGTGAACGCTGCCCACATTACGATTATTTTATGGTGAATCATTACTGCGTTATGATTATTTTATGGTGAATCATTTCTGCGTTATGGTTATTTTCTGGTGAAAGATTGCCGCATTACTTTTATCGTATGGTGAAACATTGCTGCGTTACGATTATTTTCATCAGGGGGCACCCCACCGGGGGGGGGGGGGGCGCCTCAGGTTTTCTCGCCTAGAGTGACAAAATGGCTAGAGACGCCCCTGAATATGTTTAAGGTACATCTCTACAAATAAGTTATAAAGTTTGCTCTTAAGATTAAGGTTACTTACAACATGTTATTATGCATAAAGTATTCATTTGTCAAGTGTAATAATATGTCTTTGACATATATGTTTAAAACTTTTTGAAAATTCCAATAAAAAATATTGAAAACGAAAAAAGACTGTTGTAAAGCCAATGAATTATTGGCCAACTTTTTTTAACATTTTTTCTTTATTAATCCAGAACAACATGGATTCGTGTAAATAAACCTGAGCTTAACTTCATTCTCTTCAGTTCATTCCTGAGCATGGCAATTTCACTGCTACAACCGACTGGTGGCATGCGTTGCCCTAATAGCGCGACCCGTGGTTACCTAGGTAACGTGCACATTGCCAGGGAATCGGCATAGAGTTTGTATATTCTCCTTATGTCGGAGTAGGTTTATTATAGGCCCTCTGGTTTTATCCAAAAACACATAAACCTACAGGAAAGCTATTTAGGCTCTCCCCAAAATTGTCCTTAGTCTGAGATAGGGGACGGGGTATATGGCTAAAGGCCTGTACACGGTGGGGGACGGGAGGGGATTTGGGTGGGGGGGGGGAGGAGTGGTGATATCTGTTGTCCAAGGCATTATGTGCGACAGAGGTTTGATGATACTGTACAGACGCATCATCAGCCTTCTGGCTAGCAATGTATCTGTTGCTACGCAGGGGGTGTTTCAAAGGGGACAAGCGGCATACACTGGAGTGAATTCCTGCAGACGAGGGAGTGGTGTTTGGGAGGGTCTCTGTTGCTCAAGACATTATGTGTGACAGAGCGTTTCGGATTCTGTACAGACACGGCATCAGCCTTCTGGCTAGCAATGCATCTGTTGCTATGTGGGGGGAGGGGGAGTGAAGGGGATGAGCGGCATGCATTGGAGCGAATTCCTGTGGACAAGGGACCGAGGATAAAAATTGGAGTGTGCAGGCTCGGGTGTTGGGGTTCACTAAAGATTGTGTGGCCGCCGTCCGTACACAAGCTAGTCCCCATAGTCTAGTTCAGTATTACTCCCATCATTATTGCGCTGCTGCCAGCGGCATAGCAATCGGGATAGCAACCATAGCCGTTGCTATGGGGCCCACGGCAGCCCTACGTCACAGGGGGCTCGCAGCTGAGGGAGGACTTTTCTTTTTATTATAATAGCGCCGGCCCGTGCCCCCCCCCCCCTCACCTCGGGGTCCCTTTCCTATTATGAGCTTTGGGAGAGCAGCATATACAGCAGGCTCCAGCGGGGTAATCAGACGCTAGAGGTCCAGCTGCCTCCCGGGCTACGCTGTCTCCTCTGTATGCCGCTCGCACTACTTCCTGGTTTATTGCGAGCAGCATACAGAGGAGACACCGTAGCCTGGGAGGCAGCTGGACCTCTAGCGGCTGATTACCCCGCCGGAGCCTGCTGGTATATGCCGCTCTCCCGCCGCTCATAAAAGGAGAGGGACTCCCAGGTGAGGCAGGGAGGATCGGAGTCGGGCCCCTACCCCACTAAACTACCGGTCTACCTACCCTCCCACCCGGCTGCCTAACTGCCTACCCTCCCACCCGGATACCTAACTGCCTACCCTCCCTCCCGGCTACCTAACTGCCTACCCTCCCACCCGGCTACCTAACTGCCTACCCTCCCACCCGGCTACCTAACTTC